>NC_134901.1:38406195-38424155 GCF_041734735.1 Babylonia areolata | reverse complement strand
AGAGAGTTACCACTCTTTACTATTTGTAACTCAACAAATAAACGCACCGTCATATAGGTCAAACAGATGAAACAGTTGAATGAATGAAATGTACGAATGAATAAACACATCAATGAAGAGACAGTTTTGACAACTGACTAAGTAACTGAATGAATGACTGATTGATTGAATGACTGAATGACTGACGGAATGACTGACTGAATGAATGAATGAATGAGCACATTCGTCATCAACTAAACAAATACACAAATGGACAGATAAATCGACCAATCAAATAATCAATAAATGATTGAACGAATAAATAAATAAATAAATAAATAAATAAATAAATAAATAAATAAATGAATGAATGAATGAATAAATAAATAAATAAATAAATAAACAACTAAGCGCGCGCGCCTGCGCACACACACACACACACACACACACACACACACATATATATATATATATATATATATATATATATATATATATAATAAATAAATGAATAAACAAATAGATAAATGAGGAGATAAATAAATAAGCAAATAGATAAAATAGACAAATACATGATAAATAAACAAACAAATAAATAAGTAAATCGATTAATAAACAAACAAACAAACAAACGAATAAATAAATAAATAAATTAACAGACCAATAAATAGATAAATAATATATATTTAAAAACAACAACAACAACAACAAATAAACAAATATGTTTTTCATCTCACTATCGTATTGGACAGGAAAACTCGTGAGGGAGAGAAGAAAAAAAAACTGATTCATTATCATTTCATCGTTCAGGTTGTCTCAACAGTACAAGACATGCACGGCGTCGAGGAAGGAACTTGCGACAGCTGCACTTTCGACACGCCTCCAATACACACCCCTTTGACAAAAATACACAAGCAGGATAATTGATATATTAATTGTGTGTGTGTGTGTGTGTGTGTGTGGTGTGGTGCGGTGGGGGGGGGGAGTGTTGTGTTGTGTTGTGTGTCTATGTTGTGGTGGTGTGTGTGTGTGTTAGTGTGTGTGTTAGTGTGTGTGTGTGTGTGTGTGTGTGTGTGTGTTGAACACGAACTTTCTGTTTTGATCGAAGTTTAATAATCGATCAAAGGCAAGCTGACACTTGGACTGATTTTTTTTTCTCTCCAGCTTTGATATCATATTACAAACAATAACAACAACTACTACTGCTACTACTGCTACTACTACTTCTACTTACTATAATGATAATTATGATAATCAATAATAATGACGATAATAATAATGATAATAACAACACTAATATTAACTAATATTAATAATGATGTTGATGATGATGATGGTAATAATAATAATAATAATAATAATGATAATGATGATAATAACAATAACAACAACAACAAAAGCAGCAACAACAACAACGACAACAACAACAACAATAATAGTCAGTTCTTCTTCTTCTTCTTATCATTATCATCATTGTTATTATATATCTTTACTATTTTTATCATTGTTAACAGTTTATGATAACAATAACAATATAATAATAACGACGACGATGATGATAATGACGACGACGATGATGACGATGATGATACTCTACTGCTACTACTGCTAGCAACATCATCATCATCATCAACATCAACATCAACAACAACAACAATCATCATCATCATCATCATCATAGCAACAAAACATCGTCATATTCATGTAAGCTAACAAAATGTACACCAATAAATCTACGTCGCCATCGTCATCGTCATCGTCGCCGTCGTTCTAACAACACTTCGTTGACTTCATTGTCGTCATCATCATGACGGTAACAAAGATCAAGACCATGTAAGCATCGTTATCCGTCATATCAAGTGCAATGTCCAGAGAGAGAGAGAGAGAGAGAGAGAACGGTTGCCGATGAAAGCGTGCCTTCAGTTGAGAACCTGTCTGTTGCAATATCGCAATGCCATGAGAATAACAAAACCAAAGAAAACCTAACCAACAATGTATGTAGTCAATCGTGTCCGACTATGACCATGAAATAATTAAATAAATAAATGTATTTATTTATTTACTTACTTATTTATGTACGCTTATCTATTATTTATTCACCTTTTTTTTTTTTCTCTCTCAAGGCCTGACTAAGCGCGTTGGGTTACGCTGCTGGTCAGGCATCTGCTTGGCAGATGTGTGTGGTGTAGCGTATATGGATTTGTCCGAACGCAGTGACGCCTCCTTGAGCTACTGAAACTGAAACTGAAACTGAAACTGACCATGAGAACAGCAGAGGAGGTATAACTGCTGTCCCGACTATTTAGGTTAGAATTTTGACGATAGTGGAGAGTGTCTTGCCCAAGTTATATCCCCACTCTCTCTCTCTCGGCCAAGAGGGTTTTTAGGACAGTCAGCGTTGGGGATGGTTCCCAAAGGACAACTACTAGCCCCCACAAGGTTGCAGCACGAAGAGCAATCTTACCTCCTAGGTTGAGAGTCATAGTCTCTCACACAAAAGACTAAGCTGTAAACCGTGTGGGTGGGGTGGGTGGGGGGTGGGTGGGTGCGGGTGTGTGCTGATTATCTATCTGGTTGTGGTTTTCCGCAATTTATCTTTATTCTTATCTTATCTGTCTATTATAATCAATGTGCAATACAGTAGGCTATGCTTATAATAATTATATTCAAAATAATGTTTCTTAATTCTTTACATTAAGAATACCAGTTATTACCTGCAGTGTGTGGATGTATGTATGAAACGGTGTATGTGATATTTTTTTTTTACATTTGTGTCTTCGTAATTTTCGTAAAAGCTGTTGTTGACTCTTACAGTTATGATCCCCATGTTGTTTACTTGTCTATGTTGTGATAATGCACCTGACCACATTTCTCCACTTGGAGATAATAAAGTTATTCTTCATTATCAAACTGAGCGTCTAGTCTTTCGGATGAGGCGATGAACCGGAGGTCCCGTGTGCAGCACACCGCCGCTTGGCGCACTGTAAAAGAACCCATGGCAACGAGTGTATTGTCCTCTGTATGAAGAAATCCACTCGGATAGATACACAAATAATTATAAGCATGCACTCAAGGCCTGACTAAAGCGCGTTTGGGTTATTATGCTGCTGGTCAGGCATCTGCCTAGCAGATGTGGTGTAGCGTATATGGATGTGTACGAACGCAGTGACGCCTCCTTGAGAAACTGAAACTTGTAGTTGTAAAACACACACACACACACACACACACACACACACACACACACACACACACACACACACACACATATATATATATATATATATATATATATATATATATATATATGTGTGTGTGTGTGTGTAAAATTATATATATATATATATATATATATATATATATATATATATATATATACATCCATTCATTCTACTACGCCTGATTATTCACAAGAAAATAAATAAAGAAAAGAAGAAGAAAAAAAGAAAGGCACAATCAATTAAATAAATGAGCAGAGGAAAAATAAAACAACAACTAATTGACCAATCAATTGACAAATCAGTTACACATGCCAATTTAGAGCAAATACATGTAAATCAGATGCCATAATCCGATAATATACATATATATATATATATATATATATATAAGAAACTTCAGAGGGGATGAAATTATTGTTGAAATCCATAACAATACAGGCATTTACAATTTGAAATCGATCAGCCCAGCCAACAACATCAACAAAAAACAAAAACAAAAAAACAACAAACAAACAAAAAATCACAAACATCTCCTTTTCGTCAAGACAAATAGTTATGTAACCATAACAGTCCTGGTGCCAGTTGCATTGCCTGGTTCTAACTTTTTGACAGTTACACGTGACTAAAAATGCCTTACGTTGACCGAACTACGCCATTGGTCAGTTCCATACTACACACAGTTAGTAGTAGCGGGGTTACGACCATACTAGGCTCTTCCGTTCCGTCCGAGCAATGCAATTGGGTCACGGCGTCGGGAATAAACAAACAAACACACAAACAAAATCACGAACTTTTTCTTTTTCGTCAAGTCAGTCATGGAAGTAACCATAAGAATTCTGACTTTGGTAGAAACAACTGAAAAAAACAACACACACACACACACACACACACACACACACAAGATCAGTGTACTTGCATCAAACGCGCAAGCCCCATGGCTTCCAGTCTGCCCTTCGTTTTAGATGGTGTCGCCCCTCCCCCACCCCCACCCCCCTCACCACCACCCCTCGACCCTCGCCACATCCCCTCCACGCCCCCCCCCCTTCCCCCTCCCCCCTTCCCCAACGACCTACCCCCTCCCTTCCCCCCCCCCCCCCCCGGTCCGCCGTCCCCCCCCTCCCTCCCTCCCCCCACCTCACTTCACTTTCCTCCCCTCCCTCCCTCCGAATACCTCCCAACCATTCCAACTGAAACTCCACCTTCCTCTAGTCCACCTCGTCACGTTTTCGTAATGTGGATGTTCATCAACATGGAATGGGGGCAAAAAAAAAAGAAGAAGAAAAAAAACAACAAAAAAACAAAAACAAAAAAACATTGGCGCGGTTGGCTACAGACGTTGAGTCCTGGCTGATATCGGTGCCAGCCAACGTTGAAGTTATTGCACATCTACCGATATTGTAATTTTATTGTTATTGTTATTGTTGTTGTTGTTGTCTGGTTCGGGGGGGTTCGCTTAGTCGGTGGTAGCTTTATATAACACACTGCAATATATATTCAACACAACACAATATAACACAACCTGTTTCTTTCTTCTTTTTTTTTCTTTAAAAAAAAAAAATTTGTATATAAAGAAAAAAGTCTCATATCATCATCTTAGATGCACAGTATCAGCATCAGTATCAGAAGCTCAAGGAGGCGTCACTGCGTTCGGACAAATCCATATATATATATCATATATGCCAAGCAGATGCCTGACCAGCAGCGTTACACAACGCGCTTAGACAGGCCTTGAGAGAAAAAAAAAAAAGAATAAATAAAAAGAAAAAAAAAGAAAAAAAGAATAATGATAATTTTTTTTAAAGAATTATTATAATAACAATAAATGAAAATAAAATAAAAAGACAATAATGATGGGAAATGAAATAAAAAGACAACAATGATGATGAACAGACTATAAATAAATAAACGCACTTTGAATAACAAAAAAAAAAAAAAATTAAAGCAGCAACGCAACGCAACGCAACGCAACGCAACACAACCTACGCAACACAACACAACACAACACAACACAACACAATACAACGCAACACAACACAAAACAAGGCAATACAAAATACAACACATCTTTATTAACCCAAATCGGAAATTATGTCCGCATCCAAAGGCTCGTCGAA
The DNA here is from genome assembly GCF_041734735.1 of Babylonia areolata. NCBI lineage: Eukaryota > Metazoa > Mollusca > Gastropoda > Neogastropoda > Buccinidae > Babylonia > Babylonia areolata. The sequence goes on along the minus strand of NC_134901.1, from coordinate 38,418,844 downwards.
GACTCACACCACAAAGACTGTTAATAACTCTCTCCATACGAACGGCGAAAGAGACGACGTTAACAGCGTTTCACGCCAATTACCATCATCAAAATATTGCAAGCGGAAGACTCTTATACTGAAGAGGTGAATGTTGACACAGAATACCACAATTCTGACGACAAAAGCTAAAGGTTGGGTCATTGAGACACCCACTGGACATCCGAGGGGTCTGTGTAGAGGAGAAGAGAGGACTGGCCGTACTGAGTGAGTTAACCTGACCAAAAGTTGAACTGAAAAGTCAAAAAGTAAAACATGTTGTATTAAGCTCCCTTGTTGTTGTTGTTGTTGTTGTTGGTAAGTGGTGTCGCTTGTAGATGGGCGATGTTCAGTTTCATTTTATTCAATCATATATTCATCTATCCATTCGTTTATTTTATTTTATTTTATTTTTTATTTATTTTTTTATTTTTTTTGCGGGAGGAGTTTTATGTTACTGTTGTTGTTGCCGCTGCTGTTGATTCGTTTTGCTGATGATGCTATTGTTGTTGTTGTTGTTGTTGCTGTTGTTGTTGTTAGAACAAAACAGCTCCACTAACACGAGCAGTTTGTAGTAAGGAAAGCTCATGATGAGACAGTCCAGGACATAGTTACCCTGAGGCAAGAAAAACAAAATACTTCCAATCTCCAATACCCAAGTATGTATTTACGTTAAATGTCTATGTGTCATTAATTTCTATTTGTATTTGTATTTCTTTTTATCACAACAGATTTATCTCTGTGAAATTCGGTTTGCTCTCCCAAGGGAGAGCGCATCGCTACACTACAGCGCCACCCATTTTTTTTGGGTATTTTTTCCTGCATGCATTTTTATTTTGTTTTTCCTATCGAAGTAGATTTTTCTACAGAATTTTGCCACGAACAACCCTTTTGTTGCCGTGGGTTCTTTCACGTGCGCTAAGTGCATGCTGTACACGGGACCTCGGTTTCTCGTCTCATCTGAATGACGAAGCAGTCCAGACCACCACTCAAGGTCTTGTGGACGGGGAGAAAATATCGGCGGCTGAGCCGTGATTCGAACTAGCGCGCTCAGATTCTCTCGCTTCCTAGGCGGACGCCTTACCTCTAGGCCATCACTCCATTTAAAAAAAAAATAAAAATAAAAAAAATAATCCACTCAGAAAATAAAAGAATTTTTTTTTTTTTTTAAATTGATAATAATCCGACAAAAAGATCATACTATTCCACAGACACCAAGGGCAAACAAACTGAATGACTGACAATTATAACAGGAGACGCGATACATCCACTTAGTCTTTTTGTGAAGGACTATGACTCTAAAACTAGGAGGCAAAATTGCACTGGCTCTTAGTGCTGCAGCCTTGTGGGCTAGTTGGCCTTTGGGAACCATCCCAACGCCGACCGGTGTCCTAAAACCCTCTTGGCCGAGAGAGAGTGGGGATGTAACTTGGGCAAGACACTCTCCACTTTAATCAAATTCTAGCCCAAATAGTCGGAACAGCAGTTGCCTCCTCTGCTGTTCTGATAGTCATAGTTGGACACGACTATCATATATATATATATATATATATATATATATATATATATATATATATATATCTATATCTATATATATCTATATATATATATCTATATATATCTATATATATCTATATATATATATAATGGATACTTATATAGCACACTATCCAGAAATCTGCTCTAGGTGCTTTACAAAAACGCTTTGTTAACATAAAACATTACATCTATGTTACATACACACACCAAAATATGACTACACACACACACACACACACACACACACACACACACACACACACACACACACACACACACTGCGTACATACATTTTAACAATACATGTGTATCTAACAGCTACCCTAACACATACGCACACATAGGCAGGCACAAACGTACATAAACGCACGCGCACACAATACACATTCATATACCTGCATGTAGTTATGTACACATACATATGTATACATACATAGTCAAGCACAGCTAACGCAAAGGAAGTATATTAGTGTATATATATATATATATATATATATATATATATATATTTTTTTTTTTTTTTTTTTTTTTTTTTATGATAGTCAGTCGTGTCTGACTATGACCATCAGAATAGCAGAGGAGGCAACTGCTGTTCCGACTATTTGGGCTAGAATTTGATTACAGTGGAGAGTGTCTTGCCCAAGTACATCCCCACTCTCTCGGCCAAGAGGGTTTAAGGACAGTCGGCGTTGGGATGGTTCATATATATATATATATATATATATATATATATATATATATATATATATATATATATATATATACACTACCGGAGGAAAAGAACTGGACAGTCAGTCGACTAGTGGGAGTGACCACAGTGGCAGGTTGAGAGAGAGTATACACGGAAGGCGAGGACAACCAGATTCAGAAACTGGTTTGTTAATAAGAGACCATCTCCTCTGTGTGTGTGTGTGTGTGTGTGTGTGTGTGTGTGTGTGTGTGTGTGTGTGTGTGTGTGTGTGTGTGTGCGCGCGCGCCTCTCTCTCTCTATGTGTGCCTCTCTCTCTATCTGTCTCTTGTCTCTCTCTCTCTCTCTCTTTCTCTGTCTGTCTGTCTCTCTCTCTCTCTCTCTATGTCTGTCTGTGTGTGTGTGTGTGTGTGTCTCCCTCTCTGTCTCTCTCTGTCTCTCTCTGTGTGCCTCTCTCTCTGTGTGCCTCTCTCTCTTTCTCTGTGCCTCTCTCTCTCTGTCTCCCTCTCTGTCTCTCTGTCTCCCTCTCTGTCTCTCTGTGTCTCCCTCTCTGTGTCTCCCTCTCTGTCTCTGTCTCTGTCTGTCTGTCTGTCTCTCTCTATCTCTCTCACAGCGACAGAAAAAGAGGGTCGACTGAACAAATACGAGATTGTTGTTCTTATTGTTCTTTTTCTTCTTCTTGATTGACGATGTCGATTTGTTCTTCTTGTTGTTGCTGTTACTGTAGCAGCATGCGACTCTGTGTGTGTGTGTGTGTGTGTGTGTGTGTGTGTGTGTGTGTGTGTGTGTGTGTGTGTGTGTGTGTGTGTGTGTGTGTGTGTGTGTGTGTGTGTGTGTGAGTGTGTGTGTGAGTGTATGTGTGTGCGTGTGTGCGTGTGCAGTGAGAAGCAGAAAGGATCGGATGCAATATGCTCTGTTAATTTTCACTTCGTAAGTAAATCAACGAAACTCAAGACACGCAATGATTTTTTTGGGGGGGATTTTTTTTTAGGGGAAACTCGACAAGACTAAGCACGCAACTTTCGATTTGCACTAAAAAAAAAAAAAGAACAACAACAAAAAACAACAACCCACAACATAAAAAAAATATATATATATATATATATATATATACATATATCTATATCTGTCTACATCTATCTACCTACCTACCTATCTATATTTATATCTATCTATATCAATCTATCTTTCTGTACAGATGATAAAACGCAGGTTCATGCATGACAACTAAAAAATCGGTTTTCCGAACCACTGTACACAATGTATGTAAACAAAATCGGTTTTTCCGGTAACGCACCGGTTTTTAGCGCGATAATCCACAATAGTTATAATACTGAAGCCACGAAACGAGAACACGCATCAACTACTTTATTTCCCGTTTATTTATTTCTTTTTTTTCTCTTTTTTTGTTGTTGTCTATTATTTCTTATCTTTTTCTTCTTTTTTTTCGGGGGGGTGGGGTGTGTGGGGGTGGCTCCGTTACACCCCTACCTTTCTTGAAACCCGGAAGGTGTTGACAGCGCATGCGCCAAAGCCGGCGACAGTCTGCCCCCATTGGCAGTCATCAGCTCTTGGTGACCTGGTGACCTCTCTGGGGTCACGGATAGGTGGGGTCAAGGTAAAACAAAAGGGTGGGGTCATTTCGCCTTCGTCACCTCAACGGGGATGCTGGCTTCGTCGGATGACAAATTTCATTAACCTGGTCTCTTTAGATCGTGGGAGACTCTCGAGTGAGTGAGTGAGTGAGTGAGAAGAGAGAGAGAGGGGAGATAGAGGGAGAGAGAGAGGGACAGGGAGAGGGAGGGAGAGAGAGAGGGAGAGAGAGGGAAAGAGGGAGAGAGAGAGGAAGGGAGAGAGAGGGAGAGAGAGAAGGGGAGGGAGAGAGAGAGAGAGGGAGGGAGAGAGGTAGGGAGAGAGGGAGGGAGAAAGAGAGGAATAGAGAGAGAGAGGGGCAGGGAGAGGGAGGGAGAGAGGGAGAGAGAGAGGGAGAGAGAGAGGGAGAGAGAGAAAGAGAGAGGGAGAGAGAGAGAAAGGGAGAGAGAGAGAAGGAGAGAGAGAGAGAGAAGGGGAGAGAGAGAAGAGAGTATCTTCTTTTGCCCACGACGCAAGCCTTTTGTCCTGTGTGCACACTTTACTAACAGCAGTTGCTAATGCTATATATATACCACGATAGTTATTTGGGCTCGATGTCGATTGGAACAATGATTTGATTTTGGCGACTCTGTTGGAAAGATACCAGTACAGTATCAAACAAACAGCTTATTTGAAACTGGCAGCAAGAACACCAGTAACAGTTTGTATCGGCATGTTTCAAACATTCCAGCGAAAACTTAATTTCCATGTGGATTAATAAAGTGTTTTTTTCGATTGATTGATTGATTATTTCATCAGGACCCGCACTTTTTCCGGACTGAAGGTTTTCAATGCTGGCGGAAACCTCCTGTATGGAAATAGGGGGGGAGCGAGGAGAGAGAGAGAGAGAGAGAGAGAGAGAGAGAGCTCAGAACTCAGAACTCAAAACGTTTATTCAAGGATTAAGATTTTAGGCATGGCCCCCATTCTTCCAAACCTGTGGGGGGATTGAGAAAGAGTGGTCATGAATGTTGTATGTTACTTGTAATTTTTTTTTCTTTCATGTAAAGCGCCCTGAGCTCTTAGAAAGAAAGGGCGCTATATAAATGTACATTATTATTATCATTATTAGTAGGTACAAATCAGAACAAAAAGGGCGCAAAAAAAAAAAAAAAAAAGGGAACACAAAGGGAAAAAAAAAGAATAATTAAAGCAAACTGAACTAGTTACTAAGGGAGCCAAATAGATGAAGACTGAGAGAGAGAGAGAGAGAGAGAGAGAGAGAGAGACAGACAGACAGACAGACAGACAGACAGACAGACAGACAGACAGACAGAGACGGACAGAATCAGAATGAATGAAAGAAAGAAAAGAAAAAAAACAGAAAGAAAAGAAGGGATAGAAGAAAGAAAGAAAGAAAGAAAGACAGACAGACAGAAAAGAAAGAAATAAAATGTAGAAAAAAAGTGAAAGAAATGGACGGAAGGAAAGAAAGATGGAAATAAGAAAATAATGGGAGAAAAAAAAAGAGGAAGAAAATAAAAAGACAAACGAAACAAAAAAAAAACACACAAAAAAAAACAAACAAAAAAAAAACAACAGCAAACAAACAAACAAACAAACAAACAAACAAAAGACACGAAAAGAAACAAAAGAAAAGAAGGAAAGAAATAAACGAAAAAGAGATGAAAGGAAGAAGAAGAAGAAGACGAAGAAGAAGAAGAAGAAGAAGAAGAAGAAGAAGAAGAAGAAACAAAGAGAGACAGACAGACAAAGAGACAGAGACAGAGGCAGAGACAGGGACAGAGCACAGAGAGAGAGAGAAAAAGGAAGAGCTTACGTGCCTAGCTGCACGAACGCTGGCGAGCCAAAATCGATCTCCCGCACAAACCCAAACCACCACCACCTCCACCAGACCTCGACCGAATGAATCCACGGTAGCTCATTGGGTAGCCCTGCTAGCTTCGACAGAACCGGTTGGGCGTTGGATTTCTGATCCAGAGTCCACCATCTCTCTCTCTCTCTCCATCTCTCTCTCTCTCTCTGGTCAATCGTACGTTCACTTGATGAAGAATGGTTCTGTTTACATTATTCGTAAATTCTGCATTGACATATTTAATGCCCTGAAGATACGACAGGAATTCTGTGACAACAATGATGAAAGTTAGAATTAATTTACTATGCACAAGAAGCACTTTTGTTCTACAGGTTTAAGTTAGTACGTATTTTACATTTTGTTGTGGCTGAGTGAGCACCATATTGTGTACTTTTGACCTCTTTCTAGGGGCCGGAGGCCTGGAGATTAAAGTTTTGTTCTCTCTCTCTCTCTCTTTCTCTCTCTCTCTGGTCAATCGTACGTTCACTTGATGAAGAATGGTTCTGTTTACATTATTCGTAAATTCTGCATTTATATATTTAATGCCCTGAAGATACGACAGGAATTCTGTGACAACAATGATGAAAGTTAGAATTAATTTACTATGCACAAGAAGCACTTTTGTTCTACAGGTTTAAGTTAGTACGTATTTTACATTTTGTTGCGGCTGAGTGATCACCATATTGTGTACTTTTGATTTCTTTCTAGGGGCCGGAGGCCTGGAGATTAAAGTTTTGTTCTTGTTCTCTCTCTCTCTCTCTCTCTCTCTCTCTCTCTCTCTCTCTCTCTCTCTCTCTCTCTCTCTTCAATCGTACGTTCACTTGATGAAGAATGGTTCTGTTTACATTATTCGTAAATTCTGCATTTATATATTTAATGCCCTGAAGATACGACAGGAATTCTGTGACAACAATGATGAAAGTTAGAATTAATTTACTATGCACAAGAAGCACTTTTGTTCTACAGGTTTAAGTTAGTACGTATTTTACATTTTGTTGTGGCTGAGTGAGCACCATATTGTGTACTTTTGATTTCTTTCTAGGGGCCGGAGGCCTGGAGATTAAAGTTTTGTTCTTGTTCTTGTTCTCTCTCTCTCTCTCTCTCTCTCTCTCTCTCTTATTTATTTTATTCTATTTTATTTTTCAAGGATCGTCGAGGCTCGGTTTTTCGGCATGGTGGTACTATCCTCAGCAAAGGCCCTCTTCTCCGAAATTCCTCACCACCAACACAACCCAGGCGTAAACGGGTGGAATCTGACATCGGTTGGGGAAGGTGAAAAAAAAAAAAAAAGAAAAAAAAAGAAAAGAAAAGAAAAAAAAGAAAAGAAAAAAGAAAAGAAGAAATAAATAATTTTAAAAAATACTATAAAATAAAACAAAACAAAATAAAATTAAATAAGATAAAAAATAAAAAAAACGGCATAAGAAGAGGACAGAGCTGAGACTTACTTGAATGCAGATGTAATTTCCAATCGGATTAATAAAGATATATTGTATTGTATTGTATTGTATTGTATTGTCAAACCCTACAAACACTGCTAGAATTGAAGTCGTTGCTCCTACTTTGGCCGTGACAATGCTATAGGATCCTTAACCTTTGAAAGAAAAAAAGAAACAAACAAAAAAAACTAGGCATACAGTGGTGTCTTGAGTAAGAACCAAAGTCTTAAATCAATAAATTTCTCCCCGCCTACAAAAAAAAGAAAAAGAAAAAAAAAGCGTTCACACAAACGATTCTGCACACGGGGGCCTCGGTAGACTTTATCGTCTCGTCCGAAGGACTACCACACAGACCTCCTCTCAAGGTCTATTGGAGGGATTGGTGGGGGGGTTGGTTGATGGAAGAGGAGGGGGTGTGAGTGAATGTCCTTGTCCCAACAGGTTGGGGGATCCAGCCCGTGAACAATCGGGTTCGTCGTAGTCGGGAGTGTTAACCCCCCCCACACCCCCACCCCCAGCCCCCCCCGCCCCCCCTCACCCCCTCCACAACTCCGTTTTATATTTTAGTGTTCTGTATTGTCCATGTGTTCTGTGTGGCTTGTTCAGGATTAAAGAGGCTATGCCAGTCTTGAATAAAAGCTAATCTGTGTTTGCAGAGAGAGAAGCAGAGAGAGGGAGCGGCCGCAAATCTAACATGAAAGGTAGAGCACGATGCTTTGCAAATCAAACAAATATCGGCATCATTTCCAAACCAACATTGCGCAAATTTCTTCAAAACGGAACAGAGTCTCTGTGGGCCTTTCCAAACACAATAGACCGAGCAACACACTAGACGCCACGTTCTTGGCATCAGAGATCTTTTCCCATCCCTCTTGCGGCCAGTCAGTGGCGGCTGTGTGTGTTTGTGTGTATGTGTGCTTTTGAGTGCGTTTGTGAATGCGCGAGAGTGAAACTGTACACAAGTGTCAGGAGAGATATGTGTACGTGTGTGTGTGTGTGTGTGTGTGTGTGTGTGTGTGAGGGGAGGTGGGAGTGCGGGGGGAGGTGGGGTAGAGGATGAGGTATGTGAGTGTATGCATGCCTACACTGTGGGAGCAACAGGATATTGGAACGTGTATATATATATATATATATATATATATATATATATATATCTTTGTATGTACGTGTGTGGAGTTGGGGGTGGGAGATATGAGAGCCTTGAGTGAGACTCGGCTTGCAGGCGAAGGCGAGCTCTGTGAACGGGGATCTGGTTACACCTTCTTCTGGAGTGGACGAGGAAGCAAAGAGCGACGTGAGGCTGGCGTTGGTTTTGCAGTAAAAACAGCACTTGTCAGCAAGCTAGCTGGAATCCCAAAGGGAGTCAACGATAGGCTTATGACCATGAAACTCCCACTGGCATCTGGCCAGAAGCACCTCACCATTGTCAGTGCCTACGCCCCAACCATGACCAACCCGGATGAAGTGAAGGCGAAGTTCTACGAGGACCTTCACTCTGTCATTGCTGCCATCCCTAAAGCAGACAAGCTCATCATTCTTGGGGACTTCAATGCTAGAGTTGGCTCTGACTACATCTCCTGGGATGGAGTGATTGGAAAGCACGGTGTGGGCCACTGCAACCCAAATGGATTGCTTTTGCTTCAGACCTGTGCAGAGCACGAACTGCTGATAACCAACACAGTTTTCTGCCTCCCTACCCGTAACAGGACGTCATGGATGCACCCTCGCTCAAAGCATTGGCATCTCATCGATTATGTCATCGTCAGGAAAAGGGATAGGCAAGACGTACGTGTAACAAAGACCATGTGCGGCGCCGAGTGTTGGACAGACCATCGCCTTGTAGTCTCGAAGCTGAATATTCGAATCCAACCCAAGAGACGCCCCCAAGGCCAGAAGGCTCCAAAACGGCTCAACATCGCTAAGCTGAAAAGCAACACCATCAAACAGTCCTTTGTGGAGCTGCTGGAAGATCGTCTGGAATCCGCCTCTCTGGACAACCAGAATGTGGAGTCTGACTGGAGGACCCTGCGTGAGCTGATCTATAGTACAGCTTCAGAGACCCTTGGACCCATGACCAGAAAGCACAAAGACTGGTTTGATGAAAACTGTGATGAAATCAAGCAGCTTCTGGATGAGAAACGCCGTCTGCATCAAGCCCACCTGAGCAACCCAAAGTCCACATCAAAAAAGGATGCATACAATGCCATCCGCAGGACTGTACAGCAAAAGTTACGCCAGATGCAGGATAAGTGGCTGAGTGACAAAGCTGATGAGATCCAGGGATATGCTGACAGGCACGATATGAAGAGGTTCTATGATGCCTTAAAAGAAGTCTACGGCCCCACATCCTCAGGATCATCCCCCCTCCTCAGTGCAGATGGGAATACCTTGATCACCGAGAAGGAGAACATTCTCGAACGGTGGGCTGAGCACTTCAACAGTGTCTTAAATCGCCCTTCCTCCATAAATGATGAAGCCATAGACCGTCTCCCACAAGTCCCCACCAACGAAGCACTGGACGATCCGCCAACACTTCTTGAGACCCAGAAAGCAATCCATCTGCTATCCAGTGGCAAAGCACCTGGCTCAGACTCCATACCAGCAGAGGTCTACAAGGATGGAGGCACTGTGCTGACTGAGAAGCTTCATCAGCTGTACTCACTCATGTGGAAAGAAGAGACGATCCCCCAGGATTTCAAAGATGCATCTATCATTCACTTGTACAAGCGAAAGGGGAACCGGCAAGCCTGTGATAACCATCGGGGCATTTCCTTGCTCTCCATCGCAGGCAAGATACTTGCCAGGATCCTACTTAACCGCCTCACAGCACACCTTGACCAAGGTCATTTGCCTGAGAGCCAATGTGGATTCCGGAAAGAGCGCGGAACCACTGACATGGTGTTTGCTGCAAGGCAGCTGCAAGAGAAATGTCAGGAGCAAAATGCTGATCTGTTCTCCACCTATGTCGACCTCACTAAGGCCTTCGACACCGTGAGTAGAGAGGGACTGTGGAAGATCATGGCCAAGTACGGATGCCCTCGGAAATTTATTTCCTTGGTCAGCCAATTCCATGAAGGCATGCAGGCTCGAGTCCAGGACAGTGGTGAAACATCTGCTCCTTTTGCTGTCACAAATGGTGTCAAGCAAGGCTGCGTCCTGGCTCCAACGCTGTTCAGCCTCATGTTCTCTGCAATGCTTACTGATGCCTTCAGAGATGGCGATGTTGGAATCGGCCTAAAGTACCGAACAGATGGCAAGCTGTTTAACCTCAGAAGGCTTCAAGCAAAAACGAAGGTCATGACAGACATCATCAGAGACTTTTTGTTTGCTGATGATTGTGCCCTCAACGCTGGATCTGAAGCTGACATGCAACTCAGCGTCGACAAGTTTGCCACTGCCAGCAGGAACTTCGGCCTTACCATCAGCACGAGGAAAACTGAAGTTCTCCATCAGCCAGCCCAAGGGAAACCCTACGTTGAGCCCAACATCACAGTCAACGGTCAGAGACTCAGTGCGGTGGAGCGGTTCACATACCTTGGCAGCACACTGTCACGAAATGCGACCATCGACGATGAAGTGAACGTCAGGATTGCAAGAGCAAGCGCAACTTTTGGTAGACTCAATGCAAATGTCTGGAACAGAAGAGGCATTAGTCTTGAGACCAAGCTAAAGGTCTACAGAGCAGTAGTTCTCCCCACACTACTGTACGCCTGCGAAACTTGGACAGTGTACCAACGACATGCCAAGAAGCTGAACCACTTCCACACAACATGCCTAAGGAAGCTACTGAACATCAAGTGGCAAGACAAGACCCCAGACACAGAGGTGCTCGCAAAAGCCACCCTTCCCAGCATCTTCACCATCCTGATGCAGTCCCAGCTTCGCTGGGCTGGACACGTGGCGCGCATGCCAGACCATCGGCTGCCCAAAAGGCTCTTCTATGGCGAGCTGCAACAAGGGAAGAGATCACACGGAGGTCAGAAGAAGCGCTTCAGAGATACTCTGAAAGTCTCTCTGAAAGCGTTTGATATCAACCCTGACTCCTGGGAGGAATCTGCAGTGACCGTGACAAATGGCGCGCTGCTGTGCACAAAGGCGCCAGGTTGTGCGAGGCCAACAGGACTGCTGCAGCTGTTGAGAAGAGGCAGGCCAGAAAGTCACGGGCAAACAAGCTCCCTGACAATGACATGCCTGTCTTTGTCTGCCCCAACTGTCAGCGAACATTTCGTGCGCAGATTGGACTATTCAGCCATCTGCGCACTCACAGATAGATTCATGAGCATCCTTCCCCCCACCCCACCACCACCCTCCCCCCATCCCCCATCCCCCATCTGGATGACAACGATGGTCATCATCGATCTCGATGGACACACCACCACACTGTGGGAGCAACAGGATATTGGAACGTGTATATATATATATATATATATATATATATATATATATATATATATATATATATCTTTGTATGTACGTGTGTGGAGTTGGGGGTGGGAGATATGGGCGTATGTGTGTGTGCTTGTACAAGTAAGTGTTCATCTCTGTGAGTGTGTGTTTGTGTGTGTGTGTGTGTGCCGTGGAAGCTGCGATACGTAGACTAGAAATGAGTGTGTGGAGGAGGGGGTAGAGGAGGTGCAAGGTAATGTGTGTGTGTGTGTGTGTGTGTGTGTTGGAGCTCATGTACGTTTATATGTATTTGACTGTGCTTTCATATGTGCTTGTACAAGTAAGTGTTCATCTCTGTGAGTGTGTGTTTGTGTTTGTGTGTGTGTGTGTGTGCCGTGGAAGCTGCGATACTTAGACTAGAAATAAGTATGTGGAGGAGGGGGGTAGAGGAGGTGCACGGTAATGCGTGTGTGTGTGTGTGTGTTGGAGCTCATGTACGTTTATATGTATTTGACTGTGCTTTCATATATGTGAAACTGCATGTCTGGTGCATTTCTGTTATGCATGTGTGGGTGTATGTGTGAATGTGTGTCTTCATTTTTTACATTTATTTGCTTATTTATCACCATTGTTGTCTTATTTATTTATTTATTTATGTTTTATTATTATCATTTTATTAGTATTACTAATATTATTACTACTACCTTTTTCTATATTATAATTATTATTTATTTATTTATTTATTTATGCAAGCTTATCTATTATTTATTCCCCCGTTTTTTTTTGTTTTTTTTTTTGTTTGTTTTTTTTTTGTTTTTGTTTTTTTTTGTTTTGTGTGTGTGGTTGTGTGTGTTTTTTTTTGTTTTTTTTTCCCCAAGGCCTGACTAAGCGCGTTGGGTTACGCTGCTGGTCAGGCATCTGCTTGGCAGATGTGGTGTAGCGTATATGGTTTTGTCCGAACGCAGTGACGCCTCCTTGAGCTACTGAAACTGAAACTGTGTTTGCACATTTCTTCTGTCTTTGCTGCTGTGTGCACATGTCAAATGATGGGTATAAGGACAGGCCCAGCGCTTCCTTTTTTTTTTTTTTTGAGGAAGTGTCTGGGTTTGTTCCAATGTACCTTTTATTTAC
>NC_134901.1:38398695-38401195 GCF_041734735.1 Babylonia areolata | reverse complement strand
AGTGGGAGAGAGAGAGAGCGGGAATGGGATAGGTGAGGGAGATGGGGAAGTAATGGGAGTGAGGGTTGGGGTGGGGGAAGGTAAAGGTGGTGTGTGGAGGAGGTGGGGGGCGGGCGGGGGGGGGGGCAAGGAGAGCGAGGGAAGGAGAAAGAGTGATGGAGAGATAAAAGGAGGGAGGGTGGGCGGGAGAGGGAGAGAGAGAGAGAGAGATAGTGAAAGAGTGGGAGAGAAAGAGAGCGACGGAGAGACAGAGAGAGAGAGAGAGAAAGAGAGTAAGTGAAAGAGGGGGGAGAGAGGAGAGAGAGAGAGAGAGGAGAGGGAGGGAGGGAGAGAGAGAGAGAGAGAGAGAGAGAGAGATTCAGATTCGGATTCAGATTCAGATTCTGATACTTTATTCATTCAAGGCCTTAGCCCCATATGAAGAGGGGCAAAAACATAACTGTATAATCAAACCAAGAATTAAACAAGCACTACAAGTCCTTCGAAAATAAACACAACACACACACACACACACACACACACACACACACATAAATTAAGACACTAATGTCTCTCTTAACTTAAATGCTTTATGAAGGTACAATGCTAAATTTCGAATAATGCTTTCATTGTTAGATCATGTTGCTTATTTTCAAAGCTAGAATGAGAGAGAGAGAGGGTGTAGAGATAGTGAGAGAGAGACAGACAGACAGAGACAGAGAAAGAGAGACAGTGGGAGAGGGGGTGAGAGAGATAGAAAGAGAGACAGACAGACAGACAGACCATTTGTATTTGTATTTATATTTCTTTTTATCACAACAGATTTCTCTGTGTGAAATTCGGGCTGCTCTCCCTAGGGAGAGCGCGTCGCTACACTACAGCGCCACCTTTTTTGACTCACTTGTGTAAACAAAGTGAGTCTATGTTTTAACCCGGTGTTCGGTTGTGTGTGTGTGTGTGTGTGTGTGTGTGTGTGTGTGTGTGTGTGTGTGTGTCCGTGGTAAACTTTAACATTGACATTTTCTCTGCAAATACTTTGTCAGTTGACACCAAATTTAGCATAAAAATAGGAAAAATTCAGTTCTTTCCAGTCATCTTGTTTAAAACAATATTGCACCTGTGGGATGGGCACAAAAAAATAAAGAATGAAGCCTAATTATATGCAAACTGCATTTACTGTTATATTTACATTTTTTGTATTCTCTAAACTTGGCACTTTGATCTCATATTCTGACCCAACAACTAGAGCAGTCATTATTATCATTTTTTGTTCAAACAGGAACTTCTTTTGCTAAGCATGGAAGTTTTATTTATTTTGCAAACGTTTTGGTGCAGATAGTAAAAAAAGGAAATTACTCTGTAATTAATGCTAGGGGAGTTAATTTGCTTTAAACTGATCTTTCTCATCTTAAACATTACATTTTGAAACTATGCTCAATACATAAAAAGCTTGGATTTTTTTTTTTTTTTTTTTTTTTTTTTTTTTTTTGGGTAAGTGTATCATAAGTGAGTCTTGAAGGCCTTGCCTCTCTTGTTTTTGTATTTTTTCCTGCATGCATTTTTTTTTCTTAATTTGTTTTTCCTATCGAAGTGGATTTTTTTCTACAAAATTTTGCCAGGAACAACCCTTTTGTTGCCGTGGGTTCTTTTACGTGCGCTAAGCGCATGCTGCACTGCACACACGGGACCTCGGTTTATCATCTCTTCCGAATGACTCATGAGGATCCTAATGAGACAGAGACTTGAGGCCGAGATAGTTTATCACATGTTCTCGGGTGTATGTGTGAATGTGTGTCTTCATGTTTTACATTTATTTGCTTATTTATCATCATTGTTGTCTTTTTTTTAAAATTTATTTTTATATTATTTTATTATTATTATTATTACTACTACTACCTTTTTCTATATTATAATTATCATTTATTTATGTATTTATTTATTTATTTATGTAAGCTTATCTATTATTTATCCCCCCTCCCCTTTTTTTTTTCTTTTCTTTTTTTTCTCAAGGCCTGACTAAGCACGTTGGGTTACGCTGCTGGTCAGGCATCTGCTTGGCAGATGTGGTGTAGCGTATATGGTTTTGTCCGAACGCAGTGACGCCTCCTTGAGTTACTGAAACTGAAACTGAAACTCTCGAAAGACCACCACCAGCCCTCTTCAGATGTGATACGTCCGACTGCTCTCTGTAGTAGCACGTTCAAGTTATGTCTTACATAGCGTCACTCTATGTTATATATGCATTCACAAAACTGCCCCTTCCTATCTCTGCGGCTGCCTTCACCTCTACACTCCATCTCGCTCACTACGATCGGCTTCGGATCCACTCTGTTTACGCATACCCAGATTCAAACACTCGACTGTTGGCCGCCGTTCTTTCTCTGTTTCTGGACCTTGCGATTGGAATGAACTTCCTTTTTCGCTTCGTCAAGTCTCCACACTCAGCTCTTTCAAGTCTGGCCTTAAACCCCACCTCTTCCCAAAATAGCCTTGAGTTTCTACAGCTTTAGAGTTATGCATG
>NC_134901.1:38388695-38391195 GCF_041734735.1 Babylonia areolata | reverse complement strand
AACCCAAATGGATTGCTTTGCTTCAGACATGTGCAGAGCACGAACTGCTGATAACCAACACAGTTTTCTGCCTCCCTACCCGTAACAGGACGTCATGGATGCACCCTCGCTCAAAGCATTGGCATCTCATCGATTATGTCATCGTCAGGAAAAGGGATAGGCAAGATTACGTGAACAAAGACCATGGCGGCGCCGAGTGTTAACAGCCCACGCCTTGTAGCTCAAGCTGAATATTCGAATCCCCAAGAGCCCCCCAAAAGGCCAAAGGCCCAAAAGGGCTCCATCGCTAAGCTGAAAAAATCCCCATCAACAGTCCTTTGGGACTCTGAAGATCGCTGGAACCCCGCCCACGAACAACCAAATGTGGAGCTGACTGGAGGACCCTGGTAGCTGATCTATAGTACAGCTTCAGAGACCCTGGCCCCATATCAGAAAGCACAAAGACGGTTTGATGAAAATTGAAAAAAACAAGCAGCTTTGGATGAGAAACCCGTCTCATCAAGCCCACCTGAAAACCCCCAAAGTCCACATAAAAAAAGGATGCTAAAATGCCACCGCGGGGACTGTTCAGCAAAAGCTGCCAAATGCAGGATAAGTGGCGAGTGACAAAGCGAGATTCCAGGGTTTTGACAGGCCGTTAAAGAGGTTTATGTGCCTTAAAAAAAGTTCGGCCCCCACTCCTCGGGATCATCCCCCCTCCTCAGTGCAGATGGAATCCCTTGATCACCGAAAGGAAACATTCTGAGCGGGG
Source organism: Babylonia areolata (assembly GCF_041734735.1). Taxonomy (NCBI): domain Eukaryota; kingdom Metazoa; phylum Mollusca; class Gastropoda; order Neogastropoda; family Buccinidae; genus Babylonia; species Babylonia areolata. Next base: position 38,390,444 of record NC_134901.1, on the reverse strand, counting down.
GCTGAGCCTTCAACATGTCAAAAATTTCGCCCTTCCCCCATAATGTTTAAGCCAAGACCGCCCCCCACAAGTCCCCCAACAAGCACTGGCGATCCGCCAACATTTTGAGCCCAGAAAAAAATTCCTCTGCTATCCAGTGGCAAAGCACCGGGCCCCAGACCCAAACCGCAGGTCAAAAAGGGATGGGGCACGTGCGACTGAAACTTCATCAGTTTATCACTCTTGGAAAGAAAGACTCCCCAGGATTTCAAAGATGCATCTTTCATTCATTGAAAAGAAAAGGGGGAACCCGGGCAACCCTTGATAACCATGGGGGGCATTTCCCTCTCTCCATCGCGGCAAGATATTGCCGGGATCCTACTAAACCGCCCCCAAGCACCCCTTGACCAAGGTCTTTTGCCTGGGGCCAAGTGGTTTCCCGGGGAAAACGCGGAACCCCCGCAGGGTTTCTGCAAGGCACGCAAGAAAAGTCAGGAGAAATCTGATTGTTCTCCACCTATGTCACCCACTAAGGGCCTTTGACACCTGGTAAGAGGGATGGGGAAATCATGGCCAAGAGGAAGCCCTCGGAAATTTATTTCCTTGGTCAGCCAATTCCATGAAGGCAGCAGCTCAGTCCAGACAATGGTGAAACATTGCTCCTTTTCGTCACAAATGGTGTAAAGAAAGGGCTGCGCCCGGGCTCCAACGGTTCAGCCCATGTCTCTCAATGTTACTGATGCCTTCAGAGAGGGCCATTTTGGGAAATTTGGCCTAAGTACCGAACAGGGGCAAGCTTTAACCTCAAAGGCTTCAAGCAAAAAAAGGCATGACAGCATCATCAGGACTTTTTGTTTGCTGATGACTGTCCCTCAACGCTGGATTGAACTGACATGCAACTCAGCCAACAATTTTTCCACGCACAGGAACTTCGGTTTTACCATCACACGAAAAAAACAAGTCTCCATCACCACCCCGGGGAAACCCCTTCGTTGGGCCCAAAATCCCCAGTCAACGGTCAGAGACTCGGCGGTGGGCGGTTCAAAACCCCTTGGCAGCACCGGCACGAAATGGGGACCTGAGTTTAAGTGAATGCAGGTTTGCAAGAGCAATGCAATTTTTGGGTAGACTCAATGCAAATTTCTGGAACAGAAGAGGCATTAGTCTTGGACCAAGCAAAGGTCTACAGAGCAGTATTTTCCCCCCACACTACTGTACGTGCAAAACTTGGACAGTGTACCAAGACATGCCAAAAGCGAACCATTTCCCACCAACATGCTCAAAAACACGGAAACTTTAAGGGGCAAGACGGGCCCCCAGACACAGAGGTGCTCGAAAAAACCCCCCCCTTTTCCCAGAAATTTCACCATCCTGATGGCAGTCCCAGCTTCGCTGGGCTGGACACTGGCGCGCATGCCAACCATCGTGCCCAAAAGTCTTCTATGGGGCTGCAACAAGGAAGAGATCACACGGAGGTCAGAAGAAGCGCTTCAAGTACTTGGGGTCTCTCTAAAAGTTTTTGAATAAACCCTGACCCTGGGAGAATCTGCAGGGGACCGTAAAAAATGGCGCGTGCTCACAAAGGCGCCAAGTTGGGAGGCCAACAGGACTGCGCAGCTTTTTAGAGGGCAGGCCAGAAAGTCAGGGGAAACAAGCTCCTGAAATGATATGCCTGTTTTTTGTCTGCCCCAACTGTCGGGGAAATTTTCGTGCGAAATTTGGGGAAAACAGCCATCGGGCCACTCACAGATAGACCATGAGCATCCTTTC
>NC_134901.1:38371195-38386195 GCF_041734735.1 Babylonia areolata | reverse complement strand
GGGTTAAAATAAGCTCCCGGGCAGTATAGGAGATGAACGAAAAAAAAAGGAGGGGAGGGAACTTAAAGGAAAAAAGAAGAAGAGGAGGAGGGGAGGGGAAAAAAGAAAAGAAGAAGAAGAAAAAGGGAGAGGGGAGGGGGAGGAGACTTTGAAGATTGATTTATTGATTGATTGAATCTTTAATGGGTAAAGAATTAGGCACAGTAAAGGCCTTTTTACAATTCTGCCCTTTTTAAAGACAAAAAAAATAAAGAAAAACACACAAAACATTAAAAATAATGAAATAAACTGAAATAAAATAATAATAAGAACGGGGCGAAAAGAATAGGAACTTGAATAGTCATTAATGGTAACAAACGAATGAAAACTGGGGCAATTGGTACATTACATTACATGGTACAAAAAACACCACACACACACACACCAAACCAAACACAAACACAAAAAAAACAAAAACCAAAGACAACTACAAATTTACGCCCCCCCACCAAAACACACACAAACACACACCAAGAAGAAAAAGGGGGAGGGAGGAGGAGGGGGAAGAGCGAAGAAAAAATCCAGATGAATGAAAACTTTCAAGCCCTTATTCTCGGGCAGAGCAAAATCTCAACGCTTACAAATACGTCATTTTCCAATACGCTGCCACAGGGGGCCCCATCATTCGTTTTTTTGTGGTAGTCAGTCAGGTTTTAAAAATGTGCCGCACAGTCTCCTCCTCTCTTTTCCCCCTCTCTCTCCCCCCTTTCTGTTCCCCCCCCCCCACACACACACACACAACACCCCGGGGCGCGCGCAACCTTTTACGTGTATGACCCTTTTTTTTATTAGTCGACCCCACCCCTAGCATCGCTGGGGTCTCGCCTGTAGGAAATTTTTCCCCGTACAGGTTTTCGAAAAGGGGGGCCCTTGAGGATCTCTGTCGTCCATTCGTACTTTCGGGTCGGTAAATCTTGCTCTTTCGTGTTTGGCCGCCGGGTTTTAAAACGGGGAATGCCACTATGTAGAGTATGGTGGTGGTTGGGGTGGTGGTGGTGGGGTGGACATGATAGTAATAAAAAATAAAAATAAAATAAAAATAATAAAATTTTATTATAAGGAAAAGAAGAAAAAAAAGGGGAGAAAAATTTTATTATTATTATTATAGGGGGTGGTGATGTGAGAAGATGATGATGAGATGATAGAGATGATGATAGAAAAAGGATACACCGAGGTTTGGGAAGACCCATAGAACACTGTCTCACCCCCCTTGGAACAATCCTACCACCCTTGGAGGGTGTTTCACTTTCTCTTTTTTACTTTTTCTTCTTCTTACATTGTTGTTGAGTTGTTTATGAGGTTTTCGTTTTTTTTAGGGTAATTTGGGGGTGATGTTATCATTCTTTTCTTCTTCTTTTTTTTCTTCTTTTTCTTTTCTTCTTTTTAGTTGTTGTTGAGTTTTGTCGTTATTGTTAGGGGAATTGGTGAAAGTTTCATTCTTCTTCTTCTTCTTTTCTTCTTCTTCACTTTTTTTTCTTCTTCTTTTCTTCTTCCCTTTTCTTTTTTATTTGTGTTGTTTTTGATGTTTGTCGTTGTTTTTTAGGGTAATTGGGGGTGATTTACATTCTTCTTCCTTTTTTTTTCTTCTTCTTCTTCTTCTATCATTCTTGTTGAGTTGTGTTGATGTTTTGTCGTTATTTTAGGGTTTTTGGTGGTGATGTTACATTCTTTTCTTCCTTTTTTTTCTTTTTTATATTGTTGTTGATGTTGTTGTTATATTTTGCTTTTTGTTAGGGTAATTGGTGTATTTTCAACTTCTTCTTCTTCTTCTTTTTTTCTCTTTTCTTTTCTTGTTTTTTGAGTTTTTGTTGATATTTTTCTTTTATTTGGTAATTGGGTTTGGGGATTTTCTTTCTTCTTCTTCTTTTTTTCTTCTTTTCTTTCTTCTTCTTCTTCTTTTTTTTTTTTTTTTTTTTTATTTTTTTTTTATTTATTTTTAATTTTTTAAATTTTTATTAATTATTTTATTATTATTATTATTATTTTATTAAATTTTAATATTTGATATTTAAAAATAATTATATCACAGTATTGTATAGGAGGGGAAAAAGGAGCAGCGCAGCCATAGCGAGAGTAGTCTTATGTAACGTTTACCATTATATCACTATCTCATTGTGGAGGATGGCCTAGAGGTAACGGTCCGCTAGGAACGAGAGAACGAGCGTGCGGTCCAATCACGCTCAGCCGCCCATTTCCCCCCCCCCCCACCCCCCCCCCCCCCAAATACACCTTAGGGTGGGCTGGACGCTAGTTTTCAGAGACGATAAACCGAGGCCCCTGTGCAGCATGCACTTTTCGCAGTAAAAGAACCCCGGCAACAAAGGGGTTGTTTCCCGGCAAAATTTGTCGAAAAATCCCTTTTAAAAGGAAAATAAATAAAATAACACAGGGGAAAAAAAAAGAAAAAAGAAAAAAAAAAAGTGGCGCTGTAAGTGCGACGCGCTCTCCCGGGGGGGGAGCAGCCCCAATTTGACACAAGAAGAAATTGTTTTTGACAAAAGAAATACAAAAAACAAAAAACATTAACACAATGACAAAAAAAAAAAGTGTCCAGGGGGGGACGTTCTTGACGGGGGGGAGGGGTGGGGGTTTTTTTTGAGGGAAAGGAAGGGAAAGGGAAGGAAAGGGAAAGGGGGCGGAGAGCGGGAGGAAGGTGCGGGCCCGACGTCTCAGGTCCGTGGGTGGAGGAAGGTTTGGCCGGCGTTCACGGCATCACACCCCGTTTGTGGTTGTTGTGTGTGTGTGTGGTGTGTGTGTGTTGGGTGTGTGTCTGGTGTGGCCCACAAGAGCCCCCCCAACCAGGGGTAGGGGCCGGCACTGAACTGTGATGGCGATTTCCCGATGCCGCAGAGCCCGCCCGCGTCGTCTCCATCCCCGATACCCACTGTACTACACCCTCCCCCCCGCTACCCCCCCCCACCAACCCACCCCCCCCCTTCTACCCACACCCATTACTCTGCCTATATTGTGCCTAGGGTACCGGTAGAAAGGGAAAGAAGGGAGAGGAGAGAGAGAGAGAGGGAGAGGGGGAGGGGGGGGGGGGGTGATGAGAGAAAGAGAGGAGGGAGAGAGAGGGAAAGGAGGAGGAGAAAAGAGAGAGACAGAGGAGGGGGAGAAAGGGAGAGGGGGGAAAAAACAGAGAGAGAGGAAAGGTGAAAGAGGGAGAGAGAGAAAAGGGGGAGGGAGAGAAAGGGGACACAGAGGAAGAGGGAGTGAGTGAGAAAAGGGAGAGGAAAGAGAGAGAAAAAGGGGAAAGAAAAGACAGAGAAAGAGAGAGGGGAGAGAAAGGGAAGGGAAGGGGGTGAGAAAAATTTGGGGAAAGAAGAAAAAAAGAAAAGAAGAACAGGAGGAAGAAAGAGAGAGGAAAGGAGAGAGAAAAGGGGGGGGAAAAAGAAAGGGAAGGGAGAAGGGGGGGGGAGAAAGGGGGGAAAAGAGAAAGGGAGGGGAGAAAGAGAGAGAGGGAGAGAGAAAGAGACAAAGGAGAGGGAGAAGAGAGGGGGGAGAGAAAGGGGGAGTGAAAGGGGAGGGGGAGATATGGAAGAAGAGAGAGATGAAGAAGGATGGAAGGAAGAGAGAGGGGGAGAGAAGAGAAAAGGGAAAGACAGAGAGAATGGGATAGAGCGAAGAAAGTGATAGACAGCGGGGGAGAGAGAGAGAGAAAGGGAAGAAGCGAGAGATAGAGGGGGAGAGAGGGAAAGGGGGAGAGGGAGAGAGAAAAAACGGAAAAAAGGGGCGAGAGAGAGGAGAGGAGGTGAAAGGAGAGAGAGATATGGGGAAAAAAGAATGGAAAAAAGGGTGGAAGGAGAAGAGAGAGAGAGAGAGAGAGAGGAGAGAGAGAGGAGAGAGAGAGAGAAAAACGAAACAAATGTTCATTGGATTGCCCCAAACTGACGGGAAAGTGATGTTTATCAAAACAAAATCACTTTTTTAAAACACACTGCTGAAAATTTACACTCATGGTTAGTGATGACAAATTTTTTGATATTTTATTCTAAGTTTTACAATACGCTCGCTTTTAAAACCCCCTTAAAACCCCCCATTAAATTTTCCCTTTTGGTTTTAACACGCTGGGGGTTTCCCCCCGCATGTATAGAAAATAATTTTGGCCTATTTCCACCACCCAACATTAAAAACAGTAGGTTTTGATAACAGCCAATGAAAGTCCCTTTCGTGACGTGGGGCCCACCACGCCCGTGCATAAAGCGAGCTTGGCGGTGAAAGGGGGAAGGCATTGAGAGGAAGAGAGAGATAAAAAGAAAAGAGGAGATAGATATGGAAAAAAGAGAGGAGAGATTAAAAAGAGAGAGAATGGAAGAGAAGGGGGGAGACAGAAAGGGGGGGCGAGGAGAAGGAAGAAGAAGAAGAAGAAGAGAGAGGGGAGAGAGAGAGAGAGAGAGAGGAAAAGAGAGAGACAGAGAGACGAGAGACAGAGGGAGAGAGGGGGAAGAGAGACAGATACGGGGAGGGGAAAAAGGAGAAGAGAGAGATGGAAACACAGAGAGAGGAAGAGAGAGAGAGACGGAGACGGGGAGATAGATGGAAGAAGAGAGAGATGGAAGGGGGGGGGGAGAGATGTAAGAAGAGAGAGAGACGGAGTCGGGGGAGAGATGAGAGATGGAAGGGGGAGAGATGGAAGAAGAGAGAGACGGAGACGGGGAGAGAGAGGGAAAGAAGAAAGAGATGGAGGGGCGGGGGAGAATGAAAAAGAGTGAGACGGAGAGATGGAAAAGAAGAGAGAGATGGAAAGGGGGGAGAGAGAGATGGAAGAAGAGAGAGATTGAGAGAGAGAGGAGAGGGGGGGGGAGAGGGGAGACGGAGGGGAGAGATGGAAGAATGAGAAGATGGAAAAGAGAGAGATAGAGAGAGAGAGGAAGAGAGAGACGGAGACGGGGAGAGAGAGGGAAAAGAAGAGAGAGAGATGGAAGACGGGAGAGTGCACACTCTAAACTGAAACTATTTTAATGTCATGAGCATGGATGCCACGACGTACGTGGGTTCTAAATTTCCATGGCTATTGTCAAAGGAAAATAAGTTTCAGTTTCAGTTTCACTTTCTCAAGGAGGCGTCACTGCGTTCGGACAAATCCATACACGCTACACCACATCTGTTGAGCAGATGCCTGACCAGCAGCATAACCCAACGCGCTTAGTCAGGCCTTGAGTGCATGCTTACATATTTGTGTACCTATGAAAGTGGATTCATTTTACGTAATTTCGCCAGAGGACAACACTCTCGTTGCCATGGGTTCTTTTTCAGTGCGCCAAGTGCGTGCTGCACACGGGACCTCGGTTTATCGTCTCATCCGAAAGACTAGACCTCAGTTTGATTTTCCAGTCAAACTTGGGAGAAAGGGCGAGAGCGGGATTCGAACCCACACCCTCACGGACTCTCTGTATTGGCAGCTGGGGCGTTTTAAACCGTTCTGCTAAACGTTAGCAGACCAAGGGAAGAACTAAAACACTATTTTCACACATGTGCACACAGTCTCTCGGCGTACATTATGCATATCTTCATTCATGCACGTACTTCTTCTTCTTCTGCGTTCACTCGTAGCACACGAGTGGGTTTTTACGTGTATGACCGTTTTTATCCCGGCATGTAGGCAGCTATACCTCCGTTTTCGGGGTGTGCATGCTGGGGATGTTCTTGTTTCCATAACCACCGAACGCTGACATGGGTTAAGGATCTTTAACGTGCGTATTTGATCTTCTGCTTATAAACCCCGAAGGGGGTTCAGGCGCAACAGGTCTGCATATATTTTTGGGCGGGAGATTGTAAAAATCTCCACCCCTTTACCTACCAGGGGCCGTCAACCGTGATTCGAACCCGGGACCCTCAGATTGGAAGTCCAACGCTTTAACCATTCGGCTATTGCGCCCGTCATTCATGCACGTACAAAAATAGACCGGAATAGGCTGAGACATTGTCATAAGTATTGTAATCGTAAATGCTCAGTCAGTGAACTATCAGGACGTTTAAGAAGTAAGAGTTAAAAATGTGTGAACTACAATCGTAATGTTTCCACACTGAAGTCGAATGTGATGATGATGAGGGTGATGATGTTGATGATGATGATGTTTTGTTGTTGTTTATTGTTGTTGTAACCTTCGGTGTCCAGTGAAGGGCTGTTGACCGGGTGAAGGCTGTATCTTTTTTTTTCTTTTTTTTTTTTTGCCAACCATTTTATCCAGTCATTTAGTTACTATACTGTTTTCTATAACAAAAATAAAATGTCACCCCCACTAATAGTCCGATAAAAAAACAATTTTTTTTTTTTTTAAGAGAAAAAAAGAGAAACTCATAAAATTTGCTCACTTCGTTAGCAACTGACAACTGTTTATTTGAACTTTCACGGCCTTTAAAAAATAAATAAATAAAAAAAATAATGCTGACCTGAATCTGGATCTGGATCTGTACGTTGCTGGAGCCAATTATATTGGCTATCTTTGTTGCTGCAACGGGAAAGCTTATCTTATCGTGGAAAGGGAATGACAAGCAAGAATGACTACAACCTTCCGAAGAGGGAGAAAAATGGTCTTTGGACTGGTTTCCTCAGCTCAGTTCAAATTGTGATGAAAATATGTGAACTGTGTGGGGTTGTGTGTGTGTGTGTGTGTGTGTGTGTGTGTGTGTGTGTTGTTTTTTTGTTTTTTGTTGTTGTTGTTGTTGTTGTTGTTTCAAACACGTGAATTCCGTGCCGAAAGTCACATCTGGGAAAAGTTCAGCCTTTGAAGTGTCATTTCAGTCTCATGGTGTGATGGCGATTGTGTGTGTGTGTGTGTGTGTGTGTGTTGTGTGTGTGGTGTGTGTGTGTGCGTGTGTGTGTTTCTTTTCTTTTTTTTCTTTCTTTTTTTTCAGTTCCATGCATGCAACTGGAAAAAGAAACAAACAGAAAAAAAACAATTTTGTGACTAATTCTTCTCTCTCCCTCCCAACCCCCCTTCTCCCCTTTTCTATCTCCTCCTCTCTTCCCCTCCTCCCCCCCCTCCCACCACCCACCCCCTGCTAACCTGAAGTGAGTCAGACACACTTCATAGTTACACATGGGGCTTAATTAACGGGGCGAAACGAGTATATTATCATCAACAACAACAATGATATATACTACTACTACTAATGATAATAATAATAAAGATGATGATTATGATGATGATGATGATGAAAAACATAATAATAATAATATGAGAGCAAGAAGATTTATGTAGCGCATGCTCTTTAATAGGGCTCTAGTTTACTTTTTTTTCTTCTTTCTTTTTTTATTTTTATCTATTTATTCATTTTATTTTTATTTTTTATAAAGGATAAACATACAAACACACACCGCGCACACGGGCATTCACTTAGGCACACAAGGACACACACACACACACCCCACACACACACACACAAAAAGAACGGAATGACGCAGGGGAGGGGGAAGGGTGTGTGTGTGGTGTTCTAAATATTTTTAATTTCAAATAAAACTTTTTTTCCTTTCAGGAACCGTTTGAATGAAACTGGAAGAAGAACAAAAAAGCCTGATCTGCAGAGGGAGTTGGTTCCAGACAGATGGAATGGGCCATGACATGAGAAAGAACTTTGGGCCCAAAAGGAGGCGATGGGGCAATAGTGGTTAAAGCTTTTCGACTTTCAATCTGAGGTTCCCGGGTTCGAATCTCGGTAACGGCGCTGGTGGGTAAAAGGGGAGATTTTTCCCATCTCCGGGTCAACATATCTGCAGACCGCTTAGTGCCTGAACCCCCTTCGTGTGTATCTGCAAGCAGAAGATCAAATACGCACGTTAAAGATTTTGTAATCCATGTCAGCGCTGGGTGGGGTTAGGGGAAACAAGAACATACCCAGCATGCACACTCCCGAAAACGGAGTATGGCGCCTACATGGCGGGGGTAAAAACGGTCATACACATAAAAGCTCACTCGTGTACATACGAGTGAACGTGGGAGTTGCAGCCCACGAACGCAGAGAAGACCAAAGGAGGACTCCCGCTGTCCTGACAAAAGGGGAAATGCGGGAGGGAGTAGGGATGACACCAACACCGGCACGGAAGAAGAACGATCTGTACAGGATGTGACGAAAGGAGGGAGCAGCCATGGCACAATCGGTAAAGGTTTTGGACTTCTTCTGATCCAGTTTTTTTTCTTTTTCAATAAAATCATTTATCTATTTATTTATTTATTTATTTATTTATTTTTTATTTATGTACGTTTAAAGTTTACATCATCAAGTTTTTGCGCCTTATACATATTAGTAGTAGTAGTTCTTTTATTAATATATATATATATATATATATATATAATATATATATGTGTGTGGGGTGTGTGTGTGTGGTGTGTGTTTTTGGGGGGTTATGTGTGTGGAAACATCACAAACATTTACATTGACTCGTGCCGCGCGCATGAAGGAGGAGAAGAGAAAGGAAGAAATAGGAAAGAAAGAAAGAAAGAAAAAAGTTTGGGTGAGAGAAGGGGGGGGGGGAGAAGAGGAAAAAAGAAGAGAGAGAGAAAAAGAGAGAGAGAGAGAGAAAGAGAGAGATAGAAGAAAGAGAAAGAAAGAGAGAGAAAGAGAAGAAAGAAGAGAGAAAGAGAGAGAGAGAGATAAGAGAGAATGAGAGAGAGAAAGTGAGAGAGAAAGAAAGTGAGAGGGAGAGAGAAAAAAAAAATGAAAGAGAGTGAGAGAGAAGAAAAGAAGAGAGAGAGAGAGAAAAGAGAGAGAGAGAGAGAAGGAGACAGAGAGAGAGAAAAGTAAGAGAGAAAAAAGAAATAGAGAGAGAAAGAGAAAGAGAGAGAGAGAGAGAGAGAGAGAGTGAAAGAGACACAGAGAGACAGAGAGGAGAGAGAGAGAGAGAGGAGAGAGGAGAGAGAGAGAGACGGCCCAAAGGGCAACCGCTGTCACTGGCGAAGTTTAACGTACTTTGATCGTGGGTGAATGTGAATATCAGCATCAAATTCAGTGCTTACTTCGTTATGAAAGGGGAAGAACAATATTCTTATCATATACATTTTTAACTTAACATTAAAAACAAACTGTGATCAGTGTTTTTGTTCTTCTCTCCCCCCCCCCACTTCCACCCCCCCCCCCCCACCCCCCTTTCATTCAAAACACTGTCAGATACATCTGTTGCAGTGACAAAAATTGGTATTGACGGACTTTTTCTTTTTTTTTTTTTCCCCCCTTCCTTCCCCACACATAGATCATCACTATGCTTGACTGCGCGGTTTTGAGCAAACACATGTTACCACCACCACCACCACCACGACCACCACCACACTCATCCCAATGCTTGAGCTGTGCGCACTTAACCCTTTCACCTCCAAGCTTTGCATTAATTTATGCAAAAGGCCCTGGGGAGAAGACCAGTCACCTTTAAAGGTGACCATTCATTGGTCTCTCTCTCTTCCTCTCTCTATTTCCTCTCTCTCTTCTTTCTTCCATCTCTCTCCCTGTTCCTCTCTCTCTCTCTCTCTCTCTCTTCTCTCTCTCTCTCTCTCTCCATCTATCTATTCTTCAATCTCTCTCCCCCATCCATCTCTCTTTTCTTCCATCTCTCTCTCCGTCTCTCTCTTCTTCCATCTCTCTCCCCGTCTCCGTCTCTCTCTTCTTCCATCTCTCTCTCCCCCTTCCATCTCTCTCTCTCTCTTCTTCCATCTCTCTCCCCGTCTCCGTCTCTCTCCCCCCCCCTCTCTTTCCATCTCTCTCTTCTTCCTTCTACTCTCGCCGTCCCTTTCTCTCTCTCCCCCCTCTCTCTCTTCCATCTCTCTCTCTCTCTCTTCATCTCTCTCTCTTTTCCATATCTATTTCCCTCGCTCTCTCTCTCCTCTCTTCCTCTCAATGCTTAACCCTTTCAACCGCCAAGCTCGCATTTATGCACAGGCGTGGTAGAGGACCCTCGTCAATGAAAGGTGACCATTCATTGGTCTGTTATCCATGAACCTACTGCTCTTAATGTTCGGTGGTAGGATAGTCCATAATTATTTTCTATACATCGCAGAAGGGGGAATCCCCAGCTACTCTTAGCCGCTGTCTTTTCTGTGTTTTATACCCACAAGGGAATTTTTGTACTCTAAATTGACTGGCGGTGAAAGGGTTAAGCTCTCGAGGGCTTGCAGATCCCATGCGAGTTCACTAAAATAGAACAGCTGGGCATAGCATGTTATAACGGATCACTCGCAAACAAACACGTTTTTTGTGTGTGTTTTTTAATCAATAAAAAGGGTATAATTAAAGTCTCTAGACTTTTCACGACCATTGAGGCAGTTAGTGACTTCCAGATCCACTGTGTCTAAACCAGATGGTAAGAAGATCGTATGAACGTGACACCTTCTCCAAAACCATCCTGAAAGGGACTGTAGAGGGAGGGCGCAGACGGGGAGCGGCAGAGAAAGAGCTGGTCCGACAACGTTAGGGAATGGACCAAAATGACGATGCCAGATCTCCTCCTCACGACAGCTGCCAACAGAACTGGCGTGGCGAGCTATGACATCTTCCTCATGTCCCCCACCCTCCCCAACGACCCCAGCGGTCGAGGGAATGAATGAGTGAGTGACGATGATTAGGAGAAAGCCACAGCTGGCTCGCTTGCTTGCTGGGAGATACTTTTGACCTCAGTGTCCTTTTATTCCGCAGTGGCCGAGTGATTTATAGTGCTGTTCGTAAGAGCAAGAGACAAAAGGGACCCGGGTTTGATTTTGCTCGGGTATGAGAATTTCAAGTATTGACTCACTTGTGTAAACAAAGTGAGTCTATTGTTTTACACCCGGTGTTCGGTTGTCTGTGTGTGTGTCTGTGGTCCGGGTAAACTTTAACATGACATTTTCTCTGCAAATACTTTGTCAGTTGACACCAAATTTGGCTTAAAAATAGGAAAAGTTCAGTTCTTTCCCAGTCGTCTTGTTTAAAACAATATTGCACCTCTGGGATGGGCACAAAAAAATTTAAAAAAATGAAGCCTAATTAAAATGCAAACTGCATTTACGGGTTATATTTAATTTTTTTGTATTCTCTAAACTTGGCACTTTGATCATCAATCTGACCCAACAACAAGAGTAGTCATTATTATCTTTTTTTTTTGTTTCAAACAGGAACTTCTTTTGCTAACATGGAAGTTTTATTTATTTTGCAAACGTTTTGGTGCAGTTAGTAAAAAAAGGAATTACTCTGTAATTATGCTAGAGGACTTAATTTGTTTAAACTGATCTTTCCATCTTAAACATTACATTTTGAAATTATACTCAATACATATCACAAGTGAGTCTTGAAGGCCTTGCCTCTCTTGTTAATAAATTAAAATAGTCCAGTTCTACTTCTTAATCTCTGTATTAAAAACAAAAAAACAATTCTTTTCATTTTCACCTTCCATATAAGTAAAACAAATTTTTATTTGACTTTGAAAAGCCCACGTCATTTTATTGTTAAGAATGCTGTCTTTAGACTTATGTTTATTACTAAATTTCTGTATTAGTAATTGTAATTATTTGATTGACATACAGATTTTTGTTATTTTATATATCATTCTAAACTTTTTTTTTACTTTTTTTATTATTTATTCATTTTATTTTATTTTATTTTTATTTTTTTCAAGGCCTGACTAAACGCGTTGGGTTACGCTCGCTGCGGGTCAGGCTTCTGCCTAGCAGAGGTGGTGTAGCGCATATGGATTTGTCCGAACGTAGTGACCCCTCCTTGAAAAGCGAAACTGAAACTGAAACTGTGGCTTGGCACAATCAATTTTTTATTTCACATTTCGGGAACTATGAATCTGTGGTGTCTTGTTTTCATTAAAAAAAAAACGAGAGAAAAACAACAACAACAACAACAAAAAACCAATCATCTTTGCAAGGGGATTTCTTTTTTCTGTTATAAAACAACCACCACCACCGAAACCTTATATTGTTGTCTTTAAAATCACGTTTGCCTTAACCAACCACATTTCTGATTTTGGGAGTCTGTCAGTTGGTAATCTTGTTATGAAATTAACTATTAAAAAAAAAAAAAAAAAAAAAAATTCAGCGTTGTTTTATAATTTAAAAAAAAGAATTAAAAAGCCCAAAGGGGGAGAGTGACGGAAAAACCATACCACGCATGCACGCGCGCGCACACAGACCACACGCAGAGTTAATTGCCAAAAAAAAAAGAAAAAGAAAAAAAAAAAAACTAGCTAGTTGAAGAGATGTCAGCGCGGCCGCGCGAACCGCTAGCCGTTTCAAATTGGCGTGGTCTTGGGCGCGTCAACAGTTGGCGCACGTGCGACTGACGGGGGGGAAGCCTTTGCGGTACAATGGGACCGGAAATCGGTGGCGGGCATGACGGGCATGGCGGGCATGGGTTCAATCCCCCATGCTTCCCTTAAAAGTCGGGCTGAAGCGGATGAGCGTCATTAATTATTGTGCATGTGACGGGGTTTTTTTTGTTGTTGTTTGGTGGTGGGTTTTTTTGGGTTTTTTTTGGGGGGTGGTGGGGGGGGGGGGTGAGGGGTGGGGGTTGGGTTGTGTGTGTGTGTGGTGGTGTGTGTGTGTGTGGGCTCCGTCCGTCCGCACGCTTGTGCGATTATGCACGCGTATGCTGAACGCGGATCATTTTACGTTGTCATTTTATTCAATCGTTCGGCGCTTTTATGCATGATTGTGTGTATGTTTTGTGTGTGTTTTTGTGTGTGTGGGGTGTGTGTTTGTGTGTGTGTCTGCGTGTGTGTATGTCTGGTCTGTGTGTGTCCGTCCGCACGCTTGTGCGATTATGCCCTTTTTTTCGGCCCTTTTATGTATGATTTGTGTTTTTTGTGTGTGTGTGTGTGTGTGTGTGTGTGTGTGTGTGTGTGTGGTGCGTGCGTTGCACGCGTGGGGGTGCGATTATGCACGCGTATGCTGAACGCTGATCTTTTTTTACGTGCCCATTTTATTTCAATCGTTTGTGCTTGTATGCATGATTCGTGTGTGTGGTTGTGTGTGTGTGTGCGTGTGTGTGTGTGTGTGTGTGGGGTGTTCTTTTTTTTTTCGTGCTTTAAACGTATCTGTTTCATTTTACCTTAGTGTTTGTATTTGTATTGTGTATTTCTTTTTATCACAACAATTTCTCTGTGTGAAATTCGGGCTGCTCTCTCAGCAGGGAGAACATGTCGCTACACAACAGCGCCACCCATTTTGTTGTATATTTTTTCCTGCGTGCAGTTTTGTTTTTTTTTCTATCGAAATGGATTTTTTTTTTTTTTTTTTTTTTTTTACAGAATTTTTCCAGGAACAACCCTTTTGTTGCCGTGGGTTCTCATGCAACCTATCCATATATATATATAATATATATATATATATATACCTATATTCATCCCTTGAGTGGGTTTTCAAGGCTCGGGTCTAATCAACGCCTTGGGTTTTTATGTGCGGGACAGGCATCTGCTCTGCCCACACACCCCTCCCCTCCCCCCCCTCCCCCCGACCCCCTCTATAAGAATCAAACAAATGTGGGGTAGCGTGTATGGATCAGTCCCCCGAACACACTTTGTGGCTCCTCTCCTTAAAAAGTTAAAACTGAAGCAAAAAAGTTTCAAAAACACAAATCAAAGCACTACACACACACACACACACACACACACACACACCCACACACACACACACCACACATACCAGACAGACATATAGATACACACACACACACACACACACACACATACACAGACAGACATATAGATACACCCACACACACACACACACACACACACACACACACACACAGGCAGACACCACACACACACACACACACACCACAGAGGCAGACAGACAGACAGACACACACACAAACACACAGAGGCAGACAGACAGACAGACAGACAACAGACAGACACACACACACACACACACACACACACACACAACCATTTGGACCGCAATTTTTTTACGTAAAATAGGATGGAATTTCCCACCCCAAGTACTCAACCCCCACCCCCCACACCCCCCACATCCTCCAAATTCCATCTCCAGAATAAAATAGGAGGGGGGGGGATGTGGTGAGGTGGGGTGGTGTGGAGGGGGATAATGAAAGAAATTGTGACAATTGAGCTTGTAACTGCTCTGCTGTTTATGTGAAGGTGTCAATTTCTGATTAAAATATTTTATTCAAACCAATTGGTTTACATGCGTTGTGTCCTTACCTATACTTGCATGTTTTGTTTTGGGGGTTTTTTTTTGTTTGTTTTTTGTGTGTGTGTGATTAAAAATGTGTTAAACCAAATTGTGACAAGTCTTGTGTCCTTACGTTTTGTGGTGCATGTGTGTTGTTGTTTCGTGATTAAAGATTTCGTTTAATTTAAAACCAAACTTTGACAAGTACTGTGTCCCTTTGTCTGGGTTACATACAATTTCGTGTGTGTTTTCTTGATTTAAAAATAGTTTTTTTTTGAAAAAACCAAATCATTGTGACAAGTGCTGTGTCCTTAGTTTTTGTGTGCATGTGTGTGTGTTGTGGGGGGGGGGGGTGTTGTTCTTTTTTGTTTTGTTTGGTTTTTTTTTTTTCTAATTAAAACATTTCGTTTCAAACAGATTGTGTGACATGCATTGTGTCTTTTCCATTGCTGCTTTTGAATTAATTTAGATGAGTGGGTACCGGCCGGGTTTTAGCTTTAACGTCCCAAACGAGAGAGGTGTTGCAAAACTTTGTGAAGTGCTACCACAATAATTATAGGCAACTAACTCGCTTTCAAGCACTTTGCTGTACTATGTACGCAGCAACTCGTGTGGATTTTATACGGGGTGTTTCTTACATTCGTTTATATTATTCTTTGTTCGTCCATTCACAGACACAGACGCATTCAGACATACAGACACATAGACACAGACACACACACACACACACACAACAAACACACACACACACACACAGAAAGGGGACAGCGAGCCCCCACCCCCCACCCCCTCACAAAAAAAACACACAAACATACAAATGCGATCACACCCACCACCCATCCGCGCGCCCCCCCCC
>NC_134901.1:38345471-38355471 GCF_041734735.1 Babylonia areolata | reverse complement strand
GTAACCCCGCTACTTAACTGTGTGTGTAGGTAGTATGGAACTGACCAATGGCGTAGTTCGGTCAAAGTAGGCATTTTAGTCACGTGTAACTGTCAAAAAAATGTTAGTACCAAGCAATGCAAGTAGAAACCAGGTATCTATCTATCAATCTCAGTATCTGCGTAAGAGCTGGCTGACAACTGGTATTGCCCCCTTTTTTTGGGGTGGGGGTGGGGGGGGGCGGGAGCGCGCGTGTGCGCTTATCGTTCGTTTCCTGTCTGTTATTCAGTCAGTCAGTCACGCACACACACATGTATCATCATGTGTGGAGTGATGGCCTAGAGGTAACGCGTCCGCCTAGGAAGCGAGAGAATCTGAGCGCGCTGGTTCGAATCACGGCTCAGCCGCCGATATTTTCTCCCCCTCCACTAGACCTTGAGTGGTGGTCTGGACGCTAGTTATTCGGATGAGACGATAAACCGAGGTCCCGTGTGCAGCATGCACTTAGCGCACGTAAAAGAACCCACGGCAACAAAAGGGTTGTTCCTGGCAAAATTCTGTAGAAAAATCCACTTCGATAGGAAAAACAAATAATACTGCACGCAGGAAAAAATACAAAAAAAAAAAAGAAAAAAAAAGGGTGGCGCTGTAGTGTAGCGACACGCTCTCCCTGAGGAGAGCAGCCCAAATTTCACACAGATAAATCTGTTGTGATAAAAAGAAATACAAATACAAATATTACATCACAGCGAAATTCGCTACAGAGTTTTACCAAAGGGGCACATCTCTCTTGTTGCCTTGGGTCCTTTTTTTTTTTTTTTTTTTTTTTACGTGCACCTTGGTTTATCGTTTCATCCGAATGACTTAATCAAGCGTCCAGACCACCACCACTCAAGGTGTGTGTGTGTGTGTGTGTGTGTGTGTGTGTGTGTGTGTGTGTGTTGTATTTGTATCTCTCTTTTTTTCATGTGTGTGGTTTTTTTGTTTGTTTGTTTGTTTGTTTTTCCACAACAGATTCCTCTGTGTGAAATTCGGGCTGCTCTCCCTAGGGAGAGCGCGTCAGTACACTGAAAGCGCCACACTTTTTTTTTTTTCTTTCTTTCTTTTTTTGGGGGGTATTTTTTTTTCTTGCGAGCAGTTTTATTTGTTTGTCCTATCGAAGTGGATTTTTCACCAGAATTTTGCCAGGAACAACCCTTTTGTTGCCGTGGGTTCTTTTACGTGCGCTAAGTGCATGCTGCACACAGGAAACCTCGGTTTATCGTCTCATCCGAATGACTAGCGTCCAGACCACCACTCAAGGTATAGTGGAGGGGGAGAAAATATCAGCGGCTGAGCCGTGATTCGAACCAGCGCGCTCAGATTTTCTCGCTTCCTTGGCGGACGCGTTACCTCTAGGCCATCACTCCACATTCTCGCATGAACGTTTTTTTTTTCACTATTTCCTGACCATTTGACTACTTAATAAGCTTTTCACCATTAAAACTAGCCGCAGAATGTTTCTAGCTATCCAACAATATGCTACATGACCAGTGTAAAGGAGATTCTTACAATACCGAGAAAAGAAAAAAAAAAAAAAACAAACACGTAAATTGCCGATGACGTCATAATGCGGAAATTAGTACCTCGCGCTGCATGTGTCAAAAAGCCCCGTTTTGATATGTTAGAGTCGAATATTGTCAGTGTATTTTCATTTCTTTTGCTTCCCCCCCCCCCCCCCCCCCCCATCCCCCCAACCCCACCCCCCTCCCACCCTCCTCAGTTCGTGTTTTAATATCGTTCCTTTCCTGCACGGGGGAAAAAACAAAAAAAAAAAACACAAAAAAACAACACCAACCACCACACAGCCATCCATTCCGGGATATAATGTTTGTCTCTCTCTCTCTCTCTCTCTCGCTGTGTGTGCTAACTGGTGACGAACGACTTTACAACGACGAGTCTCACGTGTTCCATATATTTTATATCTATAGGGCCTCTTCACCCCTCAAGCAGTGAGTCGCAACACGCCCAATCATGTTTACCACCCCCCCCCCCCCCACCCCCCTGCCCCACCCCCCACCCCCCCTACCCTTTCCTCTCTGTCTAGTCTTCTCCCTGGCGAATCCCCCCCCCCCTCGCCCCTCCCGCCCTTCCCCCTCACCCCCTCCCAACACACACACACACACACACACACACGTACATACACCTACCCGCTCTATTCTCCTCTCCTGCTGAGCTCGCCTCTTCATCTGAAGTGGGTGCCCAACAAGGGGGCTGCAGGCAGCGTAGTCCCCTGAGGGCATGTCTACAATGTTTCTCTAGTCATGGGTGGGTTGGGTTGGGTGTGTGAGTGCGGGGGGGGGGGGGGGGGGGGGCTAGGGGTGGGGGGTGAGAATGGGGTGAGGGGGTTTGTGTGTGTGTGTGGTATATATACATACACACACACATATACATATATATATATATATATATATATATATATAGAGAGAGAGAGAGAGAGAGAGAGAGAGATATGAGTGGGGTGAGGGGGTTTGTGTGTGTGTATGTGTGATATATATATATATATATATATATATATATATAGATATATATATATGGAGAGACGGACAAACAGACAGACAGACAGACAGAGTGAGAGACAGAGAGAACTCAGAACTCAGAAATGTTTTATTGTAAGAAGGCCTTCTGATCCATAACAATGTTGAGCACACATACACACACACACACACACACACACACACACACACACACACACACACACACACACACACACACAGATTCAAGATTCAAGATTTAAAAACTTTATTACTCAAGGATAAAGATTTTAGGCTTTGCCTAGTCTTCCAATCTGTCCTTGTGTGTGTGTGTGAGAGAGAGAGAGAGAGAGAGAGAGAGAGAGAGAGACAGACAGACAGACAGACAGACAGAGAGATAGACAGACAGACAGAGAGACAGGGAGAGACAGAGACAGAGAGACACACAGAGAGAGAGACAAGGAGAGAGAGATTTAGCCGACTATAACAAAGAATGTAGTGTCTGCGTGTGACGTTCGTAATAATGTCAGGAGCGACCGTGTTTCTTGAATCATTATGATCAGTCGTCGGTGACTGTCATGTATGATGATGATGATAGCGACGACGACGATGATGATAATGATGATAACGATGACGACGACGATGATGATGATGATGATGACGATGCTGATAATGACGTACAAAGGTTTGGGTTCATTTCATGTACAGAGAACAAGAACGAGAGCGAGAGAGAGAGAGAGAGAGAGAGAGAGAGAGAGAGAGAGCGTGTGTGTGTGTGTGTGTGTGTGTGTGTGAGCGTGTGTGTGTGTGTGTGTGTGTGTGTGTGTGTGTGTGTGAGTGTGTGTGTGTGTGTGTTTGTGTGTGTGTTTCCGTGTTTGTGTGTCTGTGCATGCGTGAGTTTGCGAATGTATGTGTGTGTGTGTGTGTGTGTGTGTGTGTGAGAGAGAGTGAGCATACGTGTGTGTTTGCGTGCGTGCACGCGAGTGCGCGCGTGTGTGCGGATACGTGCTCGAGCGCTCATGTGTGTGTGTGCCTGCGTGTGAGTATGCGTACATGCCAGTATATACGCCTGTATGAGCGAGCGTGCGTGCACGCGCGCGCGTGTGTCTGAGGGAGAGAGAAACAGAGAGAGAGAGAGAGAGAATGAGTGTGTGTGTGTGTGTGTGTGCGTGCGTGCGTGATTGCGTGTACGTGTCTGTCATGCGCGTGCATGTACGTGTGTGTGTGCGTGCGTGTGAGTGTAATGGATATGTATAATAATATTCAGTAGATTTTTTTTCATAAAGTTCCTGCGAGAGGGGTTAAACCAGCCGTTTTTGCACGCCCCACCCTTACAACTTTTCGCCCTCCCCACTTCCTCCCCCCCCCCCTCCCTCTCCCTTCCCCCTCATCCACCCCCAAACCTTTTCCCTGCCGCCCACGCCCCCTCGCCCCCTCTCGCCCCCCCCCCACCCCCCCACTTCCCTTTGCCCACCACAGAGATAAGTCAACAATATTTCACGCTTTCTTTCACCCGTGTCTTTTCTTCAGTTTCATACCGTACCGTGATACCACCCCTCCCCCTCTCTCAGGCTGCAAGCTGAGCCGCTCAACACCCTCCCTACCTCCCTCCCTTTTCCCCATCTCCCAATCCCCTCACTTCCCCTCCCACCCCACCCCCACCCACCACTCCCCTCCCTCCCACCCCTGTCCCTCCACCCCCTAGCTGAACAGAAAAAGACAAGACTAGAAAATGAACAAAAAGGCGTGGTAGTTTTTTGTAAAAAAGAATAATAAAAAAATAATAATAAAAATAAAAATAAAATAAAATAAAATAAAAAAGACCATGATTGGTGGTACGCACAAGTTTGTTTATTTGTTGCTGTTGTTGTTTTGTGGTGGTCTTTTTTGGTCGCCGAAGGAATAAAACAAAACAAAAATTACCACCGAACCGAACCTCTTTTCACCCGAATCTGAGAAAGAGAGAGAGAGAGAGAGAGAGAGAGAGAGAGAGAGAGAGAGAAGAGAGAGAGAGAGAGAGAGAGAGAGAGAGAGAGAGAGACGAAACGAAACGAAACGAAACTTTATTTCACCAGGGTAATGAGATAAGCAAGTACACATGCTTTTTTCCACCCAGCCCTGGACAAAGAGAGAAAAAAGAAGAAAACACACACACACACACACACACACACACACACACATGCACACAAAACAAGAAAACAAAAACGCACAAATTTGCAATTATCAAGTACAAGAAAAAGAGGAGAAAAAAAAGAATTAAGCACTATTAAAAATAAATAAATAAAAATAAATGAAAATAAAAATAGACAACAACAAAAAAAAAAAACTTTAAAAGAAGGAAGGTAAGGGGGGTGGGGGTGGATAGTCCATCGACCACAAACAGAATCACATACACATTCGCACACTCGGGTGAGAGAGAGAAACAGACAGACAGAGACATCAGACAGACAGACAGAGACACAGAACTGAGACAGAGAGACAGACAGACATAGAGAGACAGAGAGAGACGCACAGAGACACAGAGAGACAGACAGACAGACAGACAGAGACAGAGAGAGAGAGAGCGGGACGGCAGAGACAGAGAGAGAGAGAGAGAGAGAGAGACATAGGAAGAGAGAGAGAGAGAGAGAGAATCTTGGCAACAGCAAAACAAAATCCACGGAGGTCTGAAATTCTGTTGGTACATTATGCCCCCCCCCCCCTCCCCCCCCTGTCCTCCCCCCCTCCCCCCCACCCACACCTTTCTCCCACTCCGTAAAAGAGAAGCTTTGGAATAATGATAACACAAGATTTTGAAGATCTATGTAACAGCTTGCATGTAGCTTAACACGACGTTGTTTTGTTTCGTTTTGTGTTTTTTTTCCCCCTCAACTCTGCCCCCCTCCCCTTACCCCCCCTCCCCTCCCAACACACACACACACACACACAGAGAGAAATATACACGCTTCTTTTCTCTTGGTGTTTCGCGGCAGGTCCTTTTAACCACAGCCATTTTGTTTTCTCGCCCGCCCCGAGTGTCCTGACAGCTAGCTCCCCCTAGCGACGACATACGGAGCCTCCGCTTGAAAGGGGAGACAAGGAAGCATGCAAACTGAGTAAGCAAAAAAAAAAGAAAAGAAAAGAAAAAAAGAACCCCCCCCCCAAAAAAAAAAAAAAAAAAAAAAAAATATATATATAACGACATCAAGAAACACAACAAATACATGAATTACAAAAAAAAAAAAAAGGGAATGCAACGCCTATAATATCTGCGCGCGTCTTGTGGGTGGGAAGGTGGGTAGAGGGGCCGGGGGAGTGTGTGTGGGTGGGGAGGGGGGGAAGGAGGGAGGAGGGAGGGAGGGAGGGAGGGAGAAGGCACTCACTGATACAAGGTGACTGTCAAAAGCTCTGAGAGTTATGTCCCCTTCCCTTCCCCTCCCCTTCCCCTTCCTCTTCCCCTTCCTCTTCCCCTCCCCTTCCCCTTCCTCTTCCCCTTCCCCTTCCCCTTCCCTTCCCTTCCCCTTCCTCGTCCCCATTCCCCTTCCCCTCCCCTTCCCCTTCCTCTTCCCCTCCCCTTCCCCTTCCCTTCCCCTTCCTCGTCCCCATTCCCCTCCCCCTCCCCTTCCTCTTCCCCTTCCCCGACCCAACCCTTCCCCTTCCCGTTCCCTTCCCTTCCCCTTCCCCGACCCAACCCTTCTTCACCGAACCAACCCACACACACTCACCTACACCAAATCCAAGCCTTATCCATCCACGCACGTACGCACGCACACACACACAAACACACACACACACACACACACACACACGCACACAAGCACACACACACACACACGCACGCACGCACACACACACACACACACACACACACACACGTATTTCCACCCTGTTCGGAGGCTTGTGTCCCCCCGCTACAGATCAGTGATATTATATAGAGTCATGTCACTTTCTGTGTCTCAAGTTTACTGCCACTACCAAATCCGCCCCCGTCCCCCCCCCCCACACACACAACCCACCCTCACTCCCCAACTCCTCTGGTTCCCCCTACCCCCCTCTCCCCCCAACCTGCCCTCACCCCCTCCCTCGCAACCCCACTACATCCACATCCCTCGACCCTCCCCCCTCCCCCACACACACACTCCCCCCCCCCCACCCACCCAACTCTTTCTCTCTACCACTCCCTACCTATTTCTCCACCTCTACCTCCTCTGCCCCCCCCCCCCCACCTCCCCGACACTCCTCTCTGACTTGTTCAGCATATTTTCTTCCTCTCATTACTGACCATAAAGTGCTTACTTGTTGTAGAAGTTATACGTAAGTTATACGTCCTGAGCCCTACACCACCGCAACCATTATTTTCTTCTTCCAGCGAAAAGTCATACAAAGTCTCAGTTTTCCCTCTCTCTCTCTCTTTGTATTGCTTTTGGTGACTATGGAGAGGAGGTCAGAGGAGGTATATATATATATATATATATATATATATATATATATATATATATATATATATATATGTATGTATGTATGTATGTATGTATATACAGGCACACAATTAGTTTTCTCCCCCAGAGAGAAATCAAATGGCTCGCAAATGCAGTCGTAAGAATTTCAATAAATTTTGTTGCACTAGTTAAACAGATATATAGATACATACATACATTGACTGATTGATAGATATGGTTTGCCTTATAAATTGTATTTGTTAGAGTGTGTTATATATATATATATATATATATATATATATATGTGTGTGTGCATATATATATATATATATATATATATATATATATGTGTGTGTGTGTGTGTGTGTGTGTGTGTGTGTGTGTACATAGATAGATATAGGTATATATATATATATATATATATATATATATATATATATATATATATATATATATATATAATCACCAATCAAAGCACCTTCAAGTACTCGTTCTGTCAAGTATCAATAATCCAGAAAGTGTTAATCCGATCTCGTCAATCCACTGAGTACCCAAAAACAAATCTAGTGTTGACACAGGTTCTCAACTACTCGCTCAGCCGCTCAAGCAGAAGGGGAGGGGGTGGAGGGTGGGGGGGGGGGAACGAAAAACAACAAAACAACACTACTCCTTCTCCCACAATATGTCTATAAATACTACTATACCCCCCCCCCTCCCCCCTAACCCCTCCCCCCCCCCACCCCTCCACTGCCCCCGCCCCTCGCCGTCCCCCCAAAACCTCTTGGGTTAAAAACTAATGTCAACAAGAATGAAAAGCAACGAAGCTTGCAAGAAGCGGAGTTTATCGGTTTTTGTGGAAGCAATATCCACTGATTCTTCTTATATATATATATATATATGGGGTGGTTGGTAGTTGGTGGCGGTGGTGGGCAGAATGGATAAGACGTTAACTCACTCAGTACGGCCAGTCCTCTCTTTTCCTCTACACAGACCCCTCGGATGTTCAGTGGGTGTCTCAATGACCCAACCTTTAGCTTCCGTCGTCAGAATTGTGGTATTCTTTGTCAACATTCACCTCTTCAGTATAAGAGCCTTCCGCTTGCAATATTTTGATGGTGGTAATTGGGGTGAAACGCTGTTAACGTCGTCTCTTTCGCCGTTCGTATGGAGAGAGTTAATCTGCCCAATACAGAGATTCCATGAAGAATTGGGTTCGAATCCAACGCGCGACTCTCTCGCGGGCCCTTTCTGTCTAAAATTTGACTGGAAAATCGAACAGAGCATCGAGTTGTTCGGATGAGAAGATAAACCGAGTTCGTTCGTTTAGTTATTTATAGTCTGTTCATCTAAGATGATGATATTAAACTGAAAATAAATGATGTTATTTTATCATTTGGATTATTATCATTTCTATCATAATGATGATTGTTATTATAAATTAGAAATCGACATTTCTGGGAGGGTGGGAGTGGGGGCAAGGGGGAGGGGACTAAGAAAGGAAGAGACAGACAGACAGACAGACAGACAGAGAGAACAGAATGTGGAAAAGATAGAGTGCAAAATCTAAAATGGAGAGGGTGAGTGTCAGTGATTGGAGAAAGAAAAAAAACACACCATAATATTGGAAGGGTGTGTGTGAGATAAACCGAGGTCCTGTTATACAGCACACACTTGGCTTACTGAATAATAATAATAATAATAATAATAATAATAAAGATATATAAAGAAAGCAACCAATGGCAACAAAAGCGTTGTCCTGTGGCAAAAAACTCTGCAGACGAAATCTAATAGGTACACAAATGCATGCACTCAACTGATACAAGGCCTGACTAAGCACGTTGGGTTATGCTTCTGGTTGAAGCATCTGCCTTGTAGCAGATGTGGTGTACTGTATATCGCATGGATTTGCCCGAACGCAGCAACGCCTGGTTTGAGAAACTGAGACGAACTAAAACTGAACTGAACTTCTACACCAAAACCTTACAAACCCGCGCGAATTAATAAGGCTCACACCTGTCTGAGGCGCATCTACAAGATCCGATGGCAGGAGAAGATCCGAAACGAAGATCTGTGGGAAGCGAGCGGGACAGGAACCAGTGGCCATGCAGATACTGCGGAGGAAGTGGGGCTGGATCGGACACACCCTCAGGAAGCCAGCGTCCAGCATCACACGTCAAGCGCCAAGCCCTGACCTGGAACCCGTAGGGAAAGAGGAAGAGAGGCCGGCTTCGCAACAGCTGGAGGCGAGATACCGAGGCAGAGCTGAAGCAGCAAGGGACCAACTGGACTGGAATGGCCAGAACAGCCCAGAACAGAGTGCGATGGCGAGGGGTCGTCGATGGCCTATGCTCCACCAGGAGCGATGGGCATAATGAATGATGATGATGATGATATCGTCCAGTTATGGATGTACCCTAATTTTCGTGTTCTCAGGTGCTAGTTGCATTGCTTGGTTCAAACGTTTTGACAGTTACACGTGGCTAAAACTGCCTACGTTGACTGAACTACGCCATTGGTCAGTTCCATACTACACACAGTTAGTGGTAGCGGGTTACGACCATACTGTGGTGTAGCGTATATGGATTTGTCCGAACGCAGTGACGCCTCCTTGAGCTACTGAAACTGAAACTGAAACTGATATCGTGGTGCTCTTTCATGTGTCGCAAAGCGATCAACAAACAGAAATGGCGAAAATACACACAATATTAATTTTGATCATGAAAAGAAAGTTGAAGTACAAGACAAAAAAAAAGGAAACTAAACAAAATACTAGTTTTACAACAACTACCACTAATAACACCAACAATACCACCGCCAACATTAACGAGAAGAAGAAGAAGAAGAAGAAGAAGAAGAAGAAGAAGAAGGAGGAGGAGGAGGAGGAGGAGGAGGAGGAGGAGGAGTATTGGGTGGAAAATGAGCAAAGAGATTAGCATGAGAGAGAGAGCGAGAGAGAGAGAGAGAGAGAGAGAGAAGGAGGAAAAGAAGAAGAAGAAGAAGGAGGAGGAGGAGGAGGGGGAGTATTGGGTGGAAAATAAGCAAAGAGATTAGCATGAGAGAGAGAGAGCGAGAGAGAGAGAGAGAGAGAGA
>NC_134901.1:38317971-38320471 GCF_041734735.1 Babylonia areolata | reverse complement strand
TGTTTTTTTTTTTAGTTTGTTTTTGTCAGTTGTCCGAAATCAGCAGTTAGTTAACTAAGTTTTTTTTTTTGTTTGTTTTGTTTTGTTTTTGTTTTGTTTTTTGTTTTGTCATAGTTTTTTTTTTTTTATAGTGTTCTTTACTTAGAACTTTGTGCAGTCGTAAGCGTAGGATGAAGCCGTCTTATACGGAGCCCTAAAGGCCGCCAGCTGACAGCTAGCTGAGGAGACCTGGCTCTGCCCTTGGGAGGAGAGCAGACGCTGGGAGTCGAACATGGCGAAGGGGGAGGAGGACATGGAGAAGTCGGCGCCGCCCCCGTGGGGCCCCGGGTTCAAGTCCGGCGTGGCGGGGCTCATGTACCAGCTGTTGGTCCGCGAGTAGTGGTGGCCCTGCGTGACAGAGAACATGCTGCTGGGGTTCAAACCCACCACGCCGCTGCCGCCGGTGTTGTTGTTGTTGGTGTTGGTGGTGGTGTTGCTGTTGTTGTTGGCGTTGCTGCTCTGACTTCCACCACCACCGCTGCCGCCGCCGCCACCTCCTCCTCCTCCTCCTCCTCCTCCGAGACTCGAAGCGGTGGCGTGGGTGTGGTGGGAGAGAGGGGTGTGGGGGGAGCTTCCTCCTCCTCCTCCTCCTGTTGTGGTGGAGCTCCCTCCTCCTCCTCCTCCGCTCTCCTCAGCGCAGGACAAGGACATGTGCTGCTGGTGATGCTGCGGACTACTGCTACTAGCGCCTCCGCCTCCGGAGGGGAAGACGCTCTGGGAGTTGTGGCAGTGGTGGTAGCTGTAGGGCGGCGTGGAGGAGCTCAGCCCCCCCGAGCTCTGCGAGCAGGCCACGCTGCCGGGCCGGTAGAGGTCCGAGGCCCGGGAAGAGGAGTAGGGCAGCACCTGCGGGGACAGCAAGGTCGGGGGCCGGGACGCCAGAAGGTCGCTGCTGCCGCCGCTGCTGCTGCCCCCTACTACTCCTCCTGTGGCCCCCAACCCGCCCCCGCTGAGGTGGTGGTGCGGGTGGTGGTTGGGGTGGGTGTGGAGGTGGTGGTGGTGGTGGGAGGTGGCGGGCAGGAAGTTCTCCACGCTGAAGGACGACACGGAGCTCTCCAAGGGAGTCATGGGGTCAGGAGGGATGGGTAAGGTGTTGGCGGCGGCGGCGGCGGCCACGGCCGAGGACGACGACCCGGGCCGGGCTCCCAGACCGAGTCCCATGGCCCCAACACCCATCCCCATTCCCATCCCGGCTCCCCCCAACCCAAGACCCAACCCGACGCCCACACCCACACCCACACCCCCTAGGCCCACACCCACACCGGACATGCAGTCACTCTTGGGCGAGTCCACGGGCTCCGGCTTGGTGCTGGCCAGGCCTGAAGACCCCGGGGAGGAGGTGTCGGGAATCATAGGCTTGCGATCTCTGGAGTCGTGGGTCAGGTTGGTGGCCGTCTTGGGGCTCCGGTCCAGCCCCCCAACCCCGGGTTCCGAGGAGGAGCCTGAGGTGCGAGAGTCTGCTCCGTTGGGCATCTCGTGGTGGTGGTGGGAGTGGGAGTGGGAGTGGGGGTGGTGGTGGTGGTGGTGCCCCGTCATGCCGCTTCCCTCCCCTCCTCCTCCTCCACCTCCACCTCCTCCTCCTCCTCCGGCCACAGAATCCTTACGGCAGTCCTTCTGGAACTCCGACATCTGCTTCTCACGCTCCTCCTTCTCCTTGATGACGTGCGCCTTCTTGAAGCGCCGGCGGCGGCGGAGGTAGCTGCCGTTGTCGAACATGTTGTAGCTGTCCGGGTCCAGGGTCCAGTAGCTGCCTTTCCCGGGCTTCTTGTCGTCGCGGGGGATCTTGACGAAGCACTCGTTGAGCGAGAGGTTGTGACGGATGGAGTTTTGCCAGCCCTGCTTGTTCTCGCGGTAGAAAGGGAAGCGCTCCATGATGAACTGGTAGATGCCGTTGAGGGTGATCTTCTTGTCCGGGGCGCTCTGGATGGCCATGGCGATGAGGGCGATGTACGAGTACGGGGGCTTGACCATGTCCTTCGCCGGGTGGTGGTGGTGGTGGTGGGGGTGGTGGGGGTGGTGGTGGGGGTGGCCGTAAGGTCCATAAGGGGAGGAGCGGGCCATGGCCGAGTACTGGTCAGCGGCCCCGTACATGCCCATGCCGCCCATGGCCGCCATGCCCGAGTAGCTCCCAGGGTGGGCCCGGTAGTAGTTCTGGTGCTCGCCGAAGAGCGACGGCATCATGCCCAAGGAGCCGCTTAACCCCGCCGCGGCGGCCGCGGCCGCACCCCCGGGGCCTTGAGAGATGCCCCCGACGCCCCCGGGGCCCGGCCCGTACGGGGACTGCAAAGCCCCGTGCTGCATGTCCACCAGCATCTAGAGGCCCAGCCCGTGCCTTGCTGCTCTAGCGGCTAGGAGGGGGTGGGGGTGGGGGGGGGGGTAGGTGGGTGTGGGTAGATGGGTGGGTTGGTGGGTAGATGGTGGTGTCAGGATGGTGGTGGTGTTTCGTTGATTGATTGGTTGGTTG
>NC_134901.1:38305471-38312971 GCF_041734735.1 Babylonia areolata | reverse complement strand
AAATAGGAATAACACACTGCAGGTGGATTTAGTGATGCAAAGAACAGCCTGGTATATTACATACAATATCTTATATTTTACATCACTTTCCTCCCCCCCCCCCCCCCCCCCCCCCCCCCCGTTGCAGGAACGATACATACATAAAATCTCACGAGTACGTTCACAACCATTATTCGCACGCACGCACGCACGTACGTACGCACGCGCGCACATATGCGAACACACAGACACAGACACACACACACACATGAAGACAGAAACACAGACAAACGGATAGAACACACACACACACACACACACACACACACACAAGCAGGCGCGCGCGCGCGCGCGTGAAGAAAGACTGAGACGCATGCACACGAGAAAGGATCACACACACACACACACACACATACACACATACACACACACACTCACACACACACACACACACAGAGAGAGAGAGAGAGAGAGAGAGAGAGAGACGGACAGACAGCAGACAGATGAACAGAACAGAGAGAGACTCCAATCATGTTTCAATGAATAAAAAAAAAAAAGCTGACTTCACAAGGGGGGATGGCGGGGGCGGAGAGGGGGCGGAGGGGGGGTGGGGGGGGGGTAAAGAAGTCCCCGCAGTCTACTTACAGCCATCGAAGCAGCTGATAAAAAAAAAAAATAATAATAATAATAATTTTAAAAAAATCATATCCACTGTGTCTAGACCTCGGCCTAATACGAAAGCAGGACCCAATGCTCTCCTTGCGCCGTTTTAATAATAATAATAATAATAATAATAATTAGTATAAGTAGTAGTAGTAGTAGTAGTAGTATCATAATAATAATAATAATGGTGTATATTTATATAGCGCCCTTTCTCTCTAAGAGCGCAGGGCGCTTTAACCTGAAAAAAAAAAAAAAAAATTACAAGTTACATAAAACATTCATGACCACTCTTTCTCAAAAAAAAAAAAACCCTCCCCCCTCCTCCATCCCCCCTCCCACCCACCCCCCACTCACACTCTCCCTTTCCCACTCTACATACATCCAAAGTGAGCTGACATGGATGGTGATGGAGAACAAGGAAGCTGAGAGTACTTATAGATAGGTTTTTTAACTCTCTCCATACGAACGGCGAAAGAGACGACGTTAACAAGCCTTTCACCCCAATTACCATCATCAAAATATTGTATGCAAGCGGGAAGGCTCTTACACTGAAGAGGTGAATGTTGACAAAGAAAGAAAATACCACAATTCTGACGACGGAAGCTAAAGGTTGGGTCATTCACTCGACACTCACTGGACATTCGAGAGGTCTGTGTAGAGGAGAAGAGAGGACTGGCCGTACTGAGTGAGTTAAAAAGATGAGGTTTTTTTTTTGTTTTTTTTTTTTAGTGATGAGCGAAAAGCAAACATAGAATCAGATGCGCGGTTCTGATGAGGAAGGTTCAGTTTTATGACTTTTATTCCACGTTCAATCCACCTTTTAAATTCTTGAGAACTGTGTGTGTGTGTGTGTGTGTGTGTGTGTGTGTGTGTGTGTGTGTGTGTGTGTGTGCGCGCACTCTCATGTGAGACGTGTGAAAGTCCGTGCATGATAGGCTGTACCTTGTTCTAGTTGTGGTGTGTGTGTGTGTGTGTGTGTGTGTGTGTGTGTGTGTGTGTGTGTGTGTGTGTGTGTGTGTTTACTGAGCTTAAAACGTGACAATTGGTTATAATGAATGTGCAATATGTAGGAAGAATAATGTGCAATATGCAGGATGAATGTACAATGAATATGTCTAATGCTAACGTCCATATTCTAAATATATTTCTGTTTAATAATTGCGATGTAATAATTAATTGCAATGTTTTTAAAAGCGAATATGTGAAATGCTTTTATTTGAGAACATATGTTTATTACTCTTGTTTAATCAAGTTATCCGCGTGTGTGGGGTGAGTGGTGGGGGGAGGGGGGGGGGGGGGCGTGCGCTGCGGGTGTGTGCTGATTATCTGGTTGTGGTTTTCCGCAATTCATCTTTATTCTTATCTTATCTGTCTATTATAACCAATGTGTAGTATAGTAAGCTATGTTTATAATTATATTCAAATAATGTTTCTTAATTCTTTCTGTTTTTACATTAAGAATACTAGTTATTACCTGCAGTGTGTGGATGTATGTATGAAACGATGTATGTGATATTTTTTACATTTGTATCTTCGTAATATTTGTAGGGGCTGTTGTTGGCTTTTACAGCTATGGTCACCATGTTGTTTACTTGTCTATGTTGTGATAATGCACCTGACCAAATTTCTCCAGTTGGAGATAATAAAGTTATTCTTATCTTATCTTATCTTATCAGTTCCAGTTCCAGATGTGAGGAGCAGCAAAGAAGAAAAGAACGTTCACCAAAGGTTCTTGTAGGTGACATGAGCGAGGAGGAAGTTTAAAAAAAAAAAAAAAAGGTAATAAGTCAGAGAGGAAGAGCGGAGATTTCTTGAGGGAGTGTAAAAAACACTGATAAGGTCAGAAAGATATGTAGGTCTTGCTGAGTCGAAAGCAGGACCTTAGCTTCATTCATGTACTCATTCACACTTGAAACGCTGATGTTTTTTGACTTTTTGCATTCATTATCAGTTGTTTCGCTTGTCAGTTTAACGACTTCTCTTTTACGAAGTCCTTTAAGTAATTTCCTGTAACTGTATTTAGAGGGGTTTTGTTTGTTTGTTTGTTTGTTTTGTTTTTCTTCCAAATTTCACCCACATTTTTACCCTCATTTGCCCAGTTTCCCCCCAACCCTCCATTCATCCACATCTCCCCACCCCTTCTAACCGATAATACTCAGATGTATTCATAAATACTTTAACAAAATGTCTTCAATCACCGATATGTGTGACGGGACATTAAACAAAATTCCTCCTCCTCCACACTTGAAACGGAGTTGAGGAAAAAAAATCGGGGAATTAAGTGCCTGAGTGCCTTTCCTCAATAAAGGCCGCACGACGCAACGCTACTCCGGAAACGCTAGGCTCGAACCCTAATCACTGGTGAACACTGGGTCAGAACTTCTTGTTATCATCATCATCATCATCATCATCATCACCATCATCATCATTATTATTATTATTATCATCATCATCATCATGCCGAAACAACTCTTAAGATATTTCGAAGTCTGACAAAACTATGAAAGGGGAAAAAATAAAATGAAATAAATAAAGAAAGAAAGAATACCTTCATTTCTTTGGGGGAAAAAAAAGTCGTTATTATTTTTTTTTTTTCAGATATAGGGTCGCTAAATCCTTTTATCTTATAGTGAATACAGGGGGATAAAACTTGTTTTTTTTAGTACAGACTTGACTTTGGTGTAGATATAATTCATGCCATGATTATTATTTCCACAGCTCTAACCTCTACCGATCCAACTCTTACTGAAACCACTTTTCTTTTTTTTTCTTTTTTTTTTTTTTTTTTTACACGTTATTAAAAAAAAATGATATACCTTGTTCTTAAGTCATGCAGGACAGGACAGTCAGTATCAGCTCAAGGTGGCGTCACACTGCGTTCGGACAAATCCATATACGCTACTACACAAGGACAGGGCAAGTCAGGACGAAATGTACTTCATTTTCCTCCTCCTTCTTGCAAAGTTTTGCACCTCAGATCAGTTTTGTATTTGTATTTGTATTTGTATTTCTTTTTATCACAACATATTTCTCTGTGTGAAATTCGGGCTGCTCTCCCCAGGGAGAGCGCGTCGCTACACTACAGCGCCACCCTTTTTTTTTTTTTTTTTTCCCTGCGTGCACTTTTATTTGTTTTTCCTGTCGAATTATGTATCATGTATTCTATATAATGCATTATATTTTATTTATGTATTTATTTATTTATTTATTATTATTATTATTATTACTACTACTACTACTACTACTTTTTTATATTATAATTATTATTTATTTATTTATGTACGCTTATAGTTGACTTCATCAAGTTTTTGCGCCTTATACATATTATTAGTAGTGGTAGTAGTTTTTTTGTTTTTTTTAATGTATTTATCTATTATTTATTCACCCCGTTTTTTTCTTTTTTTTTTCTCAAGGCCTGACTAAGCGCGTTGGGTTACGCTGCTGGTCAGGTATCTGCTTGACAGATGTGGTGTAGCGTATATGGATTTGTCTGAACGCAGTGACGCTTCCTTGAGCTACTGAAACTGAAACCGAAACTGATTTCTATATCAGTAATAATGTACTGCAGTTTCAGAAATACCAAGCCTGAATCTTGCCCATTGAATACTTTTAAGTGTCGATCTATGTTTAAAAATAAATACGTTTTGACATCCGGTACGGTGCAGAATGTTCTGTAAACATTAAATTAAATACATCTCGCTATTACTAACATGAAATTCCCATTCCTGCCATCTGCATGCATGCAACTACCCTTTCTTTAAACACTCAAAGAAATTCGTCAATACTCTCTACGCCTTGGTATAACTAAACGTAAAAAAATCCAGACATATACAATTTTACAGCGGAAAGAAAGAAAAAAAAAAAGAAAAAAAGAAAAAGAACCCGAAAGATCGGAGAGAATGAGTGAGTTTCAGTTTCAGTTTCAGTTTCTCAAGGAGGCGTCACTGCGTTCGGACAAATCCATACACGCTACACCACATCTGTTGAGCAGATGCCTGACCAGCAGCATAACCCAACGCGCTTAGTCAGGCCTTGAGTGCATGCTTACATATTTGTGTACCTATGAAAGTGGATTTCATTTTACGTAATTTCGCCAGAGGACAACACTCTCGTTGCCATGGGTTCTTTTTCAGTGCGCCAAGTGCGTGCTGCACACGGGACCTCGGTTTATCGTCTCATCCGAAAGACTAGACGCTCAGTTTGATTTTCCAGTCAAACTTAGGAGAAAGGGCGAGAGCGGGATTCGAACCCACACCCTCACGGACTCTCTGTATTGGCAGCTGAGCGTCTTAACCATTCTGCCACCTTAGAGAATGAGTGAATGATTGAAAGAAAAGAAAAAAGTAAAAAAGAAAGCAAAGTGAATAAGAAAAAGTCCAAAACTCAAGTTTAAAAAAAAAGAAAAAAAAAAAGAAGAGAAAGAGAAAACATAAAAATGGAAAAACGGAGAAAGCTGGAAGGGCGATTTTTCTCCAAAGAAAGTAAGAAAAAACAAAACAACGAATGGATGAATGAATGAATGAATGAAAAAACAAAGATCCCATATCTCAAGTTTAAGAAGAAAAATGAAGAAGAAATGAAATATATATATATATATATATATATATATATATATATATATATATATATATATATATATATATATATAATAAAAAAAATTAAAAAAACGAGCAGATGCCTGACCAGCAGCATAACCCAACGCGCTTAGTCAGGCCTTGAGTGCATGCTTACATATTTGTGTACCTATGAAAGTGGATTTCATTTTACGTAATTTCGCCAGAGGACAACACTCTCGTTGCCATGGGTTCTTTTTCAGTGCGCCAAGTGCGTGCTGCACACGGGACCTCGGTTTATCGTCTCATCCGAAAGACTAGACGCTCAGTTTGATTTTCCAGTCAAACTTAGGAGAAAGGGCGAGAGCGGGATTCGAACCCACACCCTCACGGACTCTCTGTATTGGCAGCTGAGCGTCTTAACCATTCTGCCACCTTAGAGAATGAGTGAATGATTGAAAGAAAAGAAAAAAGTAAAAAAGAAAGCAAAGTGAATAAGAAAAAGTCCAAAACTCAAGTTTAAAAAAAAAGAAAAAAAAAAGAAGAGAAAGAGAAAACATAAAAATGGAAAAACGGAGAAAGCTGGAAGGGCGATTTTTCTCCAAAGAAAGTAAGAAAAAACAAAACAACGAATGGATGAATGAATGAATGAATGAAAAAACAAAGATCCCATATCTCAAGTTTAAGAAGAAAAATGAAGAAGAAATGAAATATATATATATATATATATATATATATATATATATATATATATATATATATATATATATATAATAAAAAATTAAAAAAAAGATTTCGCGTCGATTGTTTTCCAAAGAAAGAAAAGAAACAATGGATGAATGATAAAAATAAAGGAGATTCCTTATCTCAAGTTTAAGAAGAAGACGAAAAAAGAATAAAACGGCTTTCGCATCGATTTTTCTCCAAAGAAAAAAACAAAGGAAATATGAATGAATGAATGAATGAAAAAAGGAGATCCTATATCTCCAGTTTAAGAAGAAGAAGAAGAAAAAAAAAAGAATAAAAAGGGTTTGGCATCGATTTTCTCCAAAGAAAGAAAGAAAGAAACAATGAATAGAAGAATGAAGAAAAAAAAAAAGAAAAGAAAAGAAAAAGGAGATTCCGTGTCACAAGTTTAAGAAAGAAGAAGAAAGTATTTCGCAATCATTTTCACCAAAGAAAGAAACAAAACAAAAAATGAATGAATGAATGAATGAAAAACAAAAAACAAACAAAACAACCCCCCCAAAAAAAAACAAAAAACAAAACAAAAACAAACAAAAAAAAACAACAACAAAAAACAAAAAAAACGACAATAAAAAACAAAAAAACATGAGATTCCTTTTCTCAAGTTTATGAAGAAAAATGGAAAATAAAAAGGTTTTCGCATCGATTTTTCTCCGAAGAAAGAAAGAAAGAAAGAATGAATGAATGGATAAATGATCAAAAAAAATTTTTTTTTCTAAAAAGAAGATCCCTTATTCCAAGTTAAAAAAAAAAGAAAAAAAAAAAAAAGAGTAGACGGAAAGAGCGGCTTTCGCATCGATTTTTCTCTAAAAAGAAAAAAAAAAAACAATAAAATGAATGAAAAAAAAAAAAAAAAAAAACAGAAGAAGAAGGAAAAAAAAATTAAATAAATATTATAAAAAATTAAAAAAAGCCTTTCGCATCGATTTTTCTCCCGGCCAAACGTAATTTCACAAGGGAGAGAGAGAGAGAAGCGAGCAGCCCGGGCCCGCCTAGCCTTTTCCATCCAAGTGGTTCAGTTAAAGATTGGGAACCGCTCCTCCATGAAAAAAAAAACTGTTAACGTCGCCCAGGCACCAGTGTGTGTGTGTGCGTCACATCCTGACGCGACGCGCCCTCTTCCCAATGGAAAATGGGGGGCGGGGAAGCGTGGTGAGGGGTTGGCGGGGGGGGGGGGGGGGGGGGAGGGGATTTTCAGCCCTCAGGGACAGTCTAGTCGGCTTCGGAGTAGAGAGTCAGCCTACTATAGGCCAGCAAGTTTCCATGCCGGATTCCAAAAATGGCGGAGCCGTCAAACCGTGAAATGGGTCGAGTCACATGTCACACGTACGTACGGATACGGAAATACGGACGAACGGACACATTATTATATAGAAATTGCCTGGGCAACGGACGGACCTTAATATTGTTGTTGTTGTTGTTTTCAAAAGTCTCTCTGTTGAGTTTGTAAAATCTCTCACTTGGAAAGGTTATGATGATCATAGATTCTGTCAATGTCATTATCATTACTATAATCCTCATCGTTATTGTTATAATTATTATTATTGATTTCAACATC
>NC_134901.1:38292971-38295471 GCF_041734735.1 Babylonia areolata | reverse complement strand
TCCCAAATACCCTCACCAAGTAACGTGACGGAACGGAATGGTGAGTGAGAGAGAGAGAGAGAGAGAGAGAGAGGGGGGGGGGGGGGGAGTTTCAGTTTCAGTTTCAGTAGCTCAAGGAGGCGTCACTGCGTTCGGACAAAACCATATACGCTACACCACATCTGCCAAGCAGATGCCTGACCAGCAGCGTAACCCAACGCGCTTAGTCAGGCCTTGAGAAAAAAAACAAAAAACAAAAAAAACAACAAAAAAACAACAACGAGGGAATAAATAATAGATAAGCTTGCATAAATAAATAATAATTATAATATAGAAAAAGGTAGTAGTAATATTAGTAATACTAATAAAATGATAATAATAAAACATAAATAAATAAGACAACAATGGTGATAAATAAGCGAATAAATGTAAAATATGAAGACACACATTCACACATACACCCACACATACATAGGGGGGGGGGGGGAGACAGAGACAGACAGAAACAGAGAGACAGAGACAGACAGATAGAGACAGAGAGACAGAGACAGAGAGAGATAGAAAGAGACAGAGAGAGACGGACATAGACAGACACAGAGAGACAGACAGGGAGAAAGAGACACACAGAGAGAGACAGACACAGACAGACAGAGGCAGACGGAGAGAGAGAGAGAGAGAGAGAGAGAGAGAGAGAGAGAGAGAGAGAGAGAGAGAGAGAGCGGAAAGAGACAGAGAGACAGACAGACACAGACACTGAGACAGACACGGAGAGAGACAGACAAACAGAGACAGATGGAGAGAGATTAAAAAAAGAGAGAGAGAGACAGGGAGAGAGAGACAGACACGGAGAGAGACAGACAGAGATAGAAGGAGAGAGAGACAGAGACAGAGACAGAGAGAGACAGACAGACAGACAGACACAGAGATACAGACAGACAGACACAAACAGACAGAGATGCACAGAAACACAAAAGAAAGAGAGAACTTAAAGGAGAAGATAAAAAAAAAAAAAACAAAAAAAAACTCTCTCGAAATATATATATAGTATAGCCCCCATACCCCCACCCCTCCCCCTCAACCCCACCCACCCACCCCCTCATACCCCTCTCCCCATACCTCCCCTCTCTCTCTCTCTCTCTCTCTCTCTCTCGCTCACTCTCTCTCTCTCTCGCTCGCTCTCTCTCTCTCTCTCTCTCTCTCTCGCTCGCTCGCTCTCTCTTCCTCCTCAAATGATGTATGGCCCCCACTTCCAGCTTCGCTGTAAACCATAAATACCTTGTGCCGAATACGCTGGGCTGTGGCCTGCGTGTCTCGCCACCCACGCCTTTGCATGTCGGCCGTTGCGTGCGTTACTTACATACATACATACATACGGTACGGTACGTACATTGGTAACGTACATACATACATACATACATTGCCTACATACCTGCCTACCTATTCACCTACTTACCTACCTCCCTCCCTA
Organism: Babylonia areolata; assembly: GCF_041734735.1. Lineage (NCBI taxonomy): Eukaryota > Metazoa > Mollusca > Gastropoda > Neogastropoda > Buccinidae > Babylonia > Babylonia areolata. The sequence goes on along the minus strand of NC_134901.1, from coordinate 38,294,024 downwards.
CCTAGCTACCTACCTTCCTTCATTATAAACGTACCTCTCTCTCTCTCTCCCTCTCTCTCTCTCTACATATATATACACACACACACACACACACACACATATATATCCAGCTATTTATCGCATTTACCTCTCTGTCTATAGTATATATATATATATATATATATATATATATATATATATATATATATATGTGTGTGTGTGTGTGTGTGTGTGTGTGTGTGTGTGTGTGTGTGTGTGTGTGTGTGTTGTGGTGTGTGTGTGTGTGTGTGTGTGTGTGTGTGTCCCTTACCTTCTCACTGTCGATCTGTGTGTGTGTGTGTGTGTGTGTGTGTGCGGGCGCGCGCGCGCGCGTGTGTGTGTGTGTGTGTGTGTGTGTGTGTGTGTGTGTGTGTGTATGTGTCCCTTACCTTCTCACTGTCGATCTGTGTGTGTGTGTGTGTGTGTGTGTGTGTGTGTGTGTGCGTGTGTGTGTGTATAAAAATAGAAAGTGTGTATGTATGTATATGTGTGAGTTTATGTGTGTGTATGTGTGAGTTTATGTGCGCGCGCGCGCGCGTGTGTGTGTGTGTGTGTGTGTGTGTGTGTGTGTGTGTCTGCGTGTCTGTGTCTGTGTCTCTGTGTTTGTGTGTGTCTGTGTTCCAGACTGTGGTCAGTAAGCAATCTGGGATCGTGAAGGAACAAACTTCCACACTTTGTAAAGAAAGCACTCTCTTGTTGGTATACTTAACATGGTTTCTGCGCTCTCATAAAAAAGAAGGAAAAAAAGAAAGAAAAGAAAACACACACACACACACACACACACACACACGAAAAAAACCTTCATTCCAAAGTTGTTAGATTGGTTAAAGACAACAAAACAAAACAAAACAAACAAACAAACAAAAAAACACACAAGGAAGGGGTTGCGGGGTACTGGACATACTACCCTTTTGAGGGGGTCACGCTAGGCTGAATCACTTGCTCACATTTTGCTTGGCCTGGCTAGGCTAGGCTAGGCTAGGCTAGGTCAGGCTAGGCTAGGCTTGGCTCAACAACTGCTACACCATGGACGCA
>NC_134901.1:38285471-38287971 GCF_041734735.1 Babylonia areolata | reverse complement strand
ACAGACAGGCAGGCACGGAGAGAGACAGACAAACAGAGACAGATGGAGAGAGAGACAGAGAGGGAGAGAGAGAGAGAGAGAGGCAAACAGAAACACGGAGAGAGAGAGAGACAGACAGGCAGGCACGGAGAGAGACAGACAAACAGAGACAGATGGAGAGAGAGAGAGAGAGAGAGAGAGAGAGAGAGAGAGAGAGAGAGAGAGTGAGAGAGAAGGTAAAGAGATACCCCCTATTCATTTATTCATGCAAGTGGCTGGGGGGTGGGGGTGGGGGGGGGGAATTTGTTGCAATAATAATTATAGCTGACGCAGCTTTTTGAAAAGAAAATAGAAGGTAGTAACTGCGTATAAAAAAAAACAACAAAAAAAACAACAAAAAACAAAAAAACGTGTGGACTTTGTAGACTGCAACGATTTATCACAGACGCTTAGATCTGTGTGTGTATGTGTGTGTGTGTGTGTGTATGCGTGTGTGCGTGTGCGTGTGTATGTGTGTGCGTGTGTGTGTGTGTGTGTGTGTGTGTGTGTGTGTGTAAGTGTAAGTGTAACTGTAACTGTGCGCGCATGTGCGTGTGTGTGTGCGTGCGTGCGCGCGCGTGTGTGTGTGTATGCGTGTGTGTGTGTGTGTGTGCGTGTGTGTGCGTGTGTGTGTGTGTGTGTGTGTGTGTGTGTTTGGTTCTTTTCCCGCAACAAGTCCTTGTGTGTTACAGAACGCGCAAACAAAACAGAAGGGAGTGGAAACGATGCAGCCATTGAGAGCGATAATCCTTTTGCAGACAGTAGAACAACCAACAACCAACCGCCAAACACGGTAAACAAACAAACAATAAACAGATAAAGAAATAGATGAATATCTCTATATATATCTATATATATCTACATATATCTACATCTATCTATCTATATCTATATATATATCTGAAGGAATATTTAGAACATGAGATCGTTACGAAGTAGAAGACGTCATGTAAGGTCAGACAGATGACGTAAAAAAAAAAAAAAAAAAAAAAAAGCATTACGTCACCTGCTTTAGTGTAGTCTTTGTTTGTTTTTTTAAACAAAATAGGTGTTGGTTTTCAACTTTGTTTTATCTATTATAGATATAGATATATATATATACTCTCCCGGGGAAAGTTGGCTATCTTCCTGTGATACACTCCTCGCCAATATCATAATTATTATTATTATTATTATTAATAGTTGTTGTTGCTATTGTTGCTGTTGTTGTTATTTATCACTGATTCATTTATCTATTTACATTTCTGGAGTGGGTATGTCCTATTCTGGCATTCTAAATTCAGGAACCTAATTTACCAGCAATTTTTTCGGTGCATGTAATGATGAAACGATTATTACCATTAGTAGAGATGCTACGTTGGACTTTCAATCAGAGGGTCCCGGGTTCGAATCACGGTGACGGCGCCTGGTGGGTAAAGGGTGGATTATCTCATGCGTGTGGCAACATCACATACTGATACTGATAGTCCGCAACTTATTACTGATTATCTAATGCGTGTGGCAACATCACAGCCAGATTAAACGAACAATTGCATAGCAATGGCTGAAAGTTCGTCCGCAACTCAGTACTAATTATCTCATGCGTGTGGCAACATCACATACTGATACTGATAGTCCGCAACTTATTACTAATTATCTCATGCGTGTGGCAACATCACATACTGATACTGATAGTCCGCAACTTATTACTAATTATCTCATGCGTGTGGCAACATCACATACTGATACTGATAGTCCGCAACTTATTACTAATTATCTCATGCGTGTGGCAACATCACATACTGATACTGATAGTCCGCAACTTATTACTAGTTATCTCATGCGTGTGGCAACATCACATACTGATACTGATAGTCCTCAACTAATTACTAATTATCTAATGCGTGTGGCAACATCACATACTGATACTGATAGTCCGCAACTTATTACTAGTTATCTAATGCGTGTGGCAACAACACAGCCAGATTAAACGAACAACTGCATATCAATGGCTGAGAGAGTGTCCGCAACTTATTAGTAATTATCTAATTATCTAATGCGTGAGGCAACATCACAACCAGATTAAACGAACAAATTGACACGGCATGAGAAGTCGTTTTTTTGTTGTAGGTTTGTTTTTTGTTGGTTTTTTGTTGTTGTTGTTGTTGTTGTTTTTCGTTGTTTTTTTTGTTGTTATTGTTTTTGTTTTGGTTGGTTGGTTGTTTTTTTAAATTAATCACATATTGTGCACTGTATTGGAATCATTCAAACCAGCATCACATCAAACACCAGCAATTATTAAGTCGTCCAGCGGATTCATATCACTACAGTAGTATGCACCCCCCCTGAAATGAAACGGAGAATGGCTGCCTAAATGGCGGCGTCAAAACGGTCATACACATAACAAAATAATTTTTTTTTTTTTTTTTTAAACCCACTCTTACATGTTTTCGAGTGAACGTGAGAGTCACAGCACACGAACGAAGAAGAAGAAGAAGAAGAA
>NC_134901.1:38247971-38280471 GCF_041734735.1 Babylonia areolata | reverse complement strand
TCTTTCTGTCTGTCTGTCTGTGTCTCTCTCTCATATATATATATATATATAATCATTTTTTTCTTTTTCTTTTTTATCTGAAGGTCAGATTGGAAGAAACAAAACAGGTCATGCCTTTGATCTGAATCCTTGAACGAAAACGTTTTGTGGTGTTTTTTTTACTTCTCTCTCTCCCTCTCTCTCTGTCTCTCTCTCTCTCTCCTCCCTCTCTCTCTCTCTCCCTCCCTCTCTCTCTCTCTCTCGTTCTTGAAATGAATTATGTCTTGTTATCTGTCTTCATGCTTGTTTATTCAAGCTGTTTCATTTGAGTTGTGGTGCTGTGTTTCATGTTAACGCCTTCACGACGTGGGGCTGAGGTCTGTAATGTGAACAAACCATTCCGTTCCGCTCTCTCTCCCTCTTTCTCTCTGTGTGTGTGTGTGTGTGTGTGTGTGTGTGTGTGTGTGTGAAAGACAGAGGAAAGTCAGAGACTGAGACATAGAATGAGAGAGAGAGACTGAGAGAGAGACAGAGAGAGGGAGAGGGAGAGAGAGAGAGAGAGAGGCCGAACCATGCTGTAACGCTCACACTACACAGCACCAACCAAACACGTTGAGCACAATTCAATGAAACTTGGAAGTAACCCTACCCCCCCCCCCCCCAACTTTCCCCCCCACCCCCACCCCTCCACACACACACACACACCTCCACACACACACACACACACACACACACACCCTCCCCGTTTAGCGGCGTTAATTCGTCAGGATTACAAAAGAAACTCGTTTGAGTAACTGGATGAGCAGAACTGAAGCGGTGATTGGACCTCTACTCTCATTAACTCGTCCTTAGCCCTAGAGTGAGCGAGTAGCTCTTTGGTTTACGAGAGAGTAATGCTACTCGCCCCGGAGTATAATAATTATTATGCGTTCAGTGCCCGGGATCATGAAACTGAAAGTAGCTCTGTAGAGAAATTGTAAGAGTATTCGGTGTGGTAAAGAGATAAGAGGTAAACAAATATTGTATTTAAAAAAAAAAAAAACACACCCCAAAAAAAACAACAACCGAGGAATAAAACCTGTTATCACCTTTCAACATAAGTTTACCAGTTGTAAAAATATAATGCAGTTTGAATCGTATGTTGTGTTGTTGTTGTTGTTGTTGTTTTTTTGTTGTTTTTTTTAAAACGTATATCATGGACTAAATGGCATTCATCTTTATCGTTATAAGTTAACAGTTATGATAAATAATACAGTTTGAATCATGTCTTTTATAAGAGTAAATAAATAAATAAATAAATAAATAAATAAAAGAGAGAGGGGGGGGCAAAGAGAGAGAGAGAGAGAGACGGACAGAGAGAGAGAGAGAGACAGAGAGGTAGAGAGAGACAGAGAGAGAGAGAGAACGTTTTGCTCTATTAAGAAGACACCGATAGGAAAAAAAAAAAAAAAAAAAATCGGTCCGAAAAAAAACACAACCAAAAATGGGTGGCGCTCTCAGTGTAGCGACGCGCTCTCCCTGGGGAGAGCAGCCCGAATTTCACACAGGGAAATCTGTTGTGATAAAAAAGGAGGAATACAATACAATACAACACAATACAATACGATAACGGCTGTAATAATCATTGCCCTTCTTTAGTTTGAAACATATAATTATCTTTCTGTTATGAAGAGTGTGGCAGTATGTATTTCCCTATCAATAGTTGATTAACTTGTCGACGCACGCAGTTAGCATGAGATTCTTTTTTTTCTTTTTAAACACACACACACACTTTCTCTCTCTCTCTCTCTCTCTCTCTCTCTATCTCTCTCTCTCTTTCTTTCTTTCTCCCTCTCCCCCTCCCCCCGACCCCCCTTCCTCTCTCTCTCTATATATATGTATATACAGAATACAGAATACGGAACACTTTATTATCTCAACAAGAGAAATTATTCATATGTGGTGTGAAAAACAGAAAAAAAAAGCAACACAAGAAAACCACAGTCATTCAACATGTATATATATATATATATATATATATATATATATATATATATATATATATATATATAGAGAGAGAGAGAGAGAGAGAGAGAGAGAGATAGATAGATAGATAAACCATATTAAGATGTCAACCCTAGGGCAAACCATCATTACAATCAATAATCACAGTAGCCAATAACAACCAGAAACCCTTTATAAAAAAAAAAAAATTTAGAGTAAATCATACATAATACACTATCACAGCCATACACTTCATGCAGTAATTAATCACAGTTATTACAGATAAGACATAACAGTATACTAAAAGTTGACATAGACAGACAGCAGTGTGCTCATTCGTAATTCTCTCAAAAAACTGCCTGCCTAGAGTTCGCGGGCCGCATTTAGTTTGTGCGTTTGCCTCTGGGCTACTTTCTCATCTCACGAACATATAAATTATTTATAGATTATTATCATACACTGATCGATTTGCGCAAGTCCGTGTTCTAATTTCCGGAGTCACTGACGGCTTTTAGCGTTCGCGAATGTTGTATTTCTATGATTGACAACGGGTTCTGATTGTGTATGTTCTAATAAAATTTAAAAAAACAAGAGAGAAAAAAAAGAAAAAAGAAGAAGAAGAAGAAGAAGAAGAAGAAGAAGAAGAAAAAGAGAACCAATTCCGTTAATTGCCGATGGCATGCGTTTTACGAACGACAAAGTATCTTTTCTTTTCTTCTTTTTTTTCTTCTTTTTTTAAATCTTCTTTTATTTTCATGAAAGGCGTACCACACCTCCTACTCACTCGTCTTTCGGATGAGACGATAAACCGATGTCCCACGTGTGTAGCTGCTTGCAGGTAAGTTAGCGCACGTAAAAGAAACCATGGCAACAATAAAAAAAAAAAAAAAAAAATAAACAGAGATAGAGAATAAAAGGTGGTTGTTCCTGGCAAAATTCTGCAAACAAAGAAAAAACAACTATCCACTTTATATGTGAAACAAAACTGACAGTAAAAGAAATACATTCCACACATAAAAAAAGGAAAAGAAAAAAAAGAACAGAAAAAAGAAAAACAGCACTTCAGGTACCAGCAAAAAAATAAGAGCGGCGCTGTATTGCGGCGACGCACTCTCCTCAGACAGACAGAGAGAGAGAGAGAAAGCAAGAGAGAGAGAGAGAGGGATGGCCGTGGGGGGCAGGGGCGGAGGGGGGGACGGGAAAATCTATAGAGACAAAAATACAACACAATACAATATAACGCAACACAATAATATGGTACAATACCAGGCAAATGTAAAGCTATTAAAATGTATCACAATAATTATGCGCTTTACGAATAACGAAGCATCTTTTTTTTTTATGTTACAATAAAAAAAAAAAATTAAAAAAAAAAGAACACACACACACACACACACACACACACACGCACACAAAACAAACAAACAAAACAACACATGACCATTCTAGTTTCAGTTTCTAAAGAAGGTATCACTGCGTTCGGACAAATCCATAATCACAACCTTCACCACATCTACCACACAAGATTCCGGACCAACAGCGAGCGCTATGGGCCTCGAGTGCATGCATATATATATATATATATATATATATATATATATATATATATATATATATATATATACATACATATATATATATATATATATATATATATATATATATATATATATATATATATATATATATATATATATATATATTTGTGTACCAGTGTACCTATCAGAGTAGATTAATTTTCTTATCCATGATTTTGCAAGAGGTCAACACTTCTGTTGCCTTGTGTGTTTTTTTCCAGCGCGCCAAGTGCCTGCTTGCTAGCTACACACGGGATCTACTATATAGGTTCATCGCCTCATCCGAATCGCTCTTGCTCTTGGAGAAACCCGATAAAGGGCAAAGAGTAAGCAGGAATCGAATCGAACCCACACCCCTAGCAAACACTGTATTGGGCCTAGAGAAGCAAGCGTCTTAAACCATTCATTCATTCATTCTTCTTCTTCTTCTTCTGCGTTCGTGGGCTGCAACTCCCACGTTCACTCGTATGCACACGAGTGGGCTTTTACGTGTATGACCGTTTTTTCGGGAGTGTGCATGCTGGGTATGTTCTTGTTTCCATAACCCACCGAACGCTGACATGGATTACAGGATCTTTAACGTGCGTATTCGATCTTCTGCTTGCATATACACACGAAGGGGGTTCAGGCACTAAGCAGGTCTGCACATATGTTGACCTGGGAGATCGTAAAAAAAAAAATCTCCACCCTTTTACCCACCAAGGCGCCGTCACCGTGATTCGAACCCGGGACCCTCAGATTGACAGTCCAACGCTTTAACCACTCGGCTTTTGCGCCCGTCAGGAATCGAATCGAACCCAGACCTCTCGCGAACACTGTACTGGGCCTAGAGAAGCGTCTTAATTAAACCATTCATTCAAAAGTACTTTCATCTAGTTTCGAAATATTGCTCCTTTTTTTAAATCATGTTGGGGAGGAGGGGCGGGTGTGTGTGTGTGTGGGGGGGGGGGGATGAGTGAGGGGGGCAGAGGGGGCTGGGAGGGGGGCGGGGAGCGGGGGGGGGGGGGGGGGGAAGGAACAAAAGGAAGAAGGAACAAGAAGATGAAGAAGAAAGAACTAGTTTCGGAGAAGATTTGAAGAAGAAGAAGAAGAAGAAGAAGATTTTCTACTGCTGAATATACAAAGAAGAAGAAGAAGAAGTATTTCTACTGCTGAATATACAAAGAAGAAGAAATATTTCTATTGTTGAATATACAAAGAAGAAGAAGAAGAAGAGGAAGAAGAAGAAGAAGAAGAAGAAGAAGAAGATTTTCTACTGCTGAATATACAAAGAAGGAGAAGAAGAAGTATTTCTACTGTTGAATATACAAAGAAGAAGAAAAACTTTTTTCTACTGTTGAATATATAAAGAGGAAGAAGAAGAAGTATTTCTTTCTATTGTTGAAGATACGAAAGAAGAAGAAGAAGAAGAAAATTTTTTCTGCTGCCGAATATACAACGAAGAAGAAGAAGAAAAAAAAAAGAAGTATTTCTACTGTTGAATATACAAAGAAGAAGAAGTAGTATTTTTACTGTTGAATATACAAAGAAGAAGGCGAAGAACTTTTTCTACTTCTGAATATACACAGAAGAAGGAGAAGAAGAAGAACTATTTTTTATTAAATATGTTTGTATTTGTATATTTCTCTTTTTATCACATCATATTTCTCTGTGTGAAATTCGGGCTGCTCTCCCCCAGGGAGAGCACGTCGCTACACTACAGCGCTACCCATTTTTTTTTGTATTTTTTCCTGCCTGCAGTTTTATTTGTTTTTCCTATCCAAGTGGATTTTTTTTTTTCTACATAATTTTGCCAGGAACAACCCTTTTGTTGCCGTGGGTTCTTTTACGTGCGCTTAGCGCATGCTAGCACACAGGACCTCGGTTTATTCGTCTCATCCGAATGACTTTGCGTCCAGACCACCACTCAAGGTCTAGTGGAAAGGGGGAGAAAATATCGGCAAACTGAGCCGTGATTCGAACCAGCGTTGCTCAGATTCTCTCGCTTCCTAGTAGGCGGACGCGTTACCTCTAGGCCATCACCATCACTCCACACTATTGAATAAACAACAACAAAAAAAAAAAAAAAAAAAAGAACAAGAACAAGAAGAACAAGAAAAAAAAAGAACTATCTAGTCTTTTCATTCTTGAACTCACTCAGTACGGCCAGTCCTCTCTTCTCCTCTACACAGACCCCTCGGATGTCCAGTGGGTGTCTCAATGACCCAACCTTTAGCTTCCGTCGTCAGAATTGTGGTGTTCTTTGTCAACATTCACCTCTTCAGTATAAGAGCCTTCCTCTTGCAATATTTTGATGGTGGTAATTGGGGTGAAACGCTGTTAACGTCGTCTCTTTCGCCGTTCGTATGGAGAGAGTTAAGGGGGGGGGGGGGGAGGGGTGTTGGTGGACGGGGGTGTGTGTGAATAAAACAAAGAAGAGCAGATGGACGGGAAATGCAATACGATGAAAAGACGACACCGGGCAACAAACCAGTGGAAGAACCATGATTGAAGTAGATAAAATGTTATCAGCAGGATGGAAGAATAAGACCCAGGACAACAACAACAACAACAACAACAACCAAACAAACAAGCTGCAGCTCTGAAGATGAAGTCAAGAGGATACAAGGCGACGAACCCGAAGGGCAAGACACAATGGCAGAAAACACGAGAAGACAAAAACCCACAGACATACAGAAACATACAACAGCGAACACCCAACTCTGAACCGTTAACAGACAAAAATGGACATAACCAAAATACAAAGTACATTACAGACACAACACAATAAAGATGATCTCAGTATAGACCAGTCATCTCTGATGACGGAAATCTCTGATTTCCCTTAAAAAAAAAAAAAAAAAAAAAATCTAGTCTTTTCATTCTTTAAGGGGGGAAGGGGTGTTGGTGGACGGGGGGTGGAAGGAGGAGGGGGTCCTTGGGGGAGGGGGCGGGCGGGGGTGCGGGGGGGGTTAAGGGAGAGACACTGTCGGCCCCAACTACACCAGGTGTGTAGTAGTATACGGTACGGGGGGGAAGAGTGGTTTGGGTTACTAATAACAGCGATTATGTGACCATGGATATATACTCGTGTTTCAGTTGTTTTTGGGTTTTTTTTTTCTTCCCCCCCCCCAGCTTCTAATAAAGGGAGTTGTCAGTCAAATCGCGCATGGACTGGACTGGTACATAAGTGAGGTTATCTGCCTGCTTAAAGCCACACCACATTTGCTGAAACAAAACAAAACAAAAAAAAAAAAGCAAAAAAAAAAAAAAGCAAAAACAAAAACAAGAAAAACCAACCAACCAATAAGAGAGAGAGAGAGAGAGAGAGAGAGAGAGAGAGGAGAGACAGTTGCCTGAATTTCCTATAATATACCCCAACGCACTGGCCAAACCTCGACATTTTGCCTTGGTTACGTTAGAAAGTAAAGACATAAATGAAAGTATAAATAAATAAATAAATAAATAAATAAATAATAAATAACGGAATGAATGAATGAATGAATAAATAGATAAAGAAAATGAATAAATAGATAGATAAATTGATGAATAAATAAATGAATATTAATTGAAAAAGAAGAAGAAAAAAACCCACCAAAGAAACCGTTACGGAAGACAGAAAAAAAACTGTGTGTGTGTGTGTGTGTGTGTGTGTGTGTGTGTGTGTGTGTGTGTGTGTGTGTGTGTGTGTGTGTGTGTGTGTGTTTTGTTGTTGGTGTTGTTGTTTTGTTGTTCTTGTTGTTGGGTTTTGTTTTGTTTTTGTGTGTGTGTCAAGCTAAGAATTAAAAAAATACGTAAAACTATTACTTAAGTTGTTTAAGTCATCAATGAATCTTTTCTTCTTCTTCTTCTTCTGAATCACTCGAGTTCAATGAATAAACATTATCAAACAATGCGCAAAAACATTCTACAATGTTGTTGCTTTTTGAGGTGGTTTATCAATCTGGAAATTAATACCGTGTGATGCACGGAGAAGCTATATTCAACAATGGTGTTCAGAATCAGAATCAAAATGATGATTATCAATGATTTATCTCTACATGTCAGTACACCTGCTCTCTCTCTCTCTCTCTCTCTCTCTCTCTCTCTATATATATATATATATATATAACATATAATGTGTGTGTGTGAGAGAGAGAGATATATATCTGTACAGTCTATGTACCGTTTTTAAAAATAAAATAAAAAAAGTTTAAAAAGATACCATAATGGAATAATGCCTAAATAATTATCTTCGACATGTGTCGGCTTACACACACACACAGTGTTATATGTAGTCGGTATAGCTTCCTGTGTGACTTCACATCACAAAAGTAGTATTTGCCTGTCTGTGCTGGTTCATCTATTCAATCGCGTTTATTCATAGTTTTATTTATTCGGTGTGTTAGTTACCTCAGTATATTGGGCTGCTTATGTAATAATAATAATAATAATGGATACTTATATAGCACACTATCCAGAAATCTGCTCTAGGTGCTTTACAAAAACGATTTTGATAACATAAAACATTATATCTATGTTACATACACACACCAAAATGTGACCACACACACACACACACACACACACACGCACACACACACACGCACGCACACACACACACACACACACACACACTGCATACATACATTTTAACATACATGTGTATCTAACAGCTACCCTAACACATACGCACACATAGGCAGGCACAAACTTACATAAACACACGCACACACAATACACATTCATATACATGCATGTAGTTGTGGACCTGCCACAATTGAACTTATTGCTGCTATGCCAGTTTACTAACAGTTTTATTTACACACCTTGGTTTTGTTTTTTTGTTTTTTTACTCCTTATTTGTTTATCAAATTTTATTTGAATATCTATTCTTTTTTTTTCAAAAACAAACAAACAAATGAATGAATTTGATAAATAAATGAATAAACAAACAAATGAATAAAGAAATAAATTAATGTGTTTACGTGCGCGTGTGCTTGTGTGTATTGTGTGTGTGTGTGTGTGGTGCGGGTGTGTGTGTGGGGGGGCGGTTATAATTTTTGATTATATTTGGTATCTTGTGGTCAATTTCTTCCTTTTCGATATTCACATGTGTTATATTTGTAAACGCCTAGGGTTTGTTTTCAAGATAAGGCGTAAATGGTCATAATAATAATAATAATAATAATAATAATAATAATACTCGTAACACGAATAAGCCCCTGTATCTTGTCATGATGGAGAAAAAGGAATCATACGAACACGCACACGCACGCACGCACGCACGCACGCGCGCTCGCACACACACACACACACACACACACACAGAGTTTCAGTTTCAGTTTCAGTAGCTCAAGGAGGCGTCACTGCGTTCGGACAAAACCATATACGCTACACCACATCTGCCAAGCAGATGCCTGACCAGCAGCGTAACCCAACGCGCTCAGTCAGGCCTTGAGAGGAAACCCCCCCCCCAAAAAAAAAACCGGGGGAATAAATAATAGATAAGCTGACATAAATAAATAAATAAATAAATAAATAAATAAATAATAATTATAATATAGAAAAAGGTAGTAGTAGTAATAATAATAATAATAATAATACTAATAAAATGTTAATAATAAAAAATAAATAAATAAATAAATAAGACAACAATGGTGATAAAGAAACGAATAAATGTAAAACATGAAGACACACATTCACACATACACCCACACATGCGTAACAGAAATGCACCAAACATGCAGTTTCACAGATATGAAAGCACAGTCAAATACATATAACCGTACATGACACACAACACACACACACAACACACACACACACACACACAGTTGTTTTGTTTCTCTTCATTTTAAAATGTAACACTGACTTGGATGTTGTCCTCTTTATTATTATTATTATTATTATTATTATTATTATTACACAACTGGTGTATGCCTCAAGGCCTGAGTAAGCGCGTTGGGTTACGCTGCTGGTCAGGCATCCGCTTGGCAGATGTGGTGTAGCGTATACGGATTTATCCGAACGCAGTGACGTTTCCTTCTTATACTGATACTGATACTGATACTGTAATGTATGCGTGGTGATCAGGGAATGGTGTGCCAGTTTAGGAACTCATTTGGTACTCACCAGTTTAGGCGCAGAAGATCAAATACGCACGTTAAAGATCCCGCTATAATCCATGTCAGCGTTTCGGTGGGTTATGGAAACAAGAATATACCCAGCATGCACCCCCCCCCCGCCCCCTCACCACCACCCCCGGCCCCCCGGCCGTCACCCCCCGAAAACGGAGTATGGCTGCCTACATGGCGAGGGAATTTAAACAAAAAAAAACGGCCATACACGTAAAATGTTACATGTATGTCTGAGTGTGTTACTAGTATGTATGCGCGCCTGAAATTTTAATGTGATTGAATGACACAGGAAACGAATGATATGAGCGCCCAGTGGCAGCCGTCAGTCGGCTCTACCCAGGTAGGCAGCCTGTTGTGTAAATGACCCCGTGTTTGTAAAAAAGCGCTTAGAGCTTGGTCTTTGACCGAAGATAGGCGCTATATAAGTATCCCTATCAATCAATCAATCAATCTTTTACTTTTCGCTTTTTTTGTTTTGTTTTTTGGCTTTGATATTTGTTGACGAGTAGTTGAGTGGGCCGAAAGAAAACATCATGTTTTTGATTGCTTGAAGCAAACAATCAAACAAAGAATAAACAAACAAAAAAACAAAAAAAAAAAAAAAAAGCATTTTGAACTAAACTGAATTGAATCGAATCGAAAAGCTGCTACAAGTGTATCAGCCTAAACAGAAAGGAACCAAAGCGCTTTTAACAAAAGACGTTATTTTATTTATTTATTTATTTATTTATTTTTTATAGAAAACTCAAAAGCGGGGGTGTGTTCACCTTGTGGGGGTAACGCGTCCGTCTTCGTAGCGAGACAATAATCTGAGGAGTGCGATAGCGAATCCCGCCTCCATAATTTTCGCGCCACAATTTTCTCTCACCCCCCACCCCCTTCCACTATCGGTCAAAAAGACCTTGTTTGATTGAGTGGTAGTCTGAACGCTTTATGTCTTTCTCGGATGAAAGAAACAAAGAAACCGAGGTCCCGTATGCAGCATGCTCTTAGCGCACGTAAAAGAACCCACGGCAACAACAACAACAAAATAACAAGAAACAAACAAACAAAAAACCCAGCAAAAAACAACAAAAACAACAACAACAAAACAAAAAAGTGTTGTCCCCGGCAAAGTTCTGTAGAAAAAAAAAATCCACGTTGATAGTAAATCCAAACTGATACACTTGCAGTTCAAAAGAGAGACAACACAATAGGTGGCGCTGTCTTGTGGCGACACACTCTTTTCCCAGAGAGAGTATAAGCCGAATTTCGCACAGAGCAATCTATTGTAACAACAATTAAAAAAAAAAAGTAATACAATACAATTCAGTTTTCCAAAGAACTTGAAGGAGACTGCAAAACTTCGACAAGGTACTGCTTTTCAGTTGTTGTTTTTTTTGGGTTTTTTTTTCAATTATCGAAACTGACAATTAGTTATGACAAAGATAAGAATAGGGATTAACTCTCTCCATACGAACGGCGAAAGAGACGACGTTAACAGTGTTTCACCCCAATTACCACCATGAAAATATTGCACGCGGAAGGCTCTTATACTGAAGAGGTGAATGTTGACAAAGAATACCACAATTCTGACGACGGAAGCTAAAGGTTGGGTCATTCAGACACCCACAGGACATCCGAGGGGTCTGTGTAGAGGAGAAGAGAGGACTGGCCGTACTGAGTGAGTTAAATGGCTTTGTCATCATCATCATCATCATCTTCTTCTTCTTCTTCTTCTTCTTCTTTGTTCGTGGTGGGCTGCGACTCCCACGTTCAATCTACGTGTATAGCCAATGTTTAGCCCCGTCATGTAGGCAGCCATACTCCCGTTTTCGGGGGGCGGGGGGGGGGGATGTAGTGTTGGGGATTGGGGGTTGGGGGGGGTGGTGTGGGGGTGGGGGTTGGGGAGTGAATGCTTGGTTATATTCTTGCTTCCATAACACCACCCCCAACGCTGACATGGATTACGAGGGATATTTAACGTGCGAATATGATCTTCTGCTGCATGCGTAATGCACACGAAGGAGGGGTGGGTGGGAGGGGGGAGGGAGAGGGATTGGGGTGAGAGGTGGTTGGGGGGGGGGGGGGGCGGAGGGGAGGTGTTTCAGGCACAAGCAGGTCTACACATGTATACCTGCCTATCTGCTTGCTGTCTTCGGAGATGGGGAAAATCTCCAACCCTTTACTCACAGGGCGCCTTCTTGAGCGGGATTCGAACCGGAGGGGTGGGGGGGTGGGGTGGGGGGAGGGGGAGGGGGGGCAGGGGAGGGAGAGGGAGGAATGGCTTTTATCAATGACAGTTTTTGTTTAATTTTGCCCTTGTAAGTGTCTTTCATTTTATCATATTTTAACTGGATTTATTCATCTATTCATCTATTCATTTATGTATTCATGCATTCTTCTATTCATTCATTCTTTTTTTCTTTTCTTTTTTTTCTCTTTTTTTTTCTATTTATCTACTTTTATTTTTGTTTAATACTTTGAAGTTAATTCAGGCTAGGCCCTCAAAAGGACCGATCAGCGAGCTGGATTTTGAACGAAAAAGGTAAGGCATTTGCTCATTTTATTTTCAGTTTTCTTCTTTCTTCTTAAAAAACAACAACAACAACAACAAAAAAAAACCCCAGCAGATGTAGTGTACTACGTATGGATGCTTTTTAACACCTCCCTGAAACTGAACTGTTGGAGAACAGACATGAGAGACAGACAGACAGACAGAGACAGACAGACAGACAGACACAGACAGACAGACAGAGGCAGACAGACAGACAGAGAGAGACAGACAGACAGAGAGGGAGGGTTACTGATGCAAGTGCAATAGTTTCCGTAAATTTTCCAAGGTTGGAAAAGTTGCACAGCAATGTTATAGTGTTTTTTTTGTTTTTTGGTTGTTGGTTGTTTTTTGTTGTTGTTTATTTGTTGTTGTTGTTTTTTGTTTCCTCCAAGATAATATTCTATTTATAGCGAGGCAATATCGTTGCCTTTTGTTTAAAAGAAGAAATTAATTCTTGTACAAAATCAATACAACATATTGTTAAACGCTGCTTGCACTTACGTTAACTGCAAGGTGAGCGCCATATGAATGAACAATATTAATATTTTCATCATCATCGTCATCATATTTTTTTGTTATTATTATCATTATAATTATAATCATCATCATCATCATCATTGACGGGCGCAATAGCCGAGTGGTTAATGCGTTGGACTGTCAATCTGAGGGTCCCGGGTTCGAATCACGGTGATGGCGCCTGGTGGGTAAAGGGTGGAGATTTTTACGATCTCCCAGGTCAACATATGTGCTGACCTGCTAGTGCCTGAACCCCCTTCGTGTGTAAACGCATGCAGAAGATCAAATACGCACGTTAAAGATCCTGTAATCCATGTCAGCGTTCGGTGGGTTATGGAAACAAAAACATACCCAGCATGCACACCCCCGAAAACGGAGTATGGCTGCCTACATGGCGGGGTAAAAACGGTCATGCACGTAAAAGCCCACTCGTGTACATACGAGTGTATGTGGGAGTTGCAGCCCACGAAAGCAGAAGAAGAAGAAGAATCATCATCATTATCATTTGTATCATCATCATCATCATCATCATCATCAAGTAGAAGGAAGGCGAACAGGAAAATGGAATGGAACCCAGGTAACAAACGGTCATACACGTAAACGAAACCCGGCCCCACTCCACGTGTACATACGAGTGAACGTGAGAGTTGCAGCCCACGAACGAAGAAGAAGAAGAAGAACAAGAAGATGATGACGATGATGATGATGATGGTGAAGAAGAAGAAGATGATGATGATGGTGAAGAAGAAGAACAAGAACAACAACAAGAAGAAGAAGATGATGATGATGATGATGATGGTGAAGAAGAAGAAGAAGAAGAAGAAGAAGAAGAAGAAGAAGAAGAAGAACTCTGGCAAAATTGTGCAGAAAAATCCACTTTGATCAAAAAGAAAAAAAAAGAAAGAAAAAAAAAAGGATACACTTGCAAACAAAAATGTTAAAGAAAGAAACAAACAATTTTGTTTTTAAGTGTGGCACTGCACTGCGGCGACACGCACTCCCTGATGAGAACAGCCTGAAATCCACCCCAACCCCCAACCCACGCACCCCCCACCCCCCATCCAACCACCCCCGAACACAGAGAGTTTCAGTTTCAGTAGCTCAAGGAGGCGTCACTGCGTTCGGACAAATCCATATACGCTACACCACATCTGCCAAGCAGATGCCTGACCAGCAGCGTAACCCAACGCGCTTAGTCAGGCCTTGAGAAAAAAAAAAAAAAAAAAGGTGAATAAATGATAGATACTCTTACACAAATAAATAAATAATAAATAATAACTATAATGTAAAAAGAAAAAAAAAAAAGGAAAAAAAAAAGGGTAAAACATGAAGACACACATTCACATATACACCCACGCATGCATAACAGATATGCACCGAACATGCAGTTTCACAGATATGAAAGCACAGTCAAATACATATAAACGTACATGAGCTCCAACACACACACACCACACACGTTACCCTGCACCTCCTCTACCCGAACACAGAGAACTATGTTGTAACAAAACAACAGTGCAACACAATGCAATACAATACATTGGAATGCAACACAAAATGCAATGCGATGCGATACAGTTTTAACAGTAAATACAATGCGTCACAATAAAAAAAACCCAATACAGTACAAGCACAGTACGACACGACACGACACGATAAGATAGATGAATACAAAACACGATACAATAAAAACACAATAGAGCACAAACACAATACGACACGACACGACACGATACGATAAATGAATACAAAACACGATACAATAAAAACACAATAGAGCACAAGCACAGTATCACACGACACGACACGACACGATACGATAAATGAATACAAAACACGATACAATAAAAACACAATAGAGCACAAACACAGTACGACACGACACGACACGACACGATATTGAATACAAAACACGATACAATAAAAACACAATAGAGCACAAGCACAGTACGACACGACACGACACGACATGATAGTGAATACAAAACACGATACAATAAAAACACAATACAGCACAAGCACAGTACGACACGACACGACACGATACGATAAGTGAATACAAAACACGATACAATAAAAACACAATAGAGCACAAGCACAGTACGACACGACACGACACGACACGACACGATACGATAAATGAATACAAAACACGATACAATAAAAACACAATAGAGCACAAGCACAGTATCACACGACACGACACGACACGATACGATAAATGAATACAAAACACGATACAACAAAAACACAATAGAGCACAAACACAGTACGACACGACACGACACGATACGATAAATGAATACAAAACACGATACAATAAAAACACAATAGAGCACAAACACAATACGACACGACACGACACGACACGATAAATGAATACAAAACACGATACAATAAAAACACAATACAGCACAAGCACAGTACCACACGACACGACACGACACGATACGATAAATGAATACAAAACACGATACAATAAAAACACAATAGAGCACAAGCACAGTACGACACGACACGACACGATACGATAAATGAATACAAAACACGATACAACAAAAACACAATAGAGCACAAACACAGTACGACACGACACGACACGACACGATACGATAGATGAATAAAAAAAAACACGATACAATAAAAACACAATAGAGCACAAGCACAGTACCACACGACACGACACGATACGATAAATGAATTAAAAAAAAACACGATACAATAAAAACACAATAGAGCACAAACACAGTACCACACGACACGACACGACACGACACGATACGATAATGAATACAAAACGCAATACAATAAAAACACAATAGAGCACAAACACAGTACGACACGACACGACACGACACGACACGATAAATGAATACAAAACACGATACAATAAAAACACAATACAGCACAAGCACAGTATCACACGACACGACACGACACGATACGATAGATGAATACAAAACACGATACAATAAAAACACAATAGAGCACAAGCACAGTACGACACGACACGACACGATACGATAAATGAATACAAAACACGATACAACAAAAACACAATAGAGCACAAGCACAGTACCACACGACACGACACGACACGACATGATAATTGAATACAAAACACGATACAATAAAAACACAATACAGCACAAGCACAGTACGACACGACACGACACGACACGACACGACACGACACGATACGATAAATGAAAACACGATACAATAAAAAAAACCCAAAAAACAAAAAAAAACTCACAACACAGCACAGCACAATACAGGCAAAGCAGAAATACGATAACGATGCGATACAATACGATACAACAGTAAATGCAATACAATACGATACAATACAGGACACTACAACTTAGTTACAGCACAATACAGTACAATGGAATAGAATAGAATAGATAGAATAGGCCTTTATTACCAAGTGTACCGGGGTCACAAGGAATACAATACAATACAATACAATACAATACAATACGATACGACACCGCATAAAAGTTGACTGGGTAAACCGCACTTTCGGAAGGTGTAGACATGGTAATATTATCATGGGTAGCGACAGTGTGCTCTCTCTCTCTCGAGAGAGAGAGCAAAGATAGAGCCGTCCATGCTTCTGTGTACATGCAAGTTACGACGGTTCATAACACGCCTTTGTATTCAACAATAATGCAACCGCAAAACTTCTGTTAGCACGGACACAGACTGCGCGAATATACATGTGTGTGTGTGTGTGTGTGTGTGTGTGTGTGTGTGTGTGTGTGTGTGTGTGTGTGTGCCAAACTTCTGTTCGTACACAGACTGCGCGAATATCTCTCTCTCTGTCTGTCTGTCCGTCTGTCTGTCTGTCTGTCTATCTATCTATCTATCTCAGTGTCCGTCCGTTTGTCTGTCTGTCTGTCTGTCTATTCTTCTTTCTCTGTAGCAGTATATACCTATAATTATTTTCTAGTCACTGAAAGGTAGAGGAGAATATGTATCATCACTTCCAGTTTATTATGATTTTCAATGTGGTGGTTTTTTGTTTTTTTTGTTTTTGTTTTTTCTTTTTTCTTTCTTTCTTTCTTTTTTTTCTTTACAAGTGACGTGTTAACATGACATGCACTGAAGGTTTGTTTTTTTTCAGACCAGAGGCCCAACCATTTCGAATTTGTGAATGTCTCTGTCTGTCTGTCTGTCTGTCTCTCTCTCTCTCTACCTCTCTCTCCCCCACCCCTCTCTCTCTCTGTCTGTCTTCCCGCAATTATCTCCCTCCCCAGTCCACACAATACCTTTTCTCAGCCCCCAACCCCCCCCCCCCCCCCGCCCCCCCCCCCCCCCCCACACACACATGTACAGAGGGAGAGAGAGAGAGACTCGCGCATTTCACTTCTCAGATTGTATCAGTTGTTCGGTTGACGATCACGAAGGCAAATCTTCGGCTTTCGCTGATCATGCGAACCTATAATCATTATCATACAAACTAATCATGCAAAGCTATAATCATTATCATTACAAACTGATCACGCAAGCCTATGATTATTATCAATACAAACTGCAAAGTCTACTTATTCTTCTCTTATTTTTATATATATATATATTTTTTTTTTTATGTAAACCTAGGAACGATTAATTAAAAGAATTGCTCATTTGGAACAACAGCAACACACAGACACACACACACACGCACGCACGCACGCACAGAGACACAGACAGACAGACAGACACACGCACACACACACACACATACACACATTGCCATGATGACGCCTTCCGCAGAGGATCGATGATCATTACTTTATTTTAAAAAAAAAAATTGCCGATGAGTCACAACGGTCAATTAAGAGAGACAGACAGACAGACAGACAGAGAGAGAGAGACAGAAACAGAGAGACAGACAGACATACAGACAGGCAAACATAGTGAGACAGAGAAACAGAAAGAGAAACAAATGAACAGGAGAGAAAGTGTGTGTGTGTGTGTGTGTGTGTGTGTGTGTGTGTGTGTGTGTGTGAGAGAGAGAGAGAGAGAGAGAGAGAGAGAGAGAGAGAGAGAGAGAGAGAGAGAGAGAGAGAGAGAGAGAGAGAGAGAGAGAGAGATTTTATTCAAGCGAAAAAATTCACATGAATTGTTACAATTATTTTATTTTATTTATTTATTCATATACATATATACATTTTTTTTGTTGTTGTTGTAAGTCTCGAAGTTCTTAACTTTTGTAACCTTTTTTTTTTTGGGGGGGGGGGGGGGGGGGGGGGGGGTTAAACCATATTAAACCATATTGACATTATTTGTTTGCACTCTTGAGTCACCGTGTTAAGAATGGAGAGCGCATTATGAATAATAACAATAATTGTAATGATAATAATAATAATAACGATACTAAGTAGTGGTAGTAGTAGTAGTAGTAGTAGTAGTAACAGTAATGACATTAATGAAAACTTTGACAGCTGGCGAGACAGACTTTTTACATAAACGAGAAATGTTTGGTGAGTCCAGCTGTAGAAACCCCACGTTATCGGCGAATCAGCAATTAGCGACAATTAATGACAACGAAAGCTGAATAAACTGAACTGAGCTGAAGGCACTTCAAAAAAAAAAAAAAAAAAAAAAGGTCCGATATATAGACAAACCATGTGTCGGAACGCCAGACTTTTATTTATTATTATTTTTTTTACGATTAGTAGTTTTTTGTTGGTTTTTTTTGGTTTTTTTTTTTAGTTTTCTGAAGTTGAGCTTTTCCTCCGTTTCCCGCTAAATGAAATGTCTGTTCTGCTGCTAATTCTGCTGCTAAGCAAACAAAATCGGTAATACTTATTGCTTTTGCTTACCATTCTTCTTTGACGTGTGGTGTGTATCACGGTGAGTGTTGCGTGCGATTTGTGTGTGTGTGTGTGTGTGTGTGTGTGTGTGTGTGTGTGTGTGTGTGCGTGCGTGCGCGCGCGCGCAAAGGCGTGTGTATGGGGTACGTGTGTTGTATGAAATTTGAGTTGTATGTTTGTTCTGGGTTGTTCATTTTAAAGTTTTCGTTTGAAGCGTTTAAATTTAAGTTTTACACATCGCCTTTTTTGTTGGTTTTTTTTAATTTTTATGTTGTAAGTACAAAACAGCTCTGTTTTAGACCAGTATATAAAAGCGCTGTGACTTTTAAATTAGACAATCAGCTGAACATCTGAACAATACATCGCTTCACTGTTGCCAAGGTGCAATTTGAGAGCAGCGAGAAATTGCCGTGCCGTAATTGTGTTAACTGTAGGTCATTTAAACGAACTATGAAGTGTACAGGTCATTGAACGAACGCAAAATGGTTTTTGTCGTTAAAAGAATGTTCACACGTCTTGTAAGTATTTTCTGGTCCAGGATAATTTCAAAACCGCCACCATTTTTATGGGTTTTTTTTTGTTGTTGGTGGTGTTTTTTTGGTTTTTTTATTTTTTTTTTTTTACTTTTCTTCGAGCGAACCAAGAAATCGCCTGAAAACCTTTCATCATTCGTTAGTTGGTTAGTTAGTTAATCAATTAATTAAAGGTGGAGTTGGAATTATAGTATCACCTATCTTCCTGTTCCGCGAAAATTTGAAACATTATCATACAGACCTTGTAATGTATTTTTTTTTCTGTTTTTTTTCTCTCTTTCTTTCTGTGCTTGAAACCTCACTTTCTGATTGTCTTTCTCTTTTTTTCTTTTTTCTTTTTCTCTCATCTCTTTCCGGGTTCTTTCTGTCGATTTCTTTTCGATTCTTTCTATGTTTTTTTTTTCCCCCAGTTATTGTTTGTTTTAATTATTTTTTTTGTTAAATCTCTTAATTCTTGAATAACTCTTCCATTTTTTCTACCATCCTTTCGCTGATTTTGTCACTTTTCCCGGGTTCTCTCTCTCTCTCTCTCTCTCTTTCCTGCTTTTTCCCCCCCCTCCTGCAATATGAGCTGGCAGACGTTTTCCTCCTAATTAATATGCAGACAGTAAGACAGGCGGACAGACAGACAAACAAACAGACAGACAGACAAACAAACAAAAGGAACGGTCCCGTTAACCAGGCTCAGGTGTTTTCGGGGGTCGGGGGGGTAGGCGGGGGGTCGTCTTTTTTTTCTTTTTTTTTTCAATTGAAACACGAACTATGATAGTATTGATCAGTTTGCCGGCTGCAACAGCTTTTACTTACTTACCTTCTTTCTCTCCTCCTTCGTCTGCAGGCGTGCGGAGCTGATGATGATGATGATGATGATGATGATGATGATGATGACGGCGGGTGGTCAGTGTGGGGGGCACAACATGACTGATTCCCCAAGACTCGAACTTGTTCGGTAGAGACCTTGACCACACCGTGACGGACAGAGGATGCCAGTGAGGAATGGTGGGTAGGGAGGATGGGGAGAGGGGGTGTGGTGGTGAGTAGGGGGAAAGGAGGGAGGGAGGGAGGGAGGGGGGGTTTAGAACCACTTAGGCGTGTGAAAAAGTTTAAGTAGATGACGTTGAATTGTTGTGGCGGTAGCACACCTTGGCCGGGCTACTATTCCACAACAACAACATCAAACAAAAAGAACAACATCAACAACAGCAGCAGCAACAGCAACAGCCGTTTCTCCTACCACTGATGTCACTGCTAGTAGCATCACAACACATCAACGTTGGTCTCGGCGCCTCTCTATATATCTCTTTTTTTTTCTCTCTTTCTTTCTTTCTTCCTTCTCTCTCTAAATCTCTCTCTCTTTTTTTTTCCAAAGACCGTAAGTCAATCGATGAAGAAGACACACTACAAACTCACATACACCACAAGCACACAAAAAAAAATTGAGGTCTTTCTTTTTTTTCTTTTTCTTTTCTCTTCTGCTCAGTGAACGCCCAGTCTCGATTGCACTGCCGGTGGGCCGCCGCTAATAATGATGATGACGATGGCAGCGCAAGAAGAAGAAGAAGAAGAAGACCGAAGCAGAAGATGCTGAAGCCGTAGTAATGCCAGCACACAGAACAACAAGAAGACCAACGCAAAACTGCCACTGACTACAATGGCAGCAACAGCAACATCAACAGCAGTAGAACTGAGCAGCAGTAACAACCACCACCACCACCACCACCACCACCACCACCACCACTACACCCCCGCAGAATCCACAGCCCGAAATGAGTCACAAACACTGCGGAGACAAGACACGGCAACGTTTTGGTCAGTCGGTTCCAGTCCCAGTTCCAGAAAATCCGTAGAAACTGTCCAGCAGCCGGCGCAGATAGATAGATAGATGAATGAATAAGACCTTCAAGTACCTTGCTCAAGTCTTAAAGACTTCGGGTGTCAATGGTTGGTGGTTTCAGCACAGTTCTGGCACTGAGCAGACAAAAGTCTTTGTCAGTGGCAGGAGCTAGAACGTTGTTTATTTATTTATTTATTTATTTATTTATTTTTCTCTTTTTCTAAGCACTGTTCCACCGCGATGGAAAAAAAAAATCCCCACCCCACCACCCACTTTGAGCAATCCACCGTCAACTGACAAACGATCTTCGCTCGGAGTTTGTTTCACTGGCCGTGCTGGCAATAAAAGCCAGTAGACCGCGCGGAGAGTGAGAAGAGAGAGAGAGAGAGCGAGAGAGAGAGAGAGAGAGAGAGATGATTTATGGCAGGGCTGCCTTCTGTGGTAGCAGCGCGTCGTCGCTATGAAGGCGCTTCAGGCTCGACTTCGCCACCATCCTCGGCGTTGACGGCCTCGGGAACTTTTGCTGCTACTACCTCCACCACACAACAACTTGTAGTAGTAGTAGTAGTAGTAGTAGTAGTTAAAAACAGTAAAAGTCCGTCTCCCCCCCACACTCTCCACCGCCGGTCGCGAGAGGCAGATATAAAAAAACCAACACAAACAAAAACAACTGCAGTAACCAACAATCTTCTTCTTTTCATACACACACACACACACACAAGTTCCTCTTGGGTGTTCTCTGAAGCTGAAGAAAGTTTTGCGGCCAAAAGGTAACTTGTTTTCCAGTGCTCGTGATGTTGTTGTCTTTCTAATTGACGCTGAAGCTTTTTACTGCACTACTGCTTGCTCAGTTTCCGCTGGCAAGAACAGCCCACTTTCCTGAGTCGTCGCTTTGGTTGTGTGTGCGTGTGTGTTGTGTTGGTGTTGTATGTGTGTGTGTTGGCCCGTACTGAACGCGCGAGGCCGCAGAATAAGCATGCGCCGCATTCACGTTCAGTGTTGGGTTTGTTTCACGCCAAGGCAAACCCCTTGACAAGCCTCGCCTTCCCCCCCAGTCTCCGCGTCCGCCTTCTAAGCCACGCCCCTCCCCTTTTTTTTCCCTCCTCTGCTTATTAGGCCCCGCCCCCTACTCTTGCTGGGCCGCTGGCCCCCCCCGCCTCGACCAATCAGCGCCCTGACGGCTGCTGTTGTTGCCGTCGACTGCCGATCTTCCGGGCGCCCCGTCACTCCGCCTCCTCCGGCACTCCTCCCCTTCCCCCCTCCCCTTTCACCCAGCCAGCCGTCAACGTCATGGCGCAAGGGGGCCAGGGATGGGTGGGTGAATAAATTAATTGATGATTTCAGCGTGGAGTGGAGCGGGCAATACGCAGAAAGAAGACGAATGCCCCCTCCCCCCCCGCACCCTCCCCCCCCCTCCCCAACCTTCCCCCTCCCGTAAAAGTGAATCAGCCTTGCAGGAAGACGACTTGACGAAACGGAAAGATTGGAACAGGAGGAGGTGGAGGAGAAGAAGGAGAAGACGAAGGAGAAGGAGTAGGAGTAGGAAGGGAGGTTTTTGCTGCTGCCATGACAGGTTCGAAGGCCGGATGGAGGGACGGTGGTGGTGGTGGTGGTGGTGTGTGTGTGTGTGTGTGTTTGTGTGTGTGTTTGTATGTGTGTAGTGTGCATGTGTGTGTGTGTGTGTGTAGTGTGTGTGTGTGTAGTGTGTGTGTGTGTAGTGTGTGTGTGTGTGATGGGGGGTGGGGGTGGGGGGGTGAGGTGGAACAGTAGACGAGTGAAAGAAAGGGAAGAGGAGGAGGAAGAGGAGGAGTGTGGAAATGGATCTACTACTACTCAGCTGCTGCTACTACTTCTACTACTACTACTGTTGCTGCTACTACTACAACAACTACTACTACTACTATTACGACTGCTGCTGCTACTACTACTACTACTACAGGCCAAAAGACAGGGTTTAGCTACGAGGACAAAGGTTTTTACTAACGACACGTCAGTCCCTGCAAACTGAGTGGCGAGATGGTGACAGTGGTGGTGGTGGTGGTGGTAGTGGATGATAATACGGTGGTGGGGCCCTGAGAGGGGACTAACTAAGCAGGTGGGTAGTTGTGGTGGTGATGATGGCCGGAGAGAGAGAGAGAGAGACAGACAGACAGACAGACAGAGACAGAGAGAGACCGAGACCGCCGAGAGAGAGAGAGAGAGAGAGAGAGAGAGAGAGAGGCAGACAAAAACAGACAAACACAGACACACAGAGACATATGGTGATTTATTAACTTTTTTTTTTTTTTATACTGCCAGAGCCTAAAATTAAAGCTATTTAGGCAGTAGACAGACACAGACAGACAGAGACAGAGACAGAAAGAATGGTAATAATAAGAAGTGTAAGGTGTTTGACTAAGGAGGGGGAGGGGGTGTTGTGGGGGGGGGTGTGGGGGGGGGGGTGCGGAGAAGAGAGTGTGTTTGAGTGTGTGTGTGTGGATGGATGGATGGATATAATCCAAGTGGTTGAAGAGAACCCACTTGAGCCGCTGACAACTGTAAGGCGATCACACTTGATACACGGCGTGCTATCCAGCTTCCACGCTACCACACACACCCAAAACCCACACCCCACAACCCCTCACACACACACACACACTACACCCCAGCACACACACACACACACACACACACATAGACACACACACTACCGCCGCTTGTAGTCTTGAGTCAGCAAACGCTAGGGTCGAGTTTGGCCCTTTTACTATTTGTACTGTCAATAGAATTGTAGCCACCACATCAAATGATGGGGGTTGAATGTGTCGGAGGAGGGGGCGGGGGGGGGGGGGGGGAGGGGGGGAGGAAGAGCGAGGAGTGGGGTGTGTAGGGGGGGGACGGGGGTGGGGGGGGGGACCCAAGGCGGGCAAGCACGGGATTTTTTTTTTTTTTTTTTTTTTTTTTTTAATAAAGCCGTGCACGTGTTGCTGAGGGTGACCTCGGCTTTGGTGGTTCACCATACGTTGTCAGTTTCGTGCGTTGTCTATTTCACTCGCCCATCACTTGTCACTCTCACTTCTTTCTATTCGTCTTGTTAAGTCACGCCTGTATAGGTCCGTCCGTCACTGTGTCGCTGTTTTAAAGCGAGTTTGTGTGTGTGTCTGTGTGTGTGTGTGTGTGTGTGTGTGTGTGTGTGCGCGCGCGCTTGTGCCTCAGTGCGTTGTGTGTGTGTGTGTGTGTGAGTGTGTGTGTGTGTGTGTGTGTGTGTGTGTGTCTGTGTGTGTCTGTGTGAATATGTTTGTTCGTTCTTTAGTTTAACGTCTTTTCATTGTAAGTGATATTAGACGAGTAGTGAGTATGTGTGTGTGTGTGTGTGTGTGTGTGTGTGTGTGTGTGTGTGTGCTGTTGTTTCCTCTGCCGGCGGTTTTGTATGTGTGTGTGTGTGCGTGTGTGCGTGTGTGTGTGTGTATGTGTGTGTGTGTGTGTGTGTGCGTGCGTGCGTGTGTGTGTGTGTGTGTTGTTGTTGTTGTTGTTGTTCTGTTGTTGTTGTTTTTATGACGGATATGGCCGGTTGCTGGTGGTTTTGCTTCTTTCGTTTCGCTTAGTATCTTCCTCGTGATAATCCATTATCTTTGTCTCTCCTACCTACCTACCTACCACCCCCTTCCTCGTACCTCCCAACCCCCCAACCTCCTCCCCCCCACCCCCAACCCCGCCACCCCCCCACCCCCCTTCTCACCCCAACACCCTCCTAATTCTCCTTACTCTAATGCCAGTCATTGATTGATCAACGAAACCTTCACTAAACCAAGACAACAAAACGCTCCAAAAACTTGGTAATAATAATAATAATAATAAAAATATTACTTGACTAACTGATGTCCGGCTGGCTAACAAACTCAATTCTACTACCATCTAATTCTCCTTACTCTAATGCCAGTCATTGATTGATCAACGAAACCTTCACTAAACCAAGACAACAAAACGCTCCAAAAACTTGGTAATATAATAATAATAATAAAAATATTACTTGACTAACTGATGTCCGGCTGGCTAACAAACTCAATTCTACTACCATCTAATTCTCCTTACTCTAATGCCAGTCATTGATTGATCAACGAAACCTTCACTAAACCAAGACAACAAAACGCTCCAAAAACTTGGTAATAATAATAATAATAAAAATATTACTTGACTAACTGATGTCCGGCTGGCTAACAAACTCAATTCTACTACCATCTAATTCTCCTTACTCTAATGCCAGTCATTGATTGATCAACGAAACCTTCACTAAACCAAGACAACAAAACGCCCCCAAAAACTTGGTAATAATAATAATAATAATATTATTACTTGACTAACTGATGTCCGGCTGGCTAACAAACTCAATTCTACTACCATCTTTTTTTTTCTTTTCTTTTTTCCCGACTTCTCATTCAAAGTGGTTTGGTGGCTGTTTGTATTGATAATGGTATGACCACGTCGTCGGTTTATGATAATGACAGATAATAATTATATGTATTGCATTTGGTTTCTCACTGGCAAAATGATGGCAGATAATTATGTATTGCATTTTATCCCTCACTGCAAAATGATGACAGATAATTATGTATTGCATTTTGTCTCTCACTGCAAAATATGTATTTACAGCGATAGAGTTTGTTTGTTTTTTTGTGCGACAATAAGCGAATTCCTAAAGAAAATAACGATGATGATGATGATGATGATGACTTTAAGCAAGCGCGCCACACAGACACAGACACAAACAGAGCGAGCGAGAGAGAGACAGACAGACACACACACAGACAGACACACAGAGAGACAGATATACAAAATGCAAGATTTAATATCTAGTCACCCTTTTTAAGGTAGTCATATTAATATCATAGTCAACATCTCATTGATAATCACACCATTTATTTATGCTACGTTTGCACAGATTTGTTTGATGTCAATTTACACATAAATCCGTCTGCGATTTCTTTATTGAACACACACACACACACACACACACACACACACACACACACACACACACACGCACACACACACGCACACGAACGCGCGTGCACGCGCACATCCTCGTGATCATTTTGATTAGATTCAGAATCAGAATAAGAATAAATGTCTTGTCTCAGTCAGGGAAATTAAGTATTGATTAACCAAAAGCAACACAAACACGATGAGCGCCTCTGAAAACAGATTCAGATCATGCACATGTAAAACATGTTAAGAGGAGGAGGAGAAGAAGAAGAAGAGGGAGGAGGAGGAGGAGGAGGAGGAGGAAGAGAAGAAGAAGAAGAAGAAGAAGAAGAAGAAGAAGAAGAAGAAGAAGAAGAAGGAGGAGGAGGAGGAGGAGGAGGAGGAGGAGAAGAAGGAGGAGGAGGAGAATGAGAAGGAGGAGAAAGAGGAGGAGGAGGAGAAGAAGAAGAAGAAGAAGAAGAAGAAGAAGAAGAAGAAGAAGGAGGAGGAGGAGGAGGAGTAGGAGGAGGAGGAGGAAGAGGAGGAGGAGGAGAAGAAGAAGAAGAAGAAGAAGAAGAAGAAGAAGAAGAAGAAGAAACTGTTCTCAGAAAGACGAGGTAAATTGTGTTGGCTTCTTCCTGTTTTGTTTATTGATTCATGCGTTTATTTATTTATCTATTCATTTATCTGTCTAATTACCTATTAATCGATGCATTTACTCGCCAGTAAAAAAAAAACAGTTAAAAAAAAAAAAAAAAAAAAAAAATATATATATATATATATATATATATAACATAGCATGATCATAAAGTAAACTGATGCTGCCTACATAAGATGACCACTGTTCCTACAAACACCGAAAACTGGTATTGCATTTATTTATTTATTTATTTATTTATTTATTTTTATTCGTGCGTCATATAACAAACTACCACTAGCGCCTCTGTTCCCAGCGAGACGGGTAATTTGTATTGGTTTATTTATTTATTTATTTATTGAACGGTTCATTGAATGGTTTATTATTGATTTGTCTATTCAATTGATTTATTGAATGATTTAGTTGTTCATTCGTTTGTTATTTAGTTTCATTTACATCTATTTCTGCTTTTATTCACCTATCTGTATATATATATATATATATATATATATATATATATATATATATATATATATCTATATATATATATATATATATATATATATATATATCTATAAACAAAAAAAAAGACCCAGATGATCATGTGTGTGTATGTGTGTGCGTGCGTGCGTGCGTGTGTGTGTGTGTGTGTGTGTGTGTGTGTGTGTGTGTGTGTGTGTGTGTGTGTGTGTGTGTGTGTTCCGTTTTACTTGATTGTGTGTTCTTCCTGTTCGTGATAAAATCTTACCACTGTGCACAAGCTATTATCGAAGCCCACAACTCATAACTGCGATTTATTTATTTATTTATTTATTTATTTATTCATTCATTCATTCATTTACTGCTCTTATCACAGACAGTTATCACAAACACCACATTTCGGTTTCTTTCAGTTTCAGTTTCTCAAGGAGGCGTCACTGCGTTCGGACAAATCCATATGCGCTACACCACATCTGCTCAGTTGGCAAATTAAATTGCCTGACCAGCAGCAGACAAAACACCAAACATATTCAAAAAGATATTTTATCTATTTTAATACATGTATAACAAAGACAGTTACTTAACAAAAGAAAAAGAAAAAAGCGACATGTCGCTGAAAAATAAACAAAAAACCACAGCCCTTAAAAAAAGAAAAAGAAAAAAAAAGTCAGCTATCAAATAGGAAAAAAATCCATCCATCCAACTTATGTGTACATATCAATCACCTCCACATGCACAAGCAAAGACATGCACGTAAATATACAATCTTCTATAAAAAAAAAAAATAAAAAAATCATGCATTACATATACATCTGCGCACATACAAACATTGATTCATACAGCGTATTATCTCATGCTCAGTGACTCTCTCACTCTAAATTATAATTATTTCAAATCTTGTCTTCATTCGTGAAAAGATATCGATCGGAGCGATTCTATCATAGTGTTATACTTCTCTTTAATCTGAATAACAGCTTAATATTGACGTAGTAGTCGTATGTCTTGTCTTGTCTTGTCGAGTTACATTGGAATATGGTCAATTTCGCTGTCTAGAGATTGTGAAATGAAAAAGTTGTTAAAAACATCAGCTTTATCTTTGTTTTTATAATAGACAATACCATTAGATATAATAGGGGGAATTTCATCTGACCCAACACCTTTCTTTCTCAAAAATGACTTAACAAGTTTCCACCATTCTTTTGTTCCAAAATTGGATGAAGTTGTTATCTTATTTTCTAAATTGGTGATATACTCAAGCTGTCTTTGTTTTTCTCTATATGTAACATAGTTCCTAAAACACCGAAATTGTTGCCAGTCTTCTGGTTTGTTAGTTTGTTTAGCTAATTTATGAATTATTTTACGTTCCTCTATTAGCAGCCTAATTTCATCTGTCATCCAAGGGACATCATTTGGACGTACAGTGATAGTCTTCGTTGGCATACATTGCTTTGCTTTATCCATTATAATATTTGAAAACGTTTCCGCACTTTCGTCAATTGTTTTATTATTGGTCACTTCATCCCAATTAACCTGGTGTAGGAGATTGCAAAATCTATATGTATCTAACTTATTGTAATTGAAAATTGTTCTTTTAAATGACTGTTCTCTAACTACTGTATTCTTGACAACCACATAAGGTACACTATGGTCACTGCAGATAGCAGGCAGGATATCCGTTGATTTTATCATACTGGGGCTTTGAGTAAGTATAAGATCTAAGCATGAACTTGTTACTTCCGTAATCCTCGTTGGTTCATTTATTAACTGCTTAATATGGTAGCGATTCAAAATATCTACTAAGTGGGGTGATGGTATTGTTAGGAAATCAGTATTAAAATCACCAAGAATCAAGAATTTGTTTGTGGTGTCATTGGCTCTACGTATGCTTTCTTCGATCAAATTCCAGTAATTAACATTGGAGTTAGGTGGACGATAAAAAGATCCAACTAATAAACTTATTTGATCTAATTTTGTCTCAACCCATACAGCTTCTAAACCGTTTACATGAAGGTCATTGCGAGGTTTACAATATAAATTATTTTTCACATAAATAGCAACACCGCCATGTGGATCGTTTGTTCTGTCACATCTAACAGGTGGATGGAAGTTTGTAATATGGACGGAACTATTGCTGTCTAAATCTGAAAGCCATGTTTCAGATACTGTGATAATATCAAAGTTACCATACTCAGCTTCTAATAAATCAATCTTATTTCTCATACTGCGGGTATTTACATGCATGATACTGAGGTCCGTGTTATTGTTTGGGCCTGGATTGGTTTCTATGTCACCAGACAAAAGCAGTAGCAACTGTTGGACCAGAGTAAAACATTTAAGCATACTGTCATTACTTCTTGGCTGGCTCATGCCACAAGAAGAAGCAAAGTTTTTCTTTAAAAGATTGCTATACTCGCTTATATTGCATTCTGAAATAAGAAAATGAGCAAAAACAGAAAGAGTTATACTGTGTGGGTACTCCAGAAAAGACATTATGAAGAACTGTAAGATGACTGACTTGTTTACAAAAGATAAATGTCTAGTTTTGACCAAAGCTGTTGTAAAATACAAACCAACCCTAGCACGGTATATGTTCAAATCTACAGGCATTTATGTAATCGAATTCTGTAAAACAGAAAACATGAATGTGACTAGGGTCGGTAGGCATGGGTTATTTGAAAACTCCCCCCTCTCTGTAAACAGAAGGTAACTTAAATAACCACCACAAAAACATGTAAAATGATCAATCAAAAAAGACAGTTTACAACCTGAGTAAGGAAAAGGCAAAAATGAATATTTACAAGGAAACGTATTTCCCATAAATAATGACATAAAAACAAGAAGTGACCAAAAGAGTGAAACTGACATAGTAATACATTTTGTACTCCTACTGCAAAGTCAGTAATTGATTGTGAACTTTTTTCTTTTTCTTTTTTTTTTTTTTTGCACGATGTAACAAGATTAATGCTTCGTATACTATCAAACTAGCTAAAGAACTCTTCACAAACCCACATATGACGGATATGGCCGGTTGCTGGTGGTTTTGCTTCTTTCGTTTCGATTAGTATCTTCCTCGTGATAATCCATTATCTTTGTCTCTCCTACCTACCTACCTACCACCGCCTTCCTCGTACCCCTCAACCCCCCAACCCCGCCCCCCCCCCCTTCTCACCCCAACACCCTCCTAATTCTCCTTACTCTAATGCCAGTCATTGATTGATCAACGAAACCTTCACTAAACCAAGACACGCCCCAAAAACTTGGTAATGATAATAATAATAATATTACTTGACTAACTGATGTCCGGCTGGCTAACAAACTCAATTCTACTACCATCTAATTCTTCTTACTCTAATGCCAGTCATTGATTGATCAACGAAACCTTCACTAAACCAAGACACCAAACGCCCCCAAAAACTTGGTAATAATAATAATAATAATATTACTTGACTAACTGATGTCCGGCTGGCTAACAAACTCAATTCTACTACCATCTAACTCTCCTTACTCTAATGCCAGTCATTGATTGATCAACGAAACTTTCACTAAACCAAGACAAGAAAACGCCCCCAAAAACTTGGTAATAATAATAATAATAATATTATTATTACTTGACTAACTGATATCCGGCTGGCTAACAAACTCAATTCTACTACCATCTTTTTTTTCTTTTTTTATCCGACTTCTCATTCAAAGTGGTTTGGTGGCTGTTTGTATTGATAATGGTATGACCACGTCGTCGGTTTATGATAATGACAGATAATAATTATATGTATTGCATTTGGTTTCTCACTGGCAAAATGATGGCAGATAATTATGTATTGCATTTTATCCCTCACTGGAAAATGATGACAGATAATTATGTATTGCATTTTGTTTCTCACTGCAAAATATGTATTTACAGCGATAGAGTTTGTTTGTTTTTTTGTGCGACAATAAGCGAATTCCTAAAGAAAATAACGATGATGATGATGATGATGATGATGACTTTAAGCAAGCGCGCCACACAGACACAGACACAAACAGAGCGAGCGAGAGAGAGACAGACAGACACACACACAGACAGACACACAGAGAGACAGATATACAAAATGCAAGATTTAATATCTAGTCACCCTTTTAAAGGTAGTCATATTAATATCATAGTCAACATCTCATTGATAATCACACCAATTTATTTATGCTACGTTTGCACAGATTTGTTTGATGTCAATTTACACATAAATCCGTCTGCGATTTCTTTATTGAACACACACACACACACACACACACACACACACACACACACACACACACACACACACACACGCACACGCACACGAACGCGCGTGCACGCGCACATCCACGTGATCATTTTGATTAGACTCAGAATCAGAATAAGAATAAATGTCTTGTCTCAGTTAGGGAAATGAAGTATTGATTAACCAAAAGCAACACAAACACGATGAGCGCCTCTGAAAACAGAGTCAGATCATGCACATGTAAAACATGTTAAGAGGAGGAGGAGGAGAAGAAGAAGAGGGAGGAGGAGGAGGAGGAAGAGAAGAAGAAGAAGAAGATTGATTGATTGATTGAATCTTTAATGGGTAAAGAATTAGGCACAGTAAAGGCCTTTTTACAATTCTGCCCATTTAACGACATAAAAAATAAAGAACGAACGACACAAAACATAAAAATAAAGAAATAAACTGAAATAAAATAAAATAATAAGAACGACGAATAAGAATAGGAACTTGAATAGTCTATTAAAGGTAACAAAGCGATGAAAAACTGGAACAATTGGTACATTACATGTACATAGGTACTTACACACACACACACACACACACACACACACACACACACACACACACACACACACACAATTATAAAACAAGCAACAAAGACATACGTACACATTCACGCCCACACACTCAAACACACACAAACACACACACGCACTTACTGTTCACACATACACATACCAAAGAAGAAGAAGAAGTAGAAGAAGAAGAAGGAGGAGGAGGAGGAGGAGGAGGAGTAGGAGGAGAAGGAGGAGGAAGAGGAGGAGGAGGAGAAGAAGAAGAAGAAGAAGAAGAAGAAGAAGAAGAAGAAGAAGAAGAAGAAGAAGAAGAAGAAGAAGAAGAAGAAGAAGAAGAAGCTGTTCTCAGAAAGACGAGGTAAATTGTGTTGGCTTCTTACTGTTTTGTTTATTGATTCATGCGTTTATTTATTTATCTATTCATTTATCTGTCTAATTACCTATTAATCGATGCATTTACTCGCCTATTTAGACAGTAAAAAAAAAAAAAAAAAAAAAAAAAAAAAAAAAAAAAAATATATATATATATATATATATATATATATATATATAACATAGCCTGATCATAAAGTAAACTGATGCTGCATACATAAGATGACTACTGTTCCTACAAACACCGAAAACTGGTATTGCATTTATTTATTTATTTATTTATTTATTTATTTATTTATTTATTTACTTTTATTCGTACGTCATATAACAAACTACCACTAGCGCCTCTGTTCCCAGCGAGACGGGTAATTTGTATTGGTTTATTTATTTATTTATTTATTGAACGGTTCATTGA
>NC_134901.1:38220471-38232971 GCF_041734735.1 Babylonia areolata | reverse complement strand
TGTCCATAGGTCTTACTTCTGACGTGAGGTATCCTGAGAAGTCGAGTATCAGAGGAAGAACGGAGCTGGCGAGACGGGGTATAGATATGGATGAGTTCAGAAAGATACTTGGGGCCAGATCCGTTGACTGCAGAAAAGGTCAGAGTGGATAGCTTATAGTCTATTCGATCAGAAACAGGCAACCAGTGGAGAGACTGAAGGAGAGGAGAAACATGGTCAAATTTAGAAGCTCTGCAAATGAGTCTGGCAGCGTTATTCTGAATTCGTTGGAGTCTGTCTAACAGGTATTTGGGAAGGCCGGCAAAAAGAGAGTTGCAGTAATCCAATCTTGAGAGAACCAGAGAGCATACAAGTGTCTTGGTTGCATCGGTTGAGAGATAGTGGCTGAAAACCCGCCAAAATATTTCAGTCTGTGTATAACACACCATCAACAGTTTTCTGCTATTTTATGATACTTCCAATCATTAGCGGGCAATAATTTTCCCTTTTAATTAAAAGCAGATGTAGTGTAGCGAGTACGTATGGATCAAGTGACAAACACTGTGACATCACCGCCTTGAAACTGAACAAACCGCGTGTTATCCGCGTGTGTGGGGTGGGGTAGGGGTTGCGGTGCGGGTGTGTGCTGATTATCTGGTTGTGGTTTTCCGCAATTCATCTTTATTCTTATCTTATCTGTCTATTATAATCAATGTGCAGTATAGTAGGCTTTATAATTATATTCAAATAATGTTTCTTAATTCTTTCTGTTTTTACATTAAGAATACTAGTTATTACCTGCAGTGTGTGGATGTATGTATGTGATTTTTTTTTTTTTTTTACATTGGTATCTTCGAAATATTTGTTGGGGCTGTTGTTGGCTTTTACAGTTATGGTCCCCATGTTGTTTACTGTCTATGTTGTGATAATGCACCTGACCAAATTTCTCCAGTTGGAGATAATAAAGTTGTTCTTATCTTATCTTATCTTAAACAAACAAACAAACAAACAAACAACGAATAAAGCAAACAAGGATGTGAAGAGTTGACAATAATACATTTTTCAACATCCTTCTGGAAGGAAATGGGTCAGATTTATTTTTGTTTCGGTTCTTTCATGATGCAGAACACACACACACACACACACACACACACACACACACATACGCTCACTCACCCACCCACCCACCCACCCACACACACACCACACACACATGTGTGTATATATATATATATATATATATATATATATATATATATAGAGAGAGAGAGAGAGAGAGAGAGAGAGAGAGAGAGAGAGATACATACATATAGATAGATAGATAGACAGATAAATAGATAGATACACATTAAAAAAAACAACACCATCAACATCCAACGCACGAATTAAATGGTATCTACAATTGTCTCCCTCCCTCTCTCTGCCTCTATGTATGTATGTATACAATTATGTATGTATATCTGTGTCTGTGTGTGTGTGTGTGTGTGTGTGTGTGTGTGTGTGTGTGTGTACTCTCTGTGTGTGTATGTGTGT
This sequence comes from Babylonia areolata, assembly GCF_041734735.1. Taxonomy (NCBI): domain Eukaryota; kingdom Metazoa; phylum Mollusca; class Gastropoda; order Neogastropoda; family Buccinidae; genus Babylonia; species Babylonia areolata. The sequence continues at coordinate 38,231,459 of NC_134901.1, read as the reverse complement.
TTGCGTGTGTTTGTTAGTTTGTGTGTGTGTGTGTGTGTGTGTGTGTGTGTGTGTGTGTGTGTGTGTGTGTGTGTGTGTGTGTGTGTGTGTGTGTGTGTGTGTGTGTGTGTGTGTGTGTGTGTTTATACACGCACACCCCACCACTAACCACCACACACAACTATGCTCATCATCCACTCAGGCAAAAGGTTGATAAAAATTAATCAGTCAGTAAAATCCTCTGTCCACAAACACCTCTTTTCAGTGCGCCACACCTCAATGTCTAGAAGCCCGAGGTCATCCTGGATAAACTTCTTCCTTGCAAGACTGCACAGTTTCAGTTTCAGTTTCAGTTTCAGTAGCTCAAGGAGGCGTCACTGCGTTCGGACAATTCCATATACGCTACACCACATCTCAGTGGCAAGCAGATGCCTGACCAGCAGCGTAACCCAACGCGCTTAGTCAGGCCTTGAGAAAAAAAGGGAAAAAAAAGAAAAAAAAAAGAGAGAAAATAAAAATACATAAAAAAGATAAATACATTAAAAAAAAAGAAAAGAGAACTACTAATAATAATAATAATAATATGTATGAGGCGCAAAAACTTGATGAAGTCAACTATAAGCATACAAAATAAAATAAAATAAAATAAATAGATAAATAATTATATGAATAAATAAATAAGTAACTAACTAACTGAATAAATAATAACAAGACTGCACAACCATAGCACTATGCACTATATTATAAGCCAAGTGACTTGAAGCAGGAAGCTCTCCAAAACACAGCAACATTAACCAAACGAGATGTCAACCGTCAACACATAAACCAGTTTGCTAAAAAAAAACAACAACAATGAACTCTTCCCCGAAACACACACACACACACACACACACACACATACACACACACACACACACACACACACACACACACACACACACACACACACACACACACACACACACACACACACACACACACACACACACACCACAAAAAACAAACAAACAAAAAACAAAACAAAAAACACACAGCAATATTAGACACAAGACGTGTGATTTTAAAGCGCTTTGAGTTAATTGATGTGGATTTGATGCGAGAGTAAGAAAAGCAGTATGTGAATGTATTTATTAATACCATATGCTATTGTTATGATTTTATCACAATATTATTATCATTATTGTCATTATTATTATATTTTATCATTATATTATTGTTATTATCATCATCATCATCATCATTATTATTATTATTATTATTATTATTATTATTATTACCAATACTATTGTTATTGTTAGAATTTTATCATGATATCATTATCATTATCATCATTGTCATTGCCATTATCATTATTATTATTATTATCATCATTATTATCATTATTATTATTATTATTATCATCATTATCATTATTATTGTTATTACTATTATCATCATCATCATCATCATCAATATTATTGTTATTGTTATAATCTTATCGTGATATCATTATCATTATTGTCATTGTCATTATTATTATTATTGTTGTTGTTGTTGTTCTTGTTGTTTTCTTGTTGTTGTCATAATTATTATCATCATAATTTTTATATTTATTATTATTGTTATTGTTATTGTTATTATTATTGTTATTGTTATTATCATTATTATTATTATTATCACTATCAGTATCACTATCATTATTATTATTATTATTATAATTATTATTATTATGATGATGATGATGATGACAATGATGATTTCAAACCTCCACAAAGAGGTGACCAGGGGCAATGAACTCTCCAAACAACAACAACAGTTAATTACAAACAAGGCGTGCTAGTGTAAAGCGTTTTGGGGAGAATTTAATGCGCCCTGTGACTACACTCTTCTTCTTTTTCTTCTTCTTCTATTTCTTCTTCTCCTCCTCCTCCTCTTCTTCTTCTTCTTCTTCTTCTATTTCTCCTCCTCCTCCTCCTCCTCCTTCTTCTTCTTCTTCTTCTATTTCTCCTCCTCCTCCTCCTCCTCCTCCTCCTCCTTCTTCTTCTTCTTCTTCTTCTTCTTCTTCTTCTTCTTCTTCTTCTTCTTCTTCTTCTTCTTCTTCTTCTTCTTCTTCTTCTTCTTCTTCTTCTTCTTCTTCTTCTTCTTCTTCTTCTTCTTCTTCTTCTTCTTCTTCTTCTTCTTCTCATCATCATTATCCTTATCCCCATTATTGTTCTAATGATGATGATGATGATGATGATGATAAAAATTTATTATTATTATTATTATCATCATCATCATTTTTTTTTTACCTACTTATTATTCATATCATCATCATCATCATCATTATCACCATTATCATCCTCAAAGATGTGTCACTGTAAAGCGCTTTGTGATATTCTAACGTGCTATATAAATCTAATAATTAGAATTCTTCTTCTTCTTCTTTCTATCATTGTTATGATTATGATGATGATATTGATTATGATCATCACTATTATTATTATTATCATTATCATTATTATTATTATTATTATTATTATTTTAATTATTATCATTATTATTATCATTATTATTATTATTATTATTATTATTTTTATTACTGTCATTATCATTATTGTATTTTCTTCTTCTTTTCTTTTTTCTCCTCCAAATCTTCACTATGTGAAGGGTCTAAAAGCAATGCACTCTCAAAACAGCAACTTACAAACGAAAGCCCTGTGTAGACGTATGATGATGATGATGATGATGATGATGATAATAATTACAATAATAATTATTATTATTATTATAATAATTGTTATCATTGTTATCATTGCTATCGTTATCATCATTGTCATAATTGTTTTATTATGATATTGTCATATTCTTCTTCTTCTTCTTCTTCTTATTATTATTATTATTATTATTTACTCGTTGTTGTTGCTATGATTATTACTATCATCATCATCATCACCACCACCACTATCATCACCATCATCATTATCATCATGATTAACATCATCATCATCGTCATTATTATCATCATTATGATTATCATTATCATCATCATCATTATTATTATCATTATTATCATTATCGTTGTTGTTGTTGTTGCTGTCATCATCACCATAACAGCATCACCACCACCACCACCATCATCATCATCATCATCATCATCATCATGTCAAACCTTCACACTGAGTAGTAACTAGAAGCACTTACCTCTAAAATAACAACAACAACAACAACAACAACAACAACAAAATCAGCAAACCTGACTTGACATACAAACAACAAGCGTGCAAAATCTGAAACCTTCATGTCATATTTTTTAATAATAAAAAAAAAAAAAAACAAGAGGCTATCACTGAACTGACAATCTATCGTCGGATATATTCCAGCCCAAACAAAGAAATCGCTGCCAGAATAGATTCTTATTCTAAGTCTTGTTGCTCAGTTATTTTTAGTCCAGCCGATCACAAAGGGCCATAATTTAATTATCAGGACTGTCAAACCATACAAAAATGCCGGCTTAAACTGACCGCGTCAACACAAAAAACTGTCAACATCCACAAACAAACACTAAGACAAACCCAGCACGAATGAAGAAACGAAAGAATGAATGAATGAATGAATAAATAAATAGACCTTCCACACGTCACCACCACCACAACAACATCCATTAAAGCTACTAAACCTTCACACACACCCCCAACAAAACAATATACCCGTCAGCGCCGGCTCTACTGACGATAGAAGATATAAAAACAAAAAGAGAGGGACTCTCTCCATAAGTCATCGCGTCGCTCGAGCAAAAAACAAAGAGGGCTGCCAACATGGCCAGAGCATTCTAGTTACTCCGTTTACCACGTTCAGTTTATTATGCCACAACAAATGATATCGGCATAGCAAGAATCCGCCGGGGCTTATTTTAATTGTTGTTAATCATTGAACAGATGATCTGCCCCCCCAAAAAATCGTGGTCTAACTGAATGCATCTTGATCAGCATGGCAAAAACAAAACAAAACAAAAAACAAAAAAACAAAAACAAAAATAAACCCACCAATGTTATCATTACTGATTTAAGTAGTGCTATAACTCGTATCAATGTCTGTAGTCTTCTCTTGCAGTGAGAGAATAGTGGAAGAGCGTATTCTTCACGAAACCAGCATGCACTACTGTATAAAAAAAACAACAAAAAAACCCCAACAAAAACGAAATCAAAACAAAACAAAGCACAACCCCCACCCCCCTCCTCACCCAACAAAGCACACACACACACATACACACACACACACAACAAAACAAAAAAAAACAAAAATAAAACAAAAAACCACTACAACACACACACACACACTACAACAACACACACAAACACTACAACACACACACACACAAACACAAACACTACAACACACACACACACACACACACACACACACACAAACACACACACACACACTACAACACACACACACACACACACACACACACACTACAACACACACACACACACACACACTACAACACACACAAACACTACAACACACACACACACACAGTGACACAAACACACAACATCAGTTTCAAAAGTTTACCTTGTTGTTCCTGTTTTTTTTCTGCTGCCACCACTGACGAACTGATGAAGACAGCAGATCAACTTCAGTCTCAACGGCTCAGTCAAAACGCTTGAGACGACGATACTAGAATAGCCTCAACTCTCAAATCGATTGAGAGGCTGAGAGAGAGAGAGAGAGAGAGAGGGTGGGGGACGGGGGAAGGGAGGGAAGAAGGGAGGGGAGGGAAAGAAGAAGAAGAAGAAGAAAAAACTGGATGTAGAACGGGCAGAAGTCGCAGTAGCAGCAGCAGCAGTAGTAGTAGTAGTAGCAGTAGTAGTAGTAGTAGTAGTAGTAGAAGAAGAATCGCTTTAATCAGATATTGTCCTCACGGCACGGCTTTTTCACCCCGGCACCAACCCCTACCCCCTTTTCCTCCATTATTATATTTCAGCTGCTATCGCTTGCTTGCCGGGCATGCAGGCTCCCCCCCCCCCCCCCCCCCCCAGTAGGAGCAAGCAAGATCTCGCTGCGCCTCGTTTTGTGTCGTGCGCAGCGGCGAGAGAGACAGAGAGAGAGACTGAGAGAGAGAGAGAGAGAGAGAGAGAGAGAGAGAAGGGGGAGGGGTGGGGGAGAGCCCAGTTACAGTGGCGGCAGCGGTGGTGGTTGGCAGGCAGGCAGGCAGGCAGGCAAAGCAGGCAAAGCAGGCAGAGTATATAGAGAGTAGAGAGAGAGAGAGCAACGCGGCAAAAAAGGCAGCTGGGATACATTTAGGCGGACTGCGAATCAGGGGGAAATCACTCCCATATTGGCAGCGCGAGTTGTTCCCCCCTCCCTCCTCCCTCCACCACCACCCCCCCAGACCCTCTCACCCTCCCCCCCCCCACACACACCCCACACACCACCAAAGCTCATACTGGGTGTTTGCTTTCTTCTTCTTCTTCCTCTTCTTCTTCTTTCGTTTCAAGCCCCCCTCTCCCCTTCCCCTTTCCCCTCTCCCCCCCTCCCCTCACCCTTCCCCTCCCGCCCCCTTTTGTTCCTTTCCTGTCTCCACCTCCCACCCACCACCCACCCACCCAACCACCCCACCACCTACACACACACACACACACCCTACCCCCCCCACCCCACCCCCCCCACACACACACAACACACCCCTCACCCCCAACAGTCTGTCTGTTAGTGTGCATGTCTGTCTCAGTCTCTCTCAAGATTGTTCAAGAACATGAAAATGCTGAGAAATCATTTTACTTTTTTCTTTCTTTCTTTCTTTTGTTTTGCTTTGCTTTTCTTTTTAAATCAACATGCAATCTAAAAAAAAAAAATTTTTTTTAAAAGAAGAGAAATAGAAAGACCCTCTCCCCCCCCCTTCCCAAACAACAATAACAACAAACAAACAAAAAACAAAACAACAACAACAACACAAAGCACACACACACAAACAAAAACTCACAACATATTATGTAATACAAAACGACAAAACTTAATGCACAAAGCAAAACCAACCAACACAAATTAGTAGGTTTTTTTTAATTTAAAATTTTTTTTTTTTAAGGGAAATCATCTTTGTTTTCTTCACGTTTGGTGCAGGCCAGGGGGGTGGCAATACAAATTTAGTAGTTTAGGTTTCAAGGAAGTGCAAGTGGCTTGCGAACGGATTCATATACGTTGCCCCATATTTGCTAAAGAAGTAGGTAAATAGATAGATAAACGAACAAATAGATAAGTAAATAAAGATAGATAGATAGACAGAGATAGATAGATAGATAGATAACGAACGAATGAATGTTTTATTCAGATAAGGCCAAAGCTTCATTGATAAATGATAATAGATAGATAGATAGGTGGAGAGATAGATAGATAGATAGATACGTACATGTATACATTCACCCACCCACCCATCCATCCATACATACATACATAAAAGATAATAATGAATAAATAAACAAACAAAAAAAGGGGGGGGAAAAAAGAAATAAAAATAGAGTACTAAACAAATGAACAGAAAATGAATACGTAGATAAATAAGTTAATAAATAAGTAAATAAATGAATACAGGAGCAGATGTATGACCTACCAGTAAGCTGAAACATCAGCCTATGTATAAATGAAGCATGATAGTCAATAACATAAACAGATAAGTAAATACATCAACGAAGAAATAGTTCACAAAGAAAGTTCATTTCGCAGGTCAGCATTTTGACTGCTTCACTTTCTTCTCTGTATTGTTTTGTATTGAATTGTACAGTATTGCATTGTATTGTATTGCATTGTATTGTATTGCATTGTATTGTATTGCACTCTACTGTATGGTGTTGTGTGGTGTTGTGTGATCTGGTGTTGTGTTGTGTTGTATTGTATTGATTTTTGTCACATCAAACTTTTTTTTTTTATTTTTTTTTTATTTTCCCATTTTTATAACACATGGACAATTGACATGAAGACATAAATGAATAAATACATATATTGGGAAAAGAGATAAGACAAATCTGACAAAATCATGGTAACAATAGGAAAATAAAACAAAAACAAACAACAACATTAAAAACAACAACAACAACAACAACAATAACAAAAAAACAACAAAACAAAACAAAAAACAACAACATATAATTGATATACACACATAACATTCTAAGTAAAAACAACAGAGAATGTTTGAATAAGTCATTTTAAATAAGTCTTCAAAACAAAAAAAAAAGTAATAGATATCCATATCCCTGCATATCAACTTGCACCATTTTTTTCATTTGTCACGTCAAACTTAATTACTACTGTCGGTGTTCGAAATAGACATCTTATTCAAAACTTGATGAGTTTGACTGAACGCATGTTTTTTGGGTTTTTTTTTTCTGATTCTGACTGGGGTTATTTTTTAAATTAAAAAAAAAAACACCCATAAACAACAACAACAACCAAAAGTAGAAATAATGAACTTTGCACGAACTCACTGAATTCGTTCAGAAAACAAAACAAAAGTTTTCTTATGGCACTAGATATATTCTAAGTTCACTTACCTTATCAGTTGACAAAATCTCGACCTTAACAAGTGGAGACGACGGTCGCAATAGCTGAATGGTTAAAGCGTTGCACTTTTAATCCGACGGTCCCAGGTTCGAATCTCCGTAACGGCGCCTGGTGGGTAAAGGTTGGAGATTTTTTTTTTTTTTTTTCCGATCTCCTATCTCAACATAATAATTATGTGCAGACCTGCTTAGTGCCTGAACCCCCTTCGTGTGTATGTATACACAAGCAGAAGATCAAAAATACGCACGTTAAAGATCCTGTAATCCATGTCAGCGTTCGGTGGGTTATGGAAACAAAAAAAAAAAAACATACCCAGCATGCACACCCCTCCCCGAAAACGGAGTATGGCTGCCTATATGGCGGGGGTAAAAACGGTCATACACGTAAAAGCTCACTCGTGTGCATACGAGTGAATGCGGGGAGTAGCAGCCCACGAACAAAGAAGAAGAAGATTGATTGATTGATTGAATCTTTAATGGGTAAAGAATTAGGCACAGTAAAGGCCTTTTTACAATTGTGCCCATTTAACGACACAAAACATTAAAAAAAAAAAAATAAAGAACGACACCAAACATAAAAATAGAGAAATAAACTTAAATAAAATAAAATAATAAGAACGACGAATAAGAATAGGAACTTGAATAGTCTATTAAAGGTAACAAAGCGATGAAAACTGGAACAATTGGTACATTACATGTACATACGTACTTACACACACACACACACACACACACACACACACACACACACACACACACACACAATTATAAAACAAGCAAACAAAGACATACGTACACATTCACGCCCACACACTCAAACACACACAAACACACACACACACACGCACTTACTGTTCACACATACATATACATTCAATTTTTCATTCATTCATGGCATGGCAGCTAGTGGACTGAGTACAAGCAAGCATAGAAGAAGAAGAAAACAAAAACAAAAACAAACAAAAAAAAAACCACCCAAAAACAAATGGAGACAAAGACTTTCGTCAACGGACGATCTCAACACACAGTGTGTGCTCTAGTATTTCTCAGAGAAAGACTCTCAACTTTTTTTTCTTTTCTTTTTTTTTTTCTTTTTTTTTTTTTTAAATCAAACTCACTCTACAAACTATACAACACAAAATTCTAGTGCAACTCATAAACTTGGTCACTTGCGTTGACAAATTATGGGAAAAGAAGCGAAGGCCACACACCAAAATCAAAACTTTCTATTAAAAAAAACAACAACAAAACAACAACAATCCCCCCCCGCGCCCCCCCCCCCCCCCCAAAAAAAAAAAAAAATCGCTTCTTGACAAACCACCACTCCCATTAGTCCAGTGGAAGGTGGGGGGGGGGGGGGAGGGGGTCGTGGTGGGGGGGGGGGGGGTGGGGGGGTATTTGGGCGAGGAGCAGTGCGTTCGTTTGTTTATTCATAGTCTGTTCATCTACTGAAGATGATGATGATAATTATTAGACTGAATAATTATAGAAATTATTATTATTATTATCATCATCATCATCATCATCATCATTGTTCTTGTTGTTGGGATCATTATCATTATTTCTATCATCATGTCTGAAAAAATCTATGGCAGGGGAAGACTTAGTCAACTGAAAAAGGGGGGGGGGGCGGGCTGTTGAGGTGTTGAGGTGGAGGGGGAGGGTGCTGGGGAAGGAAGAGAGAGAGGGAGAGAGAGGGGGAGACATTGAGAGACAGGGAGAGAGAGGGAGAGAGAGAGGGGGAGGCAGAGAGACAGAGAGAGAGAGAGGGAGAGAGAGAGGGGGAGGCAGAGAGAGACAGAGAGAGAGAGGGAGAGAGAGAGAGAGGGGGAGACATAGAGAGAGAGGGAGAGAGAGAGGTGGGGAGACAGAGAGATAGAGAGACAGAGAGAGAGAGGGAGAGAGAGGGGGAGACATAGAGAGACACAGAGAGGGAGGGAGAGAGAGAGAGGGGGGGAGGCAGAGAGAGACAGAGAGAGAGAGAGGGAGAGGGGGAGGCAGAGAGAGACAGAGAGAGAGAGAGGGAGAGGGGGAGGCAGAGAGACACAGAGAGAGAGAGGAGAGAGAGAGAGGGGAGGAGAGAGGGAAGGGGAGAGAGAGAGAGACAGAGAGAGTAAGAGAGAGAGAGAACAGAATGTGGAAAAGATAAGAGTACAAAATGTAAAATGGAGACGGGTGTGAGTGTCAGTGATTGGAGTGGACGAGAAGGAAAAAACAACAACAAAAAAACCCAACAAAAACAACAACAATGGAAGCAACGACAACAACAACAAAAAACATAGAAACAAACAACATAAAATTCAAAAAAAGAAGAAGAAAAAAAAAACACAAAAAAAACACCGAGGCAAAAAAACAAAACAAAAAACCCCCAAAAAACAAAGAAACAATCCTTGTAAGAATCAGTCCTGTGGGTTTACTCGCTTCCTTGGTGTCAAGCTTTTACCACAGAGCTTGTAAGAAAGTAAATAAATTCGGTCATCCAGCCAGCCAGTCAGTCAGTCAGTCAGTCAGTCAGTGAACAACGAAATAAGCGAATAAGTAAGGAAAAAAAACAACAACAACTACCGATTAATGACTCGGAATAAGAGGCTTGCTGTGGGAGTAATTCCACTGAAACGGTGCAGATGATGGGGGCAGCAAAACAACAACGACAAAACATTAACAACAACAACAACAACAACAACAACACACACACACACACACACACACACACACACACACACACACACACACACACACACACACACACACACACACACACACACACACACACACAGGCACGCACAATTCAGCGAGTTAACTGATAAAATCAATAAGAAACAGATAAAAGCAAATAATATACAGATGATATGTGAATGAATTAAAAAACAACAACAAAAAAAAACAAAACAAAAACAAATAAACAGAAACATAGAAAGACAGTTTAAACGAATAAATGAATGAAGGAACGAATGAATAAAGTAATAAACAAATCAATAAACAAACAAACAAATAAATAAATAAATAGATAGATAAATAAATAAATAAATAAAAATTTTAAAAATATATCAGCAGGGTGCAATATCTTCCTTCAATGCTACCCCAACGACCACCACCACCCAGAAAAAATCATCATCACCACCACCACCACCACCACCACCAGAAAAAAATCACCACCACCACCACCACCACCACCCAGAAAAAATCATCACCACCACCACCACCATCACCCAGACAAAAAAAAATCATCATCACCACCACCACCCAGACAAAAAAATCATCATCACCACCACCACCACCACCACCCAGAAAAAATCATCACCACCACCACCACCACCACCAGAAAAAAAATCACCACCACCACCACCACCACCACCACCCAGAAAAAAATCACCACCACCACCACCACCACCACCACCACCACCCAGAAAAAATCATCATCACCACCACCACCACCAGAAAAAAAAATCATCAACACCATCACCACCACCACCACCACCCAGAAAA
>NC_134901.1:38210471-38217971 GCF_041734735.1 Babylonia areolata | reverse complement strand
CTCACCCACTCCACCCCTACACCCTCCCTGTGACTTCTCCTCCTACTCCTCCTCCTCCGTCACCTTCGCTACTACTCCCCTCCCCTCCCCCTTCCCAACCCTCCTCCCTCACCTCTGAACCCCCCCCCCTCCCCCCCAAAAAAAAATCCCCTGTCACGCTCTCCCACCAAATCCCCCAAATCCCAATTGCCATTCTTTTGCCTTCTCTTTTCCTCTCTCTCTCTCTCTCTCTGTGTGTGTGTGTGTGTGTGTGTGTGTGTGTGTGTGTGTGTGTGTGTGTGTGTGTGTGTGTGTGTGTGTGTGTGTGTCTCCTTCTGTCCACCCCCACACACACACACACATCTCTGTCTGTCTGTGCCGCGCTCTGTCTCTGTCTCTCTTTTTGTGTCTGTCCCCGTCTCTCTGTCTCTGTCTGTTTCGCTGTCTCTCTGTCTCTCTTTCTGTCTCTCTATCCCCACCCCTCTCTCTCTCTGTCTCTCTCCCTCATTCATGTTTGTCTTTCTTTTCAGGTTCATGCTGTCGTTCTTCTCTGTCTCTGTCTGTCTGTCTGTCTGTCTCTGTGTGTGTGTCTCTCTTTCTGTCTGTCTGTCTGTGCCCCCCCCCCTCGCCCCGCCCCCCTCTCTCTCTTGTTATATATATATATATATATATATATATATATATATATATATATATATATATATATATATATTAACGCTCCTCTCTCCTCCTCACCCCTTTTTCTTCCCACTCCTCACCCACTCCACCCCTACACCCTCCCTGTGACTCCTCCTCCTACTCCTCCTCTTCCTCCTCCTCCTCCGTCACCTTCGCTACTACTCCCCTCCCCTCCCCCTTCCCAACCCTCCTCCCTCACCTCTGAACCCCCCCCCCCCCCCCCCCGAAATCCCCTATCACGCTCTCCCACCAAATCCCCCAAATCCCAATTGCCATTCTTTTGCCTTCTCTTTTCCTCTGTGTGTGTGTGTGTGTGTGTGTGTGTGTGTGTGTGTGTGTGTCTCTGTCTCTCCTTCTGTCCACCCACCCCCACACACACACACATCTCTGTCTGTCTGTACCGCGCTCTGTCTCTGTCTTTGTGTCTGTCCCCGTCTCTCTCTGTCTGTTTCGCTGTCTCTCTGTCTCTCTATCCCCACCCCTCTCTCTCTCTCTCTCCCTCATTCATGTTTGTCTTTCTTTCTTTTCAGGTTCATGCTGTCGTCCTTCTCTCTCTGTCTGTCTGTCTGTCTGTCTGTCTCTCTGTGTGTCTCTCTCTTTGTCTGTCTGTCTGTGCTCCCCCCAGCCCCGCTCCCCCCCCTCTCTCTCTCTTGTTATATATATATATATATATATATATATATATATATATATATATATATATATATATATATCTCCGTATACGGGTATTGGTCTTATGTTGCAGGTTTGGTGTGGTAGTACGGGTTGTCCACTCTCACCCCCCCCCCCACCCACCAACCCACCCCCTCCTCCCTCACCCCCACACCCACACCCCATTCCTCTAACCCTTCAGTCCCCTCCTCCTCCTCCTCCTCCTTCCTCCCACCACCCCACCCTCGCTCTACCCCCAACAAACCACCCCGTATATTGGTATGGTACCAGTATATATATGCCCCCAAATCCCCCCACCCACCACACTCACACACACACACACACACACGCGCGCGCGCGCGCCCGCACACACACACACACACACATACACACCATGTCACCTCTCTTGCTCTGTTTCACGGGCAGGTATAGTGGTTAGTAGGCTGTGTTTTGTGTTCCTGGTTGTCTTTTGTGTGACCGAAGGTGGACTTTCGCACGTAAAAGAAACGAACTTGGTGTGTGTGTGTGTGTGTGTGTGTGTGTGTGTGTGTGTGTGTGTGTGTGTGTGTGTGTCTGTGTGTGTGTGTCTGTGTCCGTGTCTGTGTGTCTGTGTATTGTGTGTGTGTGTGTGTGTGTGTGTGTGTGTGTGTGTGTGTGTGTGTGAGATGGGGGAAATGGGAGGGTGGGGGTAGTGGTGTGTCTAGGGGTGGGGGCATATGTATATATTTGTATTTTGTATTTCTTTTCATCACAACAGATTTCTCTGTATGAAATTCAGTCTGCTCTCTCCAAGGAGAGCGCGTTGCTACACTACAGCGCCACTCTTTTTCTTTTTTTTCTTTTGTGTGTGTGTGTGTGTGTGTGTGTGTGTGTGTGTGTGTGTGTGTGTGTGTGTGTGTGTGTGTGTGTGTGTGTGTCTTTTTTTCTGCATGCAGTTTTATTTGTTTTTCCTATGGAAGTGGAATTTTCTACAGCATTTTTACCAGGAACAACCCTTTTGTTGCCGTGGGTTCTTTTTTACGTGCGCTAAGTGCATGCTGGACACGGGACCTCGGTTTTTTCGTCTCATCCGAATGACTAGCGTCCAGACCACCACTCAAGGTCTAGTGGAGGGGGAGAGGAAAATATCGGCGGCTGAGCCGTGATTGGAACCAGTGCGCTCAGATTCTCTCGCTTCAAAAGGAGGACGCGTCGCCTCTAGGCCATCACTCTACTTATATATTGGTGGAAAGTAGAATAGAATCGGGGTGGCGGATTAGGGGGGGTTGGTGTTGCGGGGAGCGGGGGGTGGGGGTCGGGGGGGGGAGGAGGGGGCCGGGGGGGGGGGAGGGTTGGTGGAGAGTGTTGTTGTGAGAGGGTGGTGGTAAGGGGGTGGTGGTGGTGGAGGTGGAGGTGAAAGGGTAGGGGTGAAGGGAAAAGAAGGATTTGGAGAGTGGATTGTGCTGATCTGTGGAGGAAGGTGTACTAGTGTGTGTGTGTGTGTGTGTGTGTGTGTGTGTGTGTGTGTGTGTGTGTGTGTGTGTGTGTAATAATAATGATAATAATATTACATAGTTCTACGTCGCGATATCCAGCACCAATGCTGCTTACATCATAGTTGACTATAAACATGCCTGAAAAAAACCCATATCAACCGCTATCTCTGTGTGTGTGTGTGTGTGTGTGTGTGTGTGTATGTGTGTCCCCTTAGTTCTTTACCGGTTAGTATAATATTTTGGGGCGGTGGTTCTTCTCACACACACACACACACACACACACACACACACACACACACACACACACACACACACAAGAACGCACACACTGACACAGACACACACACACACACGTGCGCATGCACACACACACACACACACATACACACACACACACACGCACGCACACATACATGCACGCGCACACTCAAACACACGCACACACACAGGTGTGCACTCTATCTCCGTTTCCAAGCTTACCACAAATTCACCTGAAGAGAAAGAAAGGTATGCTGCCAAAGTAACTAAACTGAACTGAACTTTAGCACACACACACACACACACACACACACACACACACACACACAGAGAGTACGCAGCGCTAAAAAAAACAAAAAAACAAAAAAAAAAACAACAACAAAAAACAAAAAAACAACAAACAAAAAACAAACCGCGCAGGCAGCACATAGCTGTGCTCAAAAAGATACCCACACCTGCAGCATATAGCGGCGCTCAAGTTACCCACACACATAGCATGTAGCTGTGCCAATGATACCCATTATACGCAGCACACAGATGTGTTCAAGATACCCACACCCACAGCATAGAGCTGTGCTCAAGACACCCACACTCGAAGCATACAGCGGTGCTCAAGATACCCACACTCGAAACATATAGCTGTGCTCAAGATACCCACACTCGAAGCATACAGCTATGCTCAAGATACCCACACATGCAGCATACAGCGGCGCTCACTATACCCACACTCGCAGCAAATAACGGTGTTCAAGATACCCGTACACGCAGCACACAACTTTTATTGTTATATAATTACTGCATTGGTGTGTACTGCGCGTGTGGGTATCTGTGTCCTTTTTATTATTATTATTTTTTTTTTTTTTAAGACGGAAAAGGTTGTAATTAGGTTAAAAACATTGTAATATATATGTTCTACATTCCTTCCTCTCCACTCTTCTAATTACGTTTTTACGGTGTTCCAGTGCGGAAGAAAATTGTAGAGTATACAATTTTATAATTGATGTGGGTTTTTGTTTGTTTGAATATTTGTTTTGTTTGTTTGTTTGTTTTTGACGGAAAAAGGTTGTAAATAGATTTAAAACATTGTAATATAGATGTTCTATACTTCTTCACCCTCCAGTCTTAGCCGTCTTTACGGCGTTCCAGAGAGGAAGAAATGTAGAGTATACAATTATTAAAATGATGTTATTATTATTATTATTATTATTATTATTATTATTTTTTTAACCAATTTGCAATTTTTTCGTCTTCGAAACGAAACTGAATAGAAAGAGTGCAGGTGAAGAAATGTGGATACTATTGCCATGATGACAACAATGTCAAAATAAAAGGAAATAAAAAAAGAATGAAAAAAAAAAAAGAAAGAAAGAAAATAAAACAAAACAAAAACAAAACAAAACAAAATAAAAGAAAATGAAATAAAATAAGAAGAAATCAAATCAAAATCAAATCTTCTTCTTCTTCTTCTTCGTTCGTAGGCTGCAACTCCCCATGTTCACTCCGCATGTACACAAGTGGGCTTTTACGTGTATGACCGATTTTTTTTTTTTTTTTTTTTTTTTTTTTCATAATCCCACCGCCATGCAGGCAGCCATACTCCGTTTTCGGGGGGTTAGATAAACAAAATAAAAATGAAATAAAATTAAACAAAAATAAACTAAAACAAAACAAAGTACAACACAAGTCACCTCTCAACAAGATCTCATAGTTATATATAAGTGCCCCAACATCATCCAGCCTCCTCGCCACAAGGCGTCGATTCGATGTGTAGCCATGATAATATATGTTTTGAAAGATAATAAGCTCGTGTTTGTTCTGTTCAGGTCGGTCCACGGTTCGGTCGAGCCGTGAGGACTTATGTGTGTGTGTGTGTGTGTGTGTGTGTGTGTGTGTGTGTGTGTGTGTGTGTGTGTGTGTGTGTGTGTGTGTGTGTGTGTGTGTGTGTGTGTGTGTGTGTGTGTGTGTGTGTGTGTGTGTGTGTGTAGTTGTGTGTGTGTGTGTGTGTGTGTGGTTGTGTGTATATGTGTGTGTGGTTGTGTATGTGTGTGTGCGCGCGCGCGCGCGTGTGTGTGTGTAGTTGTGTCAGTGTGTGTGTGTGTGTGTGTGTGTGTGTGTGTGTGTGTGTGTGGCTTATTTGGGGCCGCCCACCCCTCTACCCCTCCCAACTCTCTCTCTCTCCCTCCCTCTCTCTCTCCCTCCCTCTCTCTCCCTTGCTCTCTCTCTCTCCCTCTCTCTACCTTGCTCCCTCCCTCTCTCTCTCCCTCCCCCTCTCTATCCCTCTCTCTCACCCCCTCTCTCTCTACCTTGTTCCCTCTCCCTCCCTCTCTCTCTTTCACTCCCTCTCTCTCCTTCCCTCTCTTTCTCTTTCGCTCACTCTCTTTCTCTCTCTCTCTTTCTCTCTCTCCCTCCCTCTTCCTCCCTCTCTCTCTCCCTTCCCCCTCTCTCTCCCCCCTCCCTCTCTCTCTCACTCACTCTTTCTCTCTTCCTCCCTCCCTCTCTCCCTCTCCCTCCCATCTCTCTCTCCATCTCTCTCTCTCTCTCTCCCTCGCTCTTGTTCGCACGCGCACTCAGTTGATCCTGCATTGCGAGAAACAGTGAACTCAGAAACAGAAACGACTGATGCCTGATCATACAATACAATACAATACAATACAATACAACACGTACTTTTTGAATAGAACGCCTGTTAGACTACGGAATTTAGGGTTACAATTTTTTGCCACAAGGGTCCCAAATGTGAGTAACAACAAAACGATACAATACAATACAATACAATGCAATACAATACAATACAATGCAATACAAATACAATCCTATCCTTTTTGGAGCAGTGTGTATGGTTTTTTTCAAGATTCAGTCCGTCAATTTTTTCTTTCTTTTCTCCTTCTTCTTTCTCTGTTGTTAACCCCTTCACTGCTAGTACGTTTTGCTATGGCCTATGCTGAGAAAATTTTCAGAAAAACAAGAAAAACACGCCAATGATTTTAATTTGCTTATATTTCAAAAAGTACTGAAGATAAGTGCATAAAAGTATATATCAAATGAAAGGAAAATGAACCAAGATTTTGCTTTTGATACTCACATGTTCAAATAATGAGTCAATCTGACAGAAAAATTCCATCAAATGCATTAATAAAAAAAACTGGGACTGTCATTCCATCATGTAGGTGCTACAATATCAACCAGGTTGTCAACCTGTCTTTCTTGTGACTGTTGTGATCAACCACACACACTGTCAAGGCTGAGCAACAGTGTCCAGGTGCAAAAGACTTCAACACAGTCCACACAAAGAATGAAAAGGGTGTACTCACCCAGGATCTACCGCCAGTAAAAACGCTGTGTGGGGTACTTGCAGAAACAGTCTTCAAGACACAGTGCTGGTTTGCTGGGGCAGTCTGGGCAGTAGAACCCCACATCCTTTCTTTGTCCTTTCTTCCAGCAGACTGCACCTCCTTTGTGGCCAGGCCTTCTGTGGGGTAGGTGGGATGAAGTGTCGTCCACACAAGACAAACAGCGTGGTCAACTTTAGCAGTGTCTTGGTCACCAAAAATCATGGCACTAATTACATCCTTCTGAAGTCCAGGAGTGTACTGCTGTTGCCTGCTTTTTTTGTAGAGGATGGGTGCATTCAGCATGGCAATTTGTAGAAAATGCACACACAGCTATTTGTACCACTTCAGGGCTTTCCTTGTGACATCGTAGGGCTGCAGCTGTTGGTCATGATGGTCCATGGCACCCATGTTTTTGTTGTAATCCAGAATTGCTGGAGGCTTGTTTACTGCCTTTTGGTCTTGCTGCTGCTGGTCTTCAGTTGTAGGTTTGTGGCAAGCTGTCAACTCCAGATAGTCCAGGATGAACATCATGATCATCACCATGCTGCATACCTGAAACACATTGCATAAAAGACAAGTCTGTTGGGTTTTGGGTTTGTTTGGTTTTTTTTTGTTTGTTTTGTTTTTTACATATAAAAAGATCATGAAATGGTACCATTTTATTTCTGATTGTTTTCAGAAGCTGAAATACAAATACACACATACCTACCCCACCCCCACCCCAAACCCCCAAAACACACACACACACTGAAACTGGTTCATGGTATGCCACACCCCCTTCATTCTCTCTTTCTCATACAAAACAAAATGACAACACATCACACACACACACACACACACACACACACACACACACACACTTCTACAAGTGTTGCATTTACAAAGTAATTTAGGCATACAGTTCTGTATATCATTCTCTGATTTCAGTTTTATAAACATCATCTCTCTCCCCCCCCCCCCCCCCCCCCCCGTCTCTCTCTCACTCACTCACTCACACACACAACAACAATAATAACAACAACAACAAACCAATACACACTCAGGAACGAACACACAGAAAGCTGCAGGCGAGCGACACATGCTGTCATCAACAATGAGCCAGCCAGCAAGCCACGCCCCCTGGGCTG
>NC_134901.1:38200471-38207971 GCF_041734735.1 Babylonia areolata | reverse complement strand
ATGGAAGGCATTTACCTTTTTGAATTTTCGATTCATGTGTTTGCATGCCCGGTTTTACAAAATCGAGTCTGCGCGCGCGCAAGTGTGTGTGCGTGTGTGTGTGTGCGGGGGAGGGGGGGGGAGAGATGTGGCAAGGGGTGTGGAGGTGTGGGATGGGGGGTGTGTGTGTGCTCAACATTGTAATGGGTCAGAATGGCCTTCTACAATAAAACATTTCTGAGTTCTGAGTTCTCTCTCTCTCTCTCTCTTTCTATATATATATATATATATATATATATATATATATATATAAATAACAACAAACAAACACGTTATAACATCAAAAACAAGTAAGGTCACTTTAGTTAAATAAAAATCGCATTATGAGCTTTTTTTAAGCAAAAAAACAACAACAAAAAACAAAAAAACCAACAACAACAAACCTAGACGTTATAACAGAAATAAACAAGATCACATTAGGAAAAAACAACAACAAACAAACAAGACAAAAACAAAACAACAACAAAAAACCACACACACATAAAACAAAAGCAAAAACCAAAAAAAAAACCAAAAAAAACCCCAAACATGGGCATTGTAAGCTTTGAAAAGAAAACAGACGTTAGAAATTAAGGATAAAAACACACGCATTATCTAAAACAACAATAACAATAAATAAGGACAAAATTGGAAAAGTAAAGGGCAGAAATAAGAAGAAGAACAAGAAGAAGAAGAACGAAAAGGAGAAATCCTTAATTTTTGCGGATTACATTCCCCCCCCCCCCACCCCCCCCTCAAACAATCAAGAAAGCTCTATCTCTTTCTGTGCTTGCACCCAGTTGAGCAAAGCTAAGGGGAAGCAGGTGTGGGGTGCGGGGGGACGGGGGGGGGGGGGGGGGGGGGGGGGGGGGGGGGGGGGCGGTGTGGTGGTGGTGGTGGTGGTGGGGGTTCTGGGAAATGGCAAAGTGATCAAGGCGATGGGTCTTGAGATCAAAATGGTTAAGCCCTAGCTCTTATGTCATTTCGCATGCACCGCGAAGCACCTGCGAAAGATCCCAAAAGGTTGCTCCCCCAAAGAGAGAAAATAAGTAAGATCACATTAAAAAAAAAGAAAAAAAAAGGACTTAACATGTGCACTATAAACTTTAAAAAGAAAATATGTCATAACATTAAAAACAAGAAAAATCACTTTAGCTAAATGAAAAAGCGCATTTTAAGCTTTCAAAAGAAAAACAGACATTAAAAGAACTTTTTTTTTTTTTTAAAGAACATTATAAATAATAAAAACATGCGTATTATTTTTTTTTAGGATAAAAATCAACAACGAAAAAGGACAATACTGGAAAGTAAATGTCGGAAAGAAGAAGAAGAAGAAGAAGAAGAAATGTTAATTTTGCAGATTACCCCCCCCCCCCCCCCACACACACAAACACCACCACCACCACCACCACCACCCTGCCCCCTCCAGAAACGGTTAGGAAAGCTCTATATCTCTTTCAGTGCTTGCACTCAGGGTGAGCTAAGCTGTGGGGTTTATCTGGGAAATTGCAACCGTGATCAAGGGTTGATGGGTCTTGAGATCAGAATGGTTTTAGCCCAGCATTTATGTCACTTCGCATGCACCTCGAAGCACCTGCGAAAGATCCCAAAAGGGTATGCTCCCAATACAAAGAGAGAATCAATAGCAAAATTCCATTTTGATGGCTAAACGCGTGATAATGTCATTGTTGTTGGATTTCAGATAGAGGGGAGGTGGAGAGAGAAGTGGGGAATGGGAGAGAGAGAGAGAGAGAGAGAGAGAGAGAGAGAGAGAGAGAGAGGGCGGAGACAGAGACAGATTGAGAGAAGGGTAAAGAGAAAAGACAGAGAGACAGAGACAGAGAGAGAGAGAAAGAGAGAGAGTGAGAGGGAGAGATAGAGGAGGTGGAGAGAAAGAAGAGAGAGAGAGAGAGAGAGAGAGAGAGAGGGCGGAGACAGAGGCAGATTGAGAGAAGGGTAAAGAGAAAAGACAGAGAGAGACAGAGAGAGAGAGAGAGAGAGAGAGAGAGAAGTGATTCAACATGGTGTGATATAGCTGAATATTCCTGGCAGTCTCTGTCTCTCTCTGTCTCTGTCTCTCTCTCTTGCTCTCTGTCTTTGTCTGTCTGTCTGCCTCTCTCGCTCTCTGTCTGTCTTTTTCTCTTTCCCCTTCTCTCAATCTGCCTCTTTGTCTCCGCCCTCTCTCTCTCTCTCTCTGTTCCTCCTTCTTCACTCTCTCTCTCTCTCTCTCTGTGTTCCTCTTTGTTCACTCACTCTCTGTCTCTGTTCCTCTATCTTTCTTCTCTCTCTTTGTGTTCCTCTATCTTATTTCATTCAATCTCCCCATCTCTCTCTCTCTCTTGCATCAACTTTTTCTGTTCGCGAAGTCAAAAATTGTAGCTCAAAACAGAGAAAGACGTACAGGCAGGCAGGCAGACAGGCAGACAGACGGACAGGCAGACAGACACACAGACAAACAGACAAACAGACAAGGCGAAACAGCCAGCCGGTTTTAGATTTTGTGATGGTAGTCGTTCACTTTGGAGTGATGGCATAGAGGTAACGCGTCCGCCTAGGAAACGAGAGAATCTGAGCGCGCTGGTTCGAATCAGGGCTCAGCCGCCGATATTTTCTCCCCCTCCACTAGACTCTGAGTGGTGGTCTGGACGCTAGTCATTCGGATGAGATGATAAACCGAGGTCCCGCGTGCAGCATGCCCTTAGCGCACGTAAAAGAACCCACGGCAACAAAAGGATTGTTCCTGGCAAAATTCTGTCGAAAAACCCACTTCGATAGGAAAAACAAATAAAACCGCACGCAGGAAAAAATACAAAAAAATGGGTGGCGCTGTCCCCAGCGACGTGCTCTCCCTGGGGAGAGCAGCCCGAATTTCACACAGGGAAATCTGTTGTGATAAAAAGAAATACAAATACAAATTTTAGCATAATGTTATGGATCTATGATTTACCTTCTCGTAGACAAATCAAGATAGAATTATGTAACACCATCTTCTTCATACAGGCCTGTGTAATGCATTTTTTTTTTGTCTCCAACTTCCAAAATAATTATTATCAGCCAGAGACATCTAATTCTGGAAATGAATGAAACCCAGCATGTAATATCCTCACAGAATAGGATTCGCATTGAATTTCATGTTATGTAAAGACAGCACACTTTTTCGTTTACATTGTCCAAGGTCGAACTTTAATTCTGTCAAATGTCGATATGTCACACAATATGATCGATAAAAAATTATGTGTTCTATTCAATAAAAAAACAATTGTAGATACCATTTAATTCGTGGGTTGGATGTTGATTTTTTTTGTTTTGTTTGTTTTTATGTGTAGCTCTCTCTCTCTCTCTCTCTCTCTCTCTATATATATATATATATATATATATATACATATATATATATAATGTGTGTGTGTGTGTGCGTGCGTGCGTGTGTGTGTGTGTGTGTGTGTGTGTGTGTGTGTGTGTGTGTGTGTGTGTGTGTGTGTGTGTGTGTGTGTGTGTGTGTGTGAACTTTCTTCTTTGTTGATGTCTTCCGTTTTCTTTCTCAAAAACATGAAACTATCATTGTTTTGTGTCGTGGGAACCAAGCACATTTGACACCATGTGCGTTTGATACATTTCATTTTGTTCATTAAACAATGTCGAACATTTTCTAGAACTCGAAGAAGTTGTTTTCTTTTTTTTTCCGGTTTGTTTGTTTTGCTTATCTTGTAGTTAGTTCGGTCGTTGTTGTTTTTTGTCAATTTACGGAACACTTTGAGAGATTAATGAAGGATAGCCATGTTATTTCAATGGAAAAAAAAACCAAACAAACAAAAACAAAAACCTTGTAACCAGGTGTTGTGTTTAGCTGTTGAATTTCTTTTGGATCATACAATTCTTTTTTTCTTATTCTTTTTTTGCTGCCCCATCATCTGCACCATTTCAGTGGCTTTACTCCCACGCCGCTCATTTAGATTTCCTCATAGACGACCATACACGGGTTCGTCCGTCACAGTTCCAGCGTCAGCAATCCGCAGGGAACCATCGATGCTAGGTCGCCAGGAGGCCACACACCAGAGGAGACCCTGCACTGCTGCTGAGTCACTTCGGGTGGTGTTCAGTGGTGTCTGTTTTGATTTATCGTACTTAGGACACCACCGTTTAAGCCCTATACAGTTCTTAACGACGATCTTTTGTCAATAAAAGGTTGCGTTGTTGGTTGCCACACCTTGAACCCACAGCGCTATTGAAGAAAGAAAAACACCCGTAGGTGCTGGGGAAGACCCAGAGAAGCACTGTCTCCACCCGCCCTTGGAACAATCCTGCACCACCCTTGGAGGCCTGCGCTGTGTTCACGATGGGTGCAGGCACGCACAGGACACTCCATTAAGAATTCAAGGGACATAACTAGACTGCTCCAAAACCGAAGCAAAATAGACGACAGGATGCAACTCGCGACAGCCTTAAAAGAAGTATCCCCATGGGTGTACCACCAGCCAGTATTTCATGACTGCAGAGCCCACCGGCAAAAGACACCACCCTCCAGCTACCGAGCACACCCCCACAGACCAAACCACCTCCTGCCCGCAGACAGATGAAGACAGTGCCACTCCAGACACAGCCATACGGTCTTATGTGCCGTCAAGAGAGAATCCCAAGTTGTAGTCTTTCCCCACTGTCAACAGGACTTTCCCTGTGGTCAGTGGGTCAGTCTTTCTTTTTTACAGCCATCGGGGGCAGTGAATTAATCACACCCACTGTGTCCAGGGCTCAGCACAGGAAGGCGGGGCCCAATCCTCTCCTTCCTTTCCACAGTTTTGATCAACCTCTTATTGCTTATTTATCATCATTGTTGTCTTATTTATTTATTTATTTATTATTATTATTATTATTATTATTATTATTACCTTTTTCTATATTATAATTATTATTTATTTATGTAAGCTTATCTATTATTTATTCTCTTTTTTTTTCTCTCAAGGCCTGACTAAGGTTACGCTGCTAGTCAGGCATCTGCTTGGCAGATGTGGTGTAGCGTATATGGTTTTGTCCGAACGCAGTGACGCCTCCTTGAGCTACTGAAACTGAAACTAATCAACCCCCCCCCCCCCAACCGAAGTCAGGTACCCACCATTCAAACCTGGATGGGGTAAGGAAAAATCGCAGAAAAAAAACAACAACAAACAAACAAAACAAACCTGTTCTAGGTGTGTAGGTGTGATTCACTATATCTTCTACACTGAACATGTAATCTTTTCATACTTCCTGTTTAGTCGGTCTAATCAAGTACGATTATGTGTAATGTTATTCCCTCTCCGTGTGTATATTTTTTTTTTCTTATTTTTTCTTCTCTTTTTTTTTCTTCTTCTCTCATTTCTTTATCTTATTCACTAACTTGTTTTTCTTACCTTTTTTTCTGCTTTCTGTTGTGTGAACAACGTATCTTAAAAATGATTATTTATATTCATTGTAAATTCTTTAAATATATTAATCTCCACGGCGGCTCAAAAAAAAAAAAAAAAAAAAAAAGAGGGGGGGTGGGGGGGGGGGGGGGGGGGCGAGGGGGGGGGGAACAATGTATGTCTGCAATGACTGTCGTTTATATGCAGTTGGAAAATGGTGTATTTCAACATAATTGCAATTGTGTAGCGTCCACCAGCCGTCAAACGAAACACATGTATTTAATCACATTCCTGAGCACGATATAAGCTGTTAGCTTGTTGTTGTTCCGCTGTCTATCTGTACATGTGTGATGACATATTTACTGAATAAAATTTTGTTTAAGAGAAGACGGAGGAAGGAAATAAAGAAAGAAAGGAGTAATAGAAGAGAGGAAGAGAGAGAAGAAGGAAGGAAGGGAGGAAGGAAGGGAAGGGAAGCCTCTTTGCAATATTCTTCCGAAACCGAAGGCGAGTCACGACTGGAGAATCATCTCTAATAGGCATCGGCTCTGATGATTGCTTATTTTCCTGCAGCTAGTTCGTGCTGACATCATCGTCCCAAACTCTCTCTGTCTGTCTGTCTCTCTCTCTCTCTCTCTTTCCCTTTCTTTCTCTCCCTCCCCCCCCCTCTCTCTCTCATTCTATTAACCCAGCGAGTCGGCAAGAAGCCTCCATCCATCCATCCATCCATCCATCCATTCGTCCACCCATCCCTCGTGTCACTAGTGTTAGCCACTTTGGCCAAATGAAGATTGATTTAATGACGGTTAGTCTTGTAGCGGCGTGCTGTGTGTGCTGTGTGCTGTGACGACGGCGAGCTTTATTTAGCCAGCTTTGGATGCTAACCCCCCCACCCCCCCACCCCTCACCCTCCCCCTCCCCCACCCCTACCCCCCTCCCAGGCTAAGGCGCCAGAGTGGTCTGGTATGGATGGGGGTCAGACACAGACGCGCTTGGTGCCCCACAGTAGTTTTGGGTTCCCTCCATACTATGTATGACCCAGCATCATTCTGTGGAAGAAGCTGCTGTGCCATTTGCAATTTTTGGATGGTGTACAAGATAAGAGTTGCCTTCTTGTTCTCTCTCTCTCTCTCTCTCTCTCTCTCTCTCTCTCTCTGTCTGTCTGTCTGTCTGTCTGTCTCTGTCTCTCAATTTTGAAGGTGCGGTTTAGTGGTCTGCATGTGGCATGAAGCTAATTTGTATTTGCATTTCTTTTTATCACAACAGATTTCTCTGAGTGAAATTCGGGCTGCTCTCCCCAGTGAGAGAGAGCACGTCGCTATACTACAGCACCACCCATTTTTTTTTTTTTTTTTTTGTATTTTTTTCTTGCGTGCAGTTTTGTTTAATTTGTTTTTCCTATCGAAGAGGATTTTCCTTCAGAATTGTGCCAGGAACAACCCTTTTGTTGCCGTGGGTTCTTTTACGTGCGCTAAGTGCATGCTGCACACGGGACCTTGGTTTATTGTCTCATCCGAAGACTAGCGTCCAGACCACCACTCAAGATCTAGTGGAGGGGAAGAAAATATCGGCGGCTGAGCCGTGATTCGAACCAGCGCGCTCAGATTCTCTCGCTTCCTAGGCGGACGCGTTACCTCTAGGCCATCACTCCACTTTTTAATTGTATTTATTTTCTGCTCACGCGGGTCATTCGCAACTGTTCACTTGCACTTGCACTTAGTGTACGCACGTAAAAGAACCCAGGCAACAAAAGTTTGTTCCTGGCAACAACAAAAAATGTAGAAAAAGGCAATTTCATAGGAAAACAAACATATTTGCTTGTATGTGTGTGTGGGGTTGGGGGGTGGGGGTGGGGGTATTTGAATGTGTGTGTGCGTGAGAGAGAGAGAGAGAGAGAGAGAGAGAGAGAGAGAGAGAGAGAGAGAGTTAGAGAGAGAGAGAACACTGAACACTGAACACTTCAATGTCAATAGCTTTACAGCCTTAATGACAGGGAGGTTCATAATACAAACAACAACATGCATCAATAGTAACAATATTGATGAAAACCAAATCCAAAACGAAATCAATCAATTTTTTTACAACTAAGTGCAGGTCGACCATC
>NC_134901.1:38185471-38187971 GCF_041734735.1 Babylonia areolata | reverse complement strand
CAGTGTTTTCATCACACATACACACACACACACACACACACACACACACACACACACACACACACACACACACACACACACACACACACACACACACACACACTACAACCCATCCCAGCTTTTTTCTTTTCTTTATTTTCTTTTAAATTTTTTTATTTTTATTTTTTGGCGAGCTTCGTCTCAAGCCATTGTTGCAACAAAAACTTCTTCTGTGTTCGTGAGCTGCAACTCCCACGTTCACTCGTATGTACACGAGTCGGCTTTTACGTGCATGACCGTTTTTACCCCGCCATGTAGGCAGCCATACTCCGCTTTCGGGAGGGGTGTGTGCTGGGTATGTTCTTGTTTCCACAACCCACCGAACGCTGACATGGATTACAGGATCTTTAACGTGCGTATTTGATCTTCTGCTTGCCGTTTACACACACGAAGGGGGTTTAGGCACAGGCAGGTCTGCACATTATTATGTTGACCTGGGAGATCGGGGAAAAATCTCCACCCCTTTACCCACCAGGCACCGTCGCCGTGATTCGAACCCGGAACCCTCAGATTGAAAGTCCAACGCTTTAACCACTCGGCTATTGCGCCCGTCGGCAACAACAAAAAGAACAATGTGGAGTGATGGCCTAGAGGTAACGCGTCCGCCTAGGAAGCGAGAGAATCTGAGCGCGCTGATTCCAATCACGGCTCAGCCGCCGATATTTTCTCCCCCTCCACTAGACCTTGAGTGGTGGTCTGGACGCTAGTCATTGGGATGAGACGATAAACCGAGGTCCCGTGTGCAGCACGCACTTAGCGCAGGTAAAAGAACCCACGGCAACAAAAGGGTTGTTCCTGGCAAAATTTTGTAGAAAAATCCACGTCAATAGGAAAAACAAATAAAACTGCACGCAGGAAAAATACCCCCCCAAAAATGGGTGGCGCTGTAGTGTAGCGACGCGCTCTCCCTGGGGAGAGCAGCCCGAATTTCACACAGAGCAATCTGTTGTGATAAAAAGAAATACAAATACAAAATACAAAAAAACAAGAACAACAAAAGGTCTGCAGAAGAAGCAGAAAAAAAAAAGACTGAGAACAAGAACAAGAAGTGAGAAAGAAAGAATGAGAAGGAAAGAAAGAAAGAAAGAAAGAAAGAAAGAAAGAGGGAAGAAGAACAAGAACAAGTTTTCAGTTTCACTTTCAGTAGCTGAAGGAGGCGTCACTGCGTTCGGACAAATCCATAACTAAATAACTCAATAATAATAATAATAATAATAAATAAGTAAATAGATAAATAAGTATTATAATAATGATAATAATGAACATAAAAAAAAAATAGATACAATATATATATATATATATATATAAGACAACAATGATGATAAATAAGCAAATAAATGTAAAAAAAAAAAATAAATAAAAATAAAAAGAACGAGAACAAGAACAAAAACAAGAAAGATTTTGAGAAAAAAAAAAGAAGAAGAGAACGTGAATCAAGAACATGTCAGTATTTCTTCCAAACTGAAGAAACCCAAGACTTACTGCAGCTTAAAAAAAAAAAAAAAATTAGTGGAGGGAGGGGAGGGGGAGGTGGGGGAGGGGGAGGGTGGGTAAGTCGGAAGATGGAAGAGAGAGAGAGGAGAAGGGAGAAGGGAGGGTGAAGGGGGTGGGTGGGTGGGGGGCAGGGAGGGGAGGGGAGGGGAGGGGAGGTGGTTGAGAAAAACTGGGCGATCTAATGCTTACTGGTAGTGGGTTCATGAAATCCGTGTTGAGTTGGCCCGAAATCATCACCCTGTGTCTGATGAAGAAGAGGAGGGGAATTCTCAGGGTATTTCTTTCTTTTCTTTTCTTTTCTTTTACTCTCTCTCTCTCTCTCTCTCTCTCTCTCTCTCTCTCTCTCTCTCTCTCTGTCTGTCTCTATCTGTCTCTGTCTCTGTGTATCTGTGTCTCTCTCTTTCTCTGTGTCTCTCTCTGTTTCTCTTTCTTTTATCTCAGGCAATTTTTCCCCCTTTTCTTTCTTTCTTTCTTTCTTTTTTTCTTTTCTCTATCTCTTTCTCTCGCTCTCTCTGTCTCCCTCCCTGTCTCTCTCTCTCTCTGTCTCTCTCTCTCTCTCTCTGTGTCTCCGCCCCCCCTCTCTCTCTCTCTTTCTGTCTCTGTTTGTCTGTCTCTCTTTCTATCTCTCCCTCTCTATCTGTCTGTCTCTCTCTGTCTCTCTCCCCCTCTCTCTCTTTCTCTCTCTCTCCCTCTCTCTCTGTTTCTGTCTGTCTGTCTCACTGTCTGTGTCTGTCTGTCTCTCCCTCTCTCTGTCTGTCTGTCTGTCTCCCAACAATCTCCCTGTCTGTCTCTCGTTATCTCTCTCCTTCTCTCTGTCTCTATCTCTCCCCCCCCCTCCTCTCTCTCTGTCTGTCTCTATCTCTCGCCCTCTCTCTCTCTCTCTATTTCTCTCCCTCTCTTTCTCTCTGTCTCACTCTCTCTCTCTCTCTCTGTCTGGCTGTCTCTCTCTGTGTCTCCCTCTCTCTCT
>NC_134901.1:38175471-38182971 GCF_041734735.1 Babylonia areolata | reverse complement strand
GACATCCGAGGGGTCTGTGTAGAGGAGAAGAGAGGACTGGCCGTACTGAGTGAGTTAAAATAAATTGCAACTGGCTTCTTAGTCAGTGCTGCAGCCTCGTGGTATAGTAGTATAGTAGGGGGCGAGTTGGTCTTTGCAGGGACTGAACTTGGCCATCCCCAAACACGCCTACTGTCCTAATATAAAAGCCCTCTTGACCGAGAGACAAGACAAGACAAGACAAGACAAATTCTTATTTTCGAGGATAATAGATAAGCACTGGCGCGCTTCTTTTTTTTTTTTCATCAGTCCAGTCCCCGCCCTGAAACAGTGTCTACACCACACAATATTACATATTGGTCATAGCATGCTCTGCACAATACTACACAAAGTCCTAACATGCGTACACAATACTACGTAAAGGCAGAAGCATAGTAATAATAATAATAATAACAACACACACACACACACACACACACACACACACACACACACACACAGAGAGAGAGAGAGGCACAAGTATGGTGTTAATGAAATACATAGGGGACAAAAAAGATAGAGAACGCACACACACACACACACACACACACACACACACACACACACACACACCACTCTTACACACACATGAGCATACGTCGTGAATGTCATCAAACAGTATACTAATGTGAATATAAAACAGTAAGTCTAATAGAGTGAGGATGTAACTTTTGCAAGACGCTCTCCTCAACTGCAATCAAATCAAATTCTAGGCCCAGATAGTCGGGACAGCAGTTACCACCTCTGCTGTTCTGATGGGTCAAGGCGAACACGACTGACTATCATACATAGTTAGCTACTAGTGGTAAAAGCGGCGTTCGCCTTGGACTGAAACCGGAGAAAATCTCAGCGTACTCTGAGTTCGAATCCCGACCACACATGCCAGAAGATTTTTTTTTTTTCAGACCACACCACACACCACACACACACACACACACACACACACACACACACACACCACACCACACACACACGACACCACACCACACATCACCACACCACACAACACACATACCACCACCACCACACCACACACACCACACGGCCACTCTACACACACAGACACACACACACACACACACACACACCCCACACACCACACCGTCTCACACCACACCACACCACACCACCTCACACCACATCGGAACCGAAACACAACACAACACACCACCACAACGACATGGACAAAGTTTTATTTCGCCTTAAAAAAAAAAAAAAAAAAAAAAAAAGCAAACAAACAAACAAAAAACCGACCACGTGTGTCACTCAGTGAAAGCAAAGAAAAGAAAAAAACAACAACAAAAAACGAAAAGCAACAACAACAAAACAATAACAAAACAAACAAACAAAAAACATACACCCCCCAAAAAAAAATTAACAACAGCACAGCTGTTGTGCTACCAAAAAGAATGCAGTGCAGGCCATACGTACGTACCACAACTGAAGAAACATTTCTATCCATTCTCCGTCCCGGAAACTCGAACGACAGACAGACTGTCAGACACGCTGACAGACAGACAGGCCAGCTATGCTTTAAATTCCTTTGGACTGGACTGGATGGAGACTTGACGCGTCCGTCTGTCCGTCCGTCCAGTCCGTCCGGTGCGCCGGTAGCCAGCGATTCTATTATATACGTACTAAGAAGAACACGTACTCCTTTTTGTCTTACTGTGCCCGGCGCGCGGCCATTGTGACTAGTATACCTACCCCCTTTGAGATTTCGAGGCTACATACCGGAGCCATCATCATAGCAAAGCCCGGGTGGGTACTCCGGGCTGGCGTCAACGTGGACGAAGAATTCCGAGGTTTCTTTCCCCCGGCCGGCCGGTCTCTGCATATTTTGGTGCATATCTGTTATGCATATGTGGGGGTGTATGTGTGAATGAATGTGTGTGTGTCTCCATGTTTTTACATTGATTTGCTTATCTATCATCATTGTTTTCTTTTTTATTATTATTATTATTATTATTATTATTATTATTATTACTACTACTACTACTACTTTTTTTTTTTTTTATAAAATCATTATTTATTTATTTATTTATTTATTTATGTGCGCTTATAGTTGACTTCATCAATTTTTTTGCGCCTTATACATATTATTATTATTAGTAGTAGTAGTTCTTTTTTTAAATGAATTTATCTATTATTTATTCACCTGTTTTTTCTTTTTTTTTCTTTTTTCTCAAGGCCTGACTAAGCGCGTTGGGTTACTGCTGTTGGTCAGGCATCTGCTTAGCAGATGTGGTGTAGAGTATATGGATTTGTCCGAACGCAGTGACTAACCGCCTCCTTGAGCTAATGAAACTGAAACTGAAACTCCCCGGTCTCGCTTTAGCATTGTCGAGTCCCGCAGACAAACTACTAGACGTCCAGTCTAGTTCGGTGTTATCGGGTTGTGAAGTCTGTGGTGGTGTGTTAACTCACTCAGTACGGCCAGTCCTCTCTTCTCCTCTACACAGACCCCTCGGATGTCCAGTGGGTGTCTGAATGACCCAACCTTTAGCTTCCGTCGTCAGAATTGTGGTATTCTTTGTCAACATTCACCTCTTCAGTTGACATTTTCGAGAGTGGACAGGCATGGAGCTGAGAGACACCCTGAGAGCGGCCGAGAGACGCGAGGACTGGAGAAAGGTGGTTGACAAAGCTTCGAAGGCGCCCCAAAGGATTCGGAATCTGAGGGATCGGTGACGGTGACGGTGACGGACCTCTTCAGTATTTGAGCCTTCCGCTAGCAATATTTTGATGGTGGTAATTGGGGTGAAACACTGTTAACGCGTCTCTTTCGCCGCTCGTATGGAGAGAGTTAAAAGTTTCTTTTCTTTTTATTGTTGTTGGTCAGCTGCTCTACTTGCACCCGGAGGATTTTTTTTTTTTTTTTTTTTTTTTTTTTTTTAATGACAGTGGCCATGAGTTATGGGTGTATGTGTCGTGAGGTCTGTTGTGTGTTAGAGTTTCTTTCCGTATTGTTGGTTGGTTGACGGGCGCAATAGCCGAGTGGTTAAATCGTTGGACTTTCAATCTCAGGGTCCCGGGTTCGAATCACGGTGACGGCGCCTGGTGAGTAAAGGGTAGAGATTTTTTACGATCTCCCAGGTCAACATATGTGCAGACCTGCTAGTGCCTGAACCCCCTTCGTGTGTATATGCAAGCAGAAGATCAAATACGCACGTTAAAGATCCTGTAATCCATGTCAGCGTTCGGTGGGTTATGGAAGCGAGAACATTCCCAGCATGCAGACCCCCGAAAGCGGAGTATGGTTGCCTATATGGTGGGGTAAAAACGGTCATACACGTAAAAGCCCACTCGTGTGCATACGAGTGAACGTGGGAGTTGCCGTCCACGAACGCAGAAGTTGGTTGGTTGGTTGCCGGGTTGGTTGATTGGTTACATCTTTCTGGCAGCCGAATGAAGATTAACTCTCTCCATACGAACGGCGAAAGAGACGACGTTAACAGCGTTTCACCCCAATTACCATCATCAAAATATTGCAAGCGGAAGGCTCTTATACTGAAGAGGTGAATGTTGACAAAGAATACCACAATTCTGACGACGGAAGCTAAAGGTTGGGTCAATTCAGACACCCACTGGACATCCGAGGGGTCTGTGTAGAGGAGAAGAGAGGACTGGCCGTACTGAGTGAGTTAAATCTTCATAAGGATTAATTTTTCCCTACTCAAACTAGGCGTACGATGGCTCAGTGGTTAAACCGTCTGCCAGAAAAAAAAAGGTGACTCAGTCCTGAAGTGGCGGCGACCATCCTCAGTAGAGGCGCGGGTTCGAACCTCAGTGCTGAGGACCAGGGAAAAAAAGAAAGAGGAAGAAGAAGAAGAAGAAAAGGCGGCAATACAATACAAGGGCATCCAGGAGTCATGACCTGGGTGCGGCCCGGCCCCCCCTTAGAGTGCAAGGAGTTAAGAGCCGAAACATTTGCCTGAAGGGGGCTTCTTCTCCGAAGACCTTGTACTGTCCACCTATGACAGTAGCAATGAGTTATGGGTCTCTCTCTCTCTCTCTCTCTCTCTCTCTATATATATATATATATATACCACCTAAGTACTATCGACAGCCATGTTTATTCAAACTGAGTTTATTATTGTCATCCACGAGACTTGCTGATATATGGAATCTGGCACTGTTTTTACACCAGACATTTAAATTTCGGGATATCGTGACATCTTAAGATGCTGTACTTCATTGCAGCGTTTATGTAATATGTGTACTTATTATGGTTGGCTATATATTTTCATTTTGTTTGCTATTACTTATATTGTCACTTACCCCTTCATAAGGGGCCTAGGCCTATTAATGAATAAATAATCTGAATCTGAACCTCTCTCTCTGTGACCATAATCTACATAAAAAAAGCCTCAGGGATTAAAGAGGCTATGCCAGTCTTGACTAAAAGCCAATTTGTGTTTGCACATTTTCTTCTGTCTTTGCTGCTGTGTACACATGTCAAATGATCGCGGCATAAGGACAGGCCCGGCGCTTCCTTTTTTTATTTTATTTTTTTAAGAGGAAGTGTCTGGATTTGTTGTTCTAATCTACCTTTTATTAATTAATTACCTGTGTGCTAGCTGAACCGGTAGCGTGAGCAGCATTGACTTGGAGTTGTGTACCTTGTGTATGGAGAGAGTTACCACTCTTTACTATATATTTGTTGATCATAATTTACCTGCTATTTGGAGAGTGTTGGTGTTGTTGCTACTGCTGCTGCTGCTGCTGCTGCTGCTGTTCAGAAGGATGAACATTCTCTCTTATTAGTTGAAGGTGTTTTTGTTGTTGTTGTTGTTTTTTCTCATGGTGTTCTATTAGGGTCCTAGTGTTTTGTTGTTGTTTTCTTTTTCTTTTCGTTTTCGTGTTTGTTGTTGTCGTTGTTGTTTGTTGTTATTGTTATGAAGAAAAACGGCAGCAGCAGCAGCAGCAGCAACAACAACAACAAAAGTGGACTTCCTCCATCTCTCTCTGTCTCTCTCTCTGTCTGTCTCTCTCTCTCTGTCTCTCTCTCCCCATCTCTCTCTCTCTCCTCTCCAACTCTCCCTCTCTCTCTTTCTCTCTCCCTCTCTCCTTCTCTCTCTCCTTCCCACTCTCTCTCTCCACCTCTCTCCCTCTCTCTCCCACCCTCTCTCTCTCCCTCCCCCTCTCTCTCTCCCTCCTTCACTCTTTCTCCCCTCTCTCCCTCTCTCTCTCTCTCCCCCCCCCCCTCTCTCTCGTTATCTCAACGTCTGTCTGTATCTTACGCCTTCTGTCCAATCCCGCACATATTATTATTATTATAAGAGATACGTGTGATAGTGCATGAACGGATCATTGGCAAGCCATGGCTTATTTTCCCTGAACACCTTTCGAAAGCGGAAAAATCTTTCCTCGAACACAAACACACACGTACACACTTACAAAATGCTACAAACAGATCCCCGGAGATTTTTTTTTTTAATATAGATTTTCTTCGAGTTCTTCTTCTTCGTTCGTAGGCTCCAACTCCCACATTCACTCTTATGTACACGAGTGGGCTTTTACGTGTATTACCGTTTTTACCCCCGCCATGTAGGCAGCCATACTCTGCTTTCGTGGGGAGTGGGAGGGGGTGAGGGGGGTGGGGGCGTGGGGCTGGGGGCTGGGGGCTGGGGGGGGGGGAGACCTTCAAGTTCATGTTTTCCATACAGCGTTACATGTAAGTCTGGTTTTGTAAGTAGCCCCGGCCAGCCATTGCAGGCAAAGCGGTGTTCAATAGAGTAATGGGCCGCCACTGATAAAATGTCCCCATAGACAAAGAAGACTGAAGAAGAAGAAGAAATAGACGAAGAAGTTCGTTCGTTTATTTATTTATAGTCTGTTCATCTAAGATGATGATATTAGACTGAAAATAAATTATATTATCTTTATTATGATTATTATTATTATTGTTATTATTTGGATTATTATCATTTCTACCATAATGATGATTGTTGTTATTATTAATTAGAAATCGACATTTCTGTATATTCGAATGAAAAGGGGTGCGGTTGAGGTGGAGGGGAGGGGGAGCAAGGGGGGGGGGGGACTAAGAAATAAAGAGAGAGAGAGAGAGAGAGAGAGAGAGAGAGACGCTTTGACGCTTTGACATTTTTATTGTCATTACCTGTAAGGGTCTATTGACAAGGGGGTGACGGGGATTAATTCTTAAATCCTCTTAAATGCAAAGCAACATTCTGCTTAACAGCATTTCATCACCAAACAAACAAACAAACAAAATCTCTAAATATAACTCTCTCACGATACATTAAGCAAGCGGAACACACACACACACACACACACACACACACACACACACACAAAGAAACTAATCATTCAAACTCGACCACCCATTCTAGGAGTGAAATAGTTCAATATATCAATTATCTACCTTACCAAATTAACATAAGAAAATAAAATTTACATATGGATATCCTCCTCATTTACTCTGGTGTGTTCTGATCATTGTGATTATGCCTTATTTTTTGTGCTTCTGAGATAAATTTAGCTACTGACTGTATGATATATTCAAGAGAGAGAGAGAGAGCAGAATGTGGAAAAGATAGAGTACAAAATGTAAAATAGAGATGGTGAGTGTCAGTGACTGGAGAAAGAAAGAAAAACAACCCATAATATTGGAAGAGTGTGTGTGAGAGGGGGAACGGTGGAAGCGGGATTAGGACAAAAAACAAACAAACAAAAAAACCTCAATAATCAAATATTGTATGCACTACTTCTGTAGTTTATTATTTGAAAAGAGGTACATGTTGGGGACCTACAATAAATAACCAGCTGGACTATTCAACACGTAACTAGCTAACTTTTTTTTATAAAGAACAGTTTGAAATATATAATGTTCCCAGTTTGAAATATATAATGTTCCCATAGAGAAAGAAGAAGTAGAAGAAGAAATAGACGATGATGATACTATAACTACTACCAACTACTACTACTACCACTACTTATGATAATAATGATAATAAGCAGCATCAGCAGCAGCAGCAGTACCGTCGTTGTCGTCGTCGTCGTCGTCGTCATCACCATCATCATCATTGGTAACATCATCGTCATCATCATCATCGTCGTCGTCATCACCATCATCATCATTGGTAACATCATCGTCATCATCATCGTCGTCGTCGTCATCACCATCATCATCATTGGTAAC
Organism: Babylonia areolata; assembly: GCF_041734735.1. Lineage (NCBI taxonomy): Eukaryota > Metazoa > Mollusca > Gastropoda > Neogastropoda > Buccinidae > Babylonia > Babylonia areolata. The sequence continues at coordinate 38,175,788 of NC_134901.1, read as the reverse complement.
ATCATCATCATCATCATCATCATCATCAGCAGCAGCAGCAGCAGCAGCAGCAGCAGCCTGACTAAGCGCGTTAGGTTACTGCTGCTGGTCAGGCATCTGCTTGGGGCAGATGTGGTGTAGCGTATATGGATTTGTCCGAACGCAGTGACGCCTCCTTGAGCTACTGAAACTGAAACTAAATATATATATATTATATATATATATATATATATAGAGAGAGAGAGAGAGAGAGAGAGAGAGAGAGAGAGAGAGAGAGAGAAGAAGAAGAAGAAGAAAGGTACTGAGAAGAGGTTGAGCTTTCTCCTGTCTCTCCATCC
>NC_134901.1:38167971-38170471 GCF_041734735.1 Babylonia areolata | reverse complement strand
AATTCTGGAATTTTTTTTTTCTTCCTGGTGGACGTTTTTTTTTATGTTTTGTTTTATGTGTGTGTGTGTTTTTGTTTTTTTCACCCTTACACAGGCATGATTGTACGTTGTGGGATGCAAATACAATCATGAGAAACCGTTGCAAAAGAGTTCAGTCTCGCGTCTGGTGGGGGTTTTGGGGTTGGGGCTGGGGAGTAAAGGGTGGAAAATTTTTTCCCGATCTCCCAGGTCAACACACACACACACACACACACAGACACACACACACACACACACACACACACACACACACACACACACACACACACACACACACACACACACACACACACACACACAGAAAGACGCACACAATTCTGGGAGGGATTTTTTTTCTTCCTGGTGGACGGTTTTTTAAATTTTTTAAATTTTTTTTTAGTTTTGTTTTATGTGTGTGTTTTTTCCCACCCCGATTGTACGTTGTGGGATGCAAATACAATCATGAGAAACCGTTGCAAAAAGAGTTCAGTCTCGTGTGAGAGGGGTGTGGTTTGGTGTGGCGTGGTGTGGTGTGGTGTGGTGGGTAAGGTATGCGGAGGGAAGGGGGTGGTGTTGGAGGGTGATGGAATGGAGTTGGGTGGTGGTGGTGGGTTATGGGGGATGGGATAAGGGTTTAGTTATTTGGTGGTGGTGATACCCGCACACAGACACCGACACACATTCATACACATCTGTTCTCTCTTTCTTTCTCTTTTCTTACATTTATTGTCTCGATGGTGATCCTGAATCGCATATTCCCAGTTTGCCTATATATGCTGCTGCTGCTGCTGCTGCTGCTGCTGCTGCTGTGTGTGTGTGTGTGTGTGTGTGTGTGTGTGTGTGTGTGTGTGTCTGTGTGTGTGTTTGTGTGTGTGTTTGTGTGTGTGTGCGTGCGTGTGTGTGTGTGTGTGTGTGTGTGTGTGTGTGTGTGTGTGTGTGTGTGTGTGTGTGTGTGTGTGTGTGTGTGTGTGTGTGTGTGTGTGTGTGTGTGTGTGTGTGTGTGTGTGTGTGTCTGTCTGTCTGTCTGTCTGTCTGTGTCTGGGTGTGTGTGTGTCTTTATATGTGTATATGTATATCTGTGTGTCCATGGTAAATTTTAACATTCCCATTTTCTCTGGAAATACTTTGCCTGTCAGTACCAAATTTGGTGTGAACGTAGTAGGGGAAAAAAAACAACAAACTATCTTCACAGTCATTCCAATAATGGGTTGTAAGTCTCCCGAATTAAGCCGTATTTCCGGATCATTAAGGGTTCATTTCGTTGAGGTTCGTTCCGGATTCCGAAAACACCGTACTACCGCTTCTAAGTTGCCGGAGCGTAGGCTATGCTTGGTAAGAAACTTCGTTTTCCCTTTGTTCGCAATTAAAACAAAAGAAATACACATTCGAGTTGAGTGTGCTGTGGGCTTAAATGGGGAGACTGGGACCATACAGTCGAGTGTCATCCACTTCAAGGATGCATCTTTGGGTGTGTTGCTCTAATTACCTGACCAACACTGCAGGTGTCTGTATCTCTCGGGCCTGGTTAACGCCGGGATATCATTATGACAGGAAGCGTAGAGTACAAGGCCTTGTCACGTAGTCCCAAACCAAAATGGACCTCCACAGCAACATCATCATCATCATCATCGTCATCCTCCTCTTCCTTCATCATCATCAATATAAACAAAACAGTCTCAAAGTCTGTGGCCTTTCATGCCCTGCTCTCATGGTGACCTCAGTTTCGATGCCCCTCCACTTCTGTGCTTGGGGTGAGTCCTGTCAGTGTCTTCAGTGTCAGCAGATTCATTGTGGACTGTTGTTTGAGGGACATGGTGGCGGTCTCGACACTTAGAGGGACGCTCATTCAGTCTGGCTCCGCGACTAAGCCATTATTGTCGTTAGTAGGTGGCTTAGTAGGTGGTGTCCTAAGTACGTTGAATTAGAACAGGCACCACTAAACACCACCGAAGTGACTCAGCAGCAGTGCAGTGTCTCCTCTGGTGTGTGGCCTCCTGGCAACCTAACATCGATGGTTCTCTGCGGACTGCCGACGCTGGAACTGTGACGGACGAACCCGGGTGTGGCCGTGTATGGGGGAATCTAAAAGAGCGGCGTGGGAGTAATGCCACTGAAATGGTGCAGATGATGGGGCAGAAAAAAAAATTCTGAACAGAACACATACAGTGACACGAACTACATCACCGACGTGTTAACTGGATAGGAATATTTTAAGGTGGATACTGAAATATAAAAGAGAAATTGAAACATAACGTATTTTCACACACACGCACACGCACGAATACACATACACTATCTCTTTTTTTCTCTCTCTCTTTCTCACCCTTTTTCACCCCCTCCATCTATGGATGAGTGCTAACATATGTTCGCGGATGTCACACACACACACACACACACACACACACACACACACACACACACACACACACACACACATTCGCGGACGTTACACACACACACACACACACACACACACACACAC
>NC_134901.1:38150471-38162971 GCF_041734735.1 Babylonia areolata | reverse complement strand
AGCAAGCAAGCAAACACGAGTTTATTAAGATATATATATATATATGTGTGTGTGTGTGTGTGTGTGTGTGTGTGTGTGTGTGTGTGTGTGTGTGTGTGTGCGTGTGTGTGTGTGTATTTGTATTTGTATTTATTTTTATCACAACATATTTCTCTGTGTGAAATTCGGGCTGCTCTCTTCAGGGAGAGCGCGTCGCTACGCTACAGCACCATCCTTTTTTCCTTTTTTTTTTTTGTTTTTGTATTTTTTCTTGCGTGCAGTTGTATTTGTTTTTTTTTACCTATCAAAGTGGATTTTTCTACAGAATTTTGCCAGGAAACTGGCAAACCTTTTGTTGCCGTGGGTACTTTTACGTGCGCTAAGCGCATGCTAGCACACGGGACCTCGTCTCATCCGAATGACTTTGCGTCCAGACCACCACTAAAGGTCTAGTCAATGGAGGGGGAGAAAATATCGGCGACTGAGCCGTGATTCGAACCAGCGCGCTCAGATTCTCTCGCTTCCCTGGCGGACACGTTGCCTCCATGTTCACTGCTTTTTGCCGATGTCGATCGCTTTTGGCATTGCCGTTGCGATTTCGAGTAAAAGTTAGATGCGCTAGCTAAAAATAGGAAAAATTCAGTTCTTTCCAGTCATCTTGTTTAAAACAATATTGCACCTTTGGGATGGGCACAAAAAAAAAAAAAAAAAAAAGAAAAGAAAAAAAGAAGCCTAATTATATGCAAACTGCATTTACTGTTATATTTATATTTTTTGTATTCTCTAAACTTGGCACTTTGACCTCTTATTCTGACACAACAACAAGAGGAGTCATTATTATCATTTTTTGTTCAAACAGGAACTTCGTTTGCTAAGCATGGAATTTATATTTATTTTGCAAATGTTTTGGTGCAGAAAAAGGGAAATTACTCTGTAATTAATGCTAGGGGACTTAATTTATCACAAGTGAGTCTTGAAGGCCTTGCCTCTCTTGTTTTTTAACAAAATATCCACTAGTGTCTAAGACTCGGCTTCGAATGTCATCGGAGTCCAGTCCTATCCTTTGGTTAGGCATTAGATTGCTTCTGATCCAGCGTTTATCAGTGAACGGATAGTGCTTGAAGCTCCATTACAGGCATGGTGATTATTGCTTGTGCGTGTGTGTATGTACGTGCCTGCGGGCGCGTGTGTGTGTATGTGTGTGTGTGTGTGTGTGTGTGTGTGTGTGTGTGTGTGCTTCACGCGAAACTTTCTTCACTGGCCGGAGAAAATAATGGGAGTTGGGGGACACACACACACACACACACACACACACACACACACACACACACACACACCAACGACAAAAAGCAAACAAGAAACAAACAAACAAAACAACAACAAAAACAATGTGTTCCATGGACTTACATGCAGCAGATACCTTGGGTGGTGCTGTAGTATAGCGACGCGCTCTTCCTTGGGCCGAGAGCAGCCCGAATTTCACACAGAGAAATCTGTTGTGGGCGCCGACTGAAAAGAGAAATACGATACAATTCAATACAATACAACAAATTCCTTTTATGTGAAATTCGGGCTACTGTCCCTAGGGAGTGCAATCGCCACAATGCGGCGCCACCCATTGTCATTTATTTCTTTCTGTCTGAAATTGTATTTGTTTTTACAATAAAATGGATTCCCCCCCCCCTCCTCCCCATACCCCCCTACAAAATGTTGCCGTAGACAAGCCCTTTGTTGCCATAGGTTCTTTTACGAGCGCAAATTACAGGATGTTACATCGGTTTATCGTCTCATTAATCGATCATGCGTTCATCGCTGTATTTTATTCCTCAGTATTGACTGTCTATAAAATCCGTGAGCAGAAAACCTTTATCCATGTCCCGCTCGCCCCCCCCCCACCCACCCAGCTGTTATTTCCGAAACCATGCACACACACACACACACACACACACACACACACACACACACACACACACACACACCCCACACACACAATTTCCACATCTGCAGCAGATATCTAGCATATTAGCGAAGATAGTGGCTGTTTCAGTTCTGCTTTTTCCGTTTTCAAGCTCTTTCTCTTTCTGCAGCTGTTTCGCTAACTATTTTCTCTCCATATACGTAACATCTGTGGAAAACATTGCGCCTCAGTATTCGCTATAATATATCCTTTTGTCAGCGCATCAAAAGTTAATCTGTCAGCAAAAACGGGCAGCTGAACTGAACTGATGACATTTCTGGGCGAAGGTATGTGGAGCTCTGTCACAGCTCACTGCAACACAATGATACAAGACGACAAAATTCTGCAAATACGATACGATACAATACAATACAATGCGATGCGATGCGACGCGATTTGATGCGATGCCACGCGATATGACACGAATCTACACGATTCGATGAGAAACGAATCGATACGATACGATACGATATGATACGATACAAAAGTATACGATATGGTACGGATACGACACGACTCGAAACGATACGATACGATGCGATGTGATACAGAAACGATAATATACGATACGATACGATACAAAAGTATACGATATGATACGGATACGATACGATACGATACGATACGATACGATGCGATACGAATATGCAATGCAACGCAACAGAGAGAGAGAAAGAGGGATCTGATGCGACAGACTGTGGGAATGGTGTGTGTGTGTGTGAGGGGGGGTGGGGTGGGGGATGGGAGTTGGGGGGGCATCATCTTCATCAGCAGCAGCAGCTTCTTCTTCTTCTTCTTCTGCGTTCGTGGGCTGCAACTCCCACGTTCACTCGTATGCACACGAGTGGGCTTTTACGTGTATGACCGTTTTTACCCCGCCATGTAGGCAGCCATACTCCGTTTTCGGGGGTGTGCATGCTGGGTATGTTCTTGTTTCCATAACCCACCGAACGCTGACATGGATTACAGGATCTTTAACGTGCGTATTTGATCTTCTGCTTGCATATACACACGAAGGGGGTTCAGGCACTAGCAGGTCTGCACATATGTTGACCTGGGAGATCGTAAAAATCTCCACCCTTCACCCACCAGGCGCCGTCACCGTGATTCGAACCCGGGACCCTCAGATTGACAGTCCAACGCTTTAACCACTCGGCTATTGCGCCCGTCAGCAGCAGCAGCACCACCACCACCATCATTATTAACAACCACCAACTACTACTGCCATCATCATTACCACCATTATCATCATCATCACCATCATCATCATCATCATTATCACAACCACCACCACCATCACCATCATCATCATCATCACCATCATCATTATCATCATCATAACTACTGTCATCATTCTCACCGCCATCAGTACTACCAACACCACCATCACCATCATCCTTATCATCCTCATCATCACCTTCATCGTTCCTACCACCACCGCCACCACCACCACCACCACCATCATCATCATCATCACCATCATTATTCTTACAACAACCACCACTTCTCTTTTCACCTCTCTTTCTTCACCACCATCATCATCAGTATCATCATCATTATCATCAACATCATCACCATCATTATCATCATCACCACAATCATCACCATCACTATCATCATCATCATTATCACCATCACCATCGCCATCATCATCATCATCATCATCATCATCACCACCATCACCACCACCATCACCACCACCATAATCATCATCATCATCATCACCATCATCACCATCATCATCATCATCACCACCATCACCACCACCATCACCACCATCATCATCATCATCACCATCATCACCATCATTATTCTTACAACCACCACCAACCTCTCGTTTACCGTCTCTCTCTATCTCTCTCTCTCTCTCTCTCTCTCTCTCTCTCTCTCTCTCTCTCTCTCTCTTCACCAGTATCATTATCACCATCAGTATAAACACCATCACCATCACCATCATCATCACCATCATCATTCTCACACCACAACTACCACCACCACCACCACGACGCACTGCTTGTAATTATAAGTTCACTGAAGGTTTCGGGTCCAGACACAGAACATCACCATAACCACCACCGTATACAGTGCTAAGCTGATACCTCTAGCTTCTCCACTGGCTCCCTTCATCCACAAGCATACACTACAACCTCCCCTTTCCCCACAAAAACAAACAAACAAACAAACAACGAACTACGCTTATCACGCCGCGGATGAAAGCCTAGTAATCGTGCCTTTGAAATACAATCAGTGGCAAGGTGTGGCGAGAAGAGGGGGTTGGTAGGGGGGTGGGGGGATGGGGCTGGGGGGGGGGGGGGCGTGGAGAACGAAGAGACGAAGGATTAGATAGGTAGTGTGTGTGTGTGTGTGTGTGTGTGTGTGTGTGTGTGTGTGTGTGTGTGTGTGTGTGTGTGTGTGTGTGACTGGGGTGGGTGGGTGGGTGGGGGTGAGTGAGGTGGGGATGGAGGAATAATAAGACTTTGGAGTGGGAGGAGTGGGAGGGGGGTGGGGAGGGATGGGGGGTGTTGCACAAAACTGAGGTAACGCAGAGTGCATTGCATTGCATTGTTTCCTTCCTTCCTTTTGATTGAATGTCATCCGATCATATTAACTCCCTTTCTTCTTCTTCTTCTTCTTCTTCTTCTTCTTCTTCTTCTTCTTCTAGGATACCAAACAATTGATTCAAGGTTGAATATAGTGAACGATCCAATTACGTGAATCAACAAATTTCTCTACGAATGGTGGTGGCAACATTGAATGGTTTGAATGAAATATGATTGCGAAAAGACTTGGAGAAAGAGAGAGAGGGAGATAGACAGACAGACAGAGACAGAGACAGAGAGACAGGCAGAGAGACAGACATAAACAGAGACAGACAGACAGGGAAAGAGAGAGGAGGGTGGGAGACAAAGACAGAGAGAAAGAGGGAGAGAGAGGGAGAGACAGACAGACAGACAGACAAAGAGACAGAGACTGAGAGAGAGAGAGACAGAAAGAGAGACAGAGACACATAGACGCAGAGAGAGAGGAGGGGGGAGATATGGAGAGGGAGAGAGAGAGAAACGGACAGACAGACAGAGACAAAGAGACAGAGACTGAGAGAGAGAGACAGAAAGAGAGACAGAGACACATAGACGCAGAGAGAGAGGAGGGGGGAGATATGGAGAGAGAGAGAGAGAGAGAGAGAGAGAGAGAGAGAGAGAGAGAAACGGACAGACAGACAGAGACAAAGAGACAGAGACTGAGAGGGAGACCGAGAGAGACAGACAGACAGACAGACAGACAGAGAGAGGGTGGGTAACTGATCTTACGAAGGGGATTACTTTGAGTGTGCGTTATTGTTGTTATTGTTGGCTTTGGTGTGTATTTATTGTGGTTGGGACCATAATCAATTGCTGAACAAGCTTACTTTGCTAACGTGTTTGTTTTTTTTTCCTGTTTTTTTTTTTTTTTTTTTTTTTTTTTTTAAGAATCCTAATGACGACCTTTGTGGTCAGTTTAGTTCAAATCAAAGCTCATTGTTTGCAACTCTAAAGCAAATGGGCTGATTGACTGTAAGTATAAAAAAATATATATATATATCATGGTGTTCGAATTTCTGTGGAAAGGAAGTAGGAGTTTGTTTTGTTTTTGGCTGGGCTTCTACACACAGACTAATGCCCCCTTACTCCACCCCTCTACCCCTTTCCACCTCTCCTCCCTACCTCATACCCTCTCTGTCTCTTTGTCTATGTCTCTGTCTCTATGTCTCTGTCTCTCTCTGCCTCTCTGTCTCTGTCTATGTCTCTCTCTCTCTGTCTCTGTCAATGTCACTGTCTCTCTCTCTCTCTCTGTGCCTATGTCTTTGTGTCTCTCTGTCTCTGCCTTTGTGTCTCTCTGTCTCTGTCTTTGTGTCTCTCTGTCTCTGCCTTTGTCTCTCTCTGTCTCTGTCTTTGTCTCTCTCTCTGTCTCTGTCTTTGTCTCTCTCTCTCTGTCTCTGTCTTTGTCTCTCTCTCTCTGTCTCTGTCTTTGTGTCTCTCTGTCTCTGTCTTTGTGTCTCTCTGTCTCTGTCTTTGTGTCTCTCTCTGTCTCTGTCTTTGTCTGTCTCTCTGTCTCTGCCTTTGTCTCTCTCTGTCTCTGTCTTTGTCTCTCTCTGTCTCTGTCTTTGTCTCTGCCTCTCTGTCTCTTGTGTATGTCTCCGTCTCTCTCTGCCTCTCTGTATCTATCTATGTATGTCTTTCTCTGTTTCTGTCTCTGTTTCTCCCTCTCTGTCACTGTGTATGTCTCTGTCTCTCTCTGTCTCTGTCTTGGTCTCTCTGTCTCAGTCTTTCTCTCTCTCTGTCTCTCTGTGTATGTCTCTGTCTCTGTCTTGGTCTCTCTCGGTCTCAGTTTTTGTCTCCCTCTGTCTCTTTGTGTATGTCTCTGTCTCTCTTTGTTTCTCTATCTCTGTCTTTCTCTCTCACTCTCTCTGTCTGCCTCTATGTATGTCTCTGTCTCTCTCTGCCTCTAGGCCTCTGTCCGTCGTGGCCTCTCTCTGTTTCTCTGTTTCTATGTCTGTCTCTCTCTGTCTCTGTCTCTGTCTCTCTCTCTTTGTCACTCTGTCTGTGTCTGTGTCTCTCTCTCTCTCTGCCTCTCTGTCTCTATCTTTGTATCCCTCTCTGTCTCTCTGTCTCTTCCTTCCCTCCTTCCTTCCTCCCTTCCTGCTAGGTGGCCTGCCTATAATATAACGTGTCTCTCGGTGCAGGCAGGCAGGCAGGCAGACAGATAAGAAAGACACGCAATGGAGTCTATATAGGCTGTGGTAGTAGTGAGACCAGACTGCTGTTTTCAGCAGGGCTGTTTTTGTTTTGTTTTTGTTTTTTTTTTTTAATGGAGGGGGAGAGAAAAAGGAGAAGTTCTAAGCGTTACTCTTCTGTCTTCGCATCATTATCTATCTATGCAACAGGGGGCCTGTTGCCCCCTTCCTATGCCCCCCCCCCTTACCTCCAACCCCCTGCCCACTAACCCCACCCCTACCCCCCACCCCCTACCCCCACACACACCCTCCCCTGCCGTTCGCGTTACCGATACTCTTTTCTTCTCTATACACTTCATACAGGTCTTGGAGGCTTTCTGTGGTGAATGTACTAGGGGGTTGTATTGGGTTTTGGGGTTGGGATGGGGAGGGGGTAGTGGGGGGTGGGGGGTGTGTGGGTGGGGGTCTTTTTCCCTTGGAACACGTGTACGGATATAAGATGTCTTTCTCTGTCTTTGTCTCATGTCTGTCTGTTGCTCTCTCTCTCTCTCTCTCTCTCTCTCTCTCTCTCTCTATATATATATATATATATATATATATATATTTTCCATGCTATCAATACAAGGAAAAAGTTAATCTGCAGTCAGTGATCAAGCATGGTGAAATACTATATAAAAACAAATGTCTATATGATGATGGGCACATTGTTTAAGTATATATTCATTCAGTTTGTACTTGTTTTTGTTGTTGTTGTTGTTGTTGTTGCTATGGATAACACAATGTTATATGCAACCTCACCGATCCACCATTGTATTGTGGCCTAAGGCCGATGTACATTAAACTTTCTGAGTTCTCTCTCTCTCTCTCTCTCTCTCTCTCTCTCTCTCTGTCTCTGTCTCTGTGTCTATATGTATGTCTGGTTTTTAAAATAGTTTTTTCTCTCTCTGTCGAAAAAAAAAAGTAACCAATATATATAAGTGTTTAGGGATGTTATTCACAACAAAACTGAGTTTGATGTCTGCGTGGGATGAAGCAAATAGAAAAGGGGGGAAAAGGTGTAATCCAAATTATAAAATCACTCAGGAGACTGCGTTCGAATGACGCACAGCTTTTCTGGAAATTTTTCGACACACAAATTGAACCATGCTTGAACTGTGGAGCGGAAATATGGGGACTCATGACAAATAATCAAATGGAAAAGGTACATACATATGTAATGAAGCGCTTTCTTGGTGTCCCGTTACACTATAATGTATGGCGAAACCGGCAGGTACCCATTGCATATTAGATCATTTGTAAAATGCTTGAAATATTGGCTCAAACTAACAAGACTGCAACATCACGATTGTGTAGGCAAGCATACGAGATGCTGCTGCTGCAAGAGGAGAAGGGCAAACAGAACTGGGTATTCCACATCAAGGGAACACTAATGGAACATGGATTCGGTCTGGTCTGGATGTGCCAAGGAGAAGGGTACGTCAGCGCCTTTGTATCGGAATTTAAAGATAGAGTTATAGCATGTTATAAACAAAACTGGCACGGAGAAATAGAAAGTAATAATAGGTATAAATGGTTCTATTCATTTAAATCAATGTTTCAAACAGAGAAGTATATGAAGATCGTAACAAATAGATGGCTATAAAATCTGCTTTGCGAAGCTCATATTGAGAGCACTTGGACTGAATGCCAGCAGAAGATGGTTTGATTCAGACGTAGCAACTTCTTCTTGCCCAATGTGTGGCTAAAGCCCAGAAGATGAAAATTCGAGTCATTTCATCACTCACTCATTCCCTTGACCGCTGGGGTCGTTGGGGGGACATGAGGAAGATGTCATAGCTCGCCACGCCGTTCTGTTGGCAGCTGTCGTGAGGAGATCTGGCATCGGCATTTTGGTCCATTCCTTGACGTTGTCGGACCAGCTCTTTCTCTGCCGCCCCCGTCTGCGCCCTCCCTCTACAGTCCCTTGCAGGATGGTTTTGGAGAGGGTGTTATGTCGTATGACATGACCAAACCATGCCATCTTCCGTCGTTTGACAGTCGCCAGCAGTGGTTCTTGGGGTCGCTGACCAGGTTCCGCACATAGTCATTGGTCTTGTGCTCCTTGTAGGAGATGTGTAGTAGTCTCCCCAATTCATTTCTTATTCAACTGCAAAAGATACGATGAACTGCGAAAAATCTGTACCCTTTTCAATACAGCTCCAGCGCAGAGAAAAGATTTGTTCGGCATACTGATGACAGAAAACGAAGATATGATACTTTCACTTGCAAAATATGTATCTGAGGCAACAGATATACGGAAAACGTCTATCATCGGTCCATATACTCATTAATCAATGAAAAATTAGTATGGCTTTTATGCCGAAAAATGCATAGATAAAAGGGAAGGGCTACTACATTTAGATGGTCATTCTCGACTTTGTAGTTGTATGATATTGATATGATGGGTTTTGATGTTCAGGCATGAATAATCATTTCATGATCTATGCGTTCTTTAGTGTGTGTTTGTACTGATATGATGTGTGTCGAGGTTACATGCGTAAATATTTTGTCATATGATTTATTTGTACTGTCTTTTCTGTGTACTCTCCAAACCTTGGAGACGATCGACTGAAAAAGGCACATTACTCCCCCTGTCACATGTACTTTAACTCTCTCCATACGAACGGCGAAAGAGACGACGTTAACAGCGTTTCATCCCAATTACCATCATCAAAATATTGCAAGCGGAACGCTCTTATACTGAAGAGGTGAATGTTGACAAAGAATACCACAGTTCTGACGACAGAAGCTAAAGGTTGGGTCTTTCAGACATCCACTGGACATCCGAGGGGTCTGTGTAGAGGAGAAGAGAGGACTGGCCGTACTGAGTGAGTTAAGCTAACGACAAAGTGCCAACGTTTCGCAAATCTCTTATTAGTTTATGTTGTTTCAATTCTTTTTTCTTTTTTTTTCCCCTTTCTGTTCCATTTTATCTGTTCTGCACCATTTTGTTCTGATTAGTACCTACTATGTCACTAGAGCTTTACAGCTAATGACATTAAAACCTTTCAGTGTTCAGTGTTCTCTCTCTCTCTCTCTCTGTCTCTGTCTCTGTGTGTGTGTGTGTGTGTGTGTGTGTGTGTGTGTGGTGTGTGTGTGTGTGTGTGTGTGTGTCTGTATGTCTGTCTGTCTGTCTTTTTCTGTCTCTGTCTCTCTCTGTATCTCTGTCTTTATGTCTGTCTCCGTCTCTCTGTCTCTTTCTGTCTCTCTGTCTCTGTCTATCTGTCTGTCTGTCTCTATCTGTCTCTTTCTTCTTTCTGTGTGTGTGTGTGTGTGTGTGTGTGTGTGTGTGTGTGTGTGTGTGAACGGTGACTCTCCCGTGCCAGCTCTGGCAAGCAGCTGATTCTTTTTATATTTGGGTAAACTGGTCTTTTTATTTTTATTTTTTATTTATTTTTATTTTTTTTACAATTTTGTAATTGAGATTTTAACATTAGTTTGGATTCTCTTAACAACTGACGGGTATATAGCCTTGAAGTGTTGAGTGATGGCCTAGAGGTAACGCGTCCGCCTAGGAAGCGAGAGAATCTGAGCGCTCTGGTTCGAATCACGGCTCAGCCGCCGATATTTTCTTCCCCTCCACTAGACCTTGAGTGGTGGTCTAGACGCTTAGTCATTCGGATGAGACGATAAACCGAGGTCCCGTGTGCAGCATGCACTTAGCGCACGTAAAAGAACCCACGGCAACAAAAGGGTTGTGTTCCTGGCAAAATTCTGTAGAAAAATCCACTTCGATAGGCAAAACAAATAAAACTGCACGCAGGAAAAAAAAAAATACAAAAAAGTGGGTTGCGTGGTAGTGTAGCGACGCGCTCTCCCTGGGGAGAGCAGCCCGAATTTCACACAGAGAAACCTGTTATGATAAAAAAGAAATACAAAATACAAATAAAAATGCAATTAAAAAAATGGCACCTTTACTGTCGACAAGGCGGTAAACAATATGATTTAATCTGTTTGTTTTTTCTCTCTCTTTCTTTTCTTTTTCTTCACCGTGCGCTTGGTACCTTGAGACACACCACTGCCCAAACATTATGGACATTGACGTGAAATGCAAGTGAAACATTTTCGGTTTGGACGGTTGGCCTTCGCCGCTTTGTTTGTCGGCCAAGTTAATAAGTCTTGCTGTGCTTGTGCCCCAGCGTTGATGCTTCTCGTTCTCTCTCTATTGACTTCTTCCTCCACCACTCGTTTATTATTCATTTTCTTCACTTTATTTATATCTCAGCTTAGTTTTGTTCAAAACTCATGTATGTTCACGTCTTAACTTCTAGTTATGATGACATCCGTCACATATTCAGTATGTACATGTGTCAGGACAGGATTTTATATAAGATTTTCTTGTTGTCCTGTTCATCGATATCTGTGTTGTATTGTGACATGTTCCAAATAAAATACTGTTTAATCCAAACATTTTCGGTTTAACGTCTTTTGCCCCCCCCCCCCCCCGCCCCCCTCCCTCCTCACCCCCACCCGCACCTCCCACTAACTCTAAGCCAAACTGAAAATTGTTGTTTCTCATAAAAAAAAAAAAAAAAAAAAAATGGGGGGATACACCACGGTGTGTTTATTGTTTTAATAAAATACAATTTAAAAAAAAAAGAAGAAGAAATAGTTGCCATTTCGTTTAAGTCTTTACAGCGTTCTAGAAATACGCAACTTTTCCAAGTTGACTGTTATTAGTGCCGGCGATGAAAAACAGTAATTTTCTCTGAAAAAACAACAACAACAATATCCCTTCCCTGTTAATGTTTGTTAACTATTATATTATTAACGCCTTTGTCACACCACCTTTGTCAATAAGAAGACCCAGTCGAAAAACAACAACAAAAACAAAAACAGCAACAACAACAACAACAACAACAACAACAAAAACTAGCATGTCTTAATCAAGTGACCTCTGTGCGCGCGGCATTTGCAGATGCAGTCAGTTCACTCACCTTATTATATCATCATAAATTATCATCCAAGGAGAGCCAGGCACCGCTACAAGTCAGCGAGTGAATTAGCAAAGTTCACTGCTGTTACCCATCTCTCGCCGCACACTGTGTCGGCCATGATTCCTCTGTTGAAAGGGTTGTGACCGCCAAGCTGATTCGTCTGCGGGAAAACCCGAAACTGTCGTGTTTGTTATCAAGGTGGTTTGTTGTATGGTACGGTTGGACGGTGGTGTAATTGATTCCTTATTGTGGGTAGCTGGATGGTAAATAGTTATATGTTATGGATTTTCGCTGTTAGAATGCATGTGAGTGCTCTGTCTGTCTGTCTGTCTGTTTGTCTGCCTGGTTCTGTGCGTAGGAGTGGGTGTGGGTGTGGGTCTGTCTTTGTCTCTGTGTGTGTGTGTGTGTGTGTGTGTGTGTGTGTGTGTGTCTATCTGTTCCTGTCACCGTCTCTATCGCTTCTCGTTCTTCTCAGTCTCTGTCTCTCTCTCTATCTTTTTTTTCTCTCTGTTTCCGTCTTTTTCTCTGTCTCTCTATCTCTGTCTGTCTGTATGTTTGTTTGTCTGTCTGTTTTCACTCTGTGGGTTTTCCTGTCTCTCTCTCTCTCTCTGTGTCTCTCTGTCTCTGTGTCTGTCTCTCTCTCATTCTCTCTGTCTTCCTGTCTCTCTCTTTCTTTCTCTGTCTCTGTGTCTCTGTCTGTGTCGGCCTCTGCCTCGGTCTGTCTGCCAGTGTCTGACTGTCTGTCTGCGATCTCTCTCTCTCTCTCTCTCTCTCTCTCTCTCTCTCTCTCTCTCTCTCTCTCTCTCTCCTCGTTTACATATACGCGTGTGTGTGTGTATGTCTACGTGTGTGTGCACCGCAATTTTTTTTCTTTTCT
>NC_134901.1:38132971-38137971 GCF_041734735.1 Babylonia areolata | reverse complement strand
GCACTGACAGTCTTCTGCTGTCTGCTGTCCGCTGTTCCCACTTCCTTTGTGGGTAGGGGGGGGGGGGGGGGGGGAGATTGTGGCAGCGAAATGGGATGGGGCAACTTGCTGGGGCAGTCTTCTTCTTCTTCTCCTCCTCCTCCTCCTCCTCCTCCTATTATTCTTCTTCTTCTTCTTCTTCTTCTTCTTCTTCTTCTTCTCCATGTTCATGTTCATCTTCTTTTTCTTCTTCTCCCTGTTCATGTTCATCATCTTCTTCTTCTTCACCTCTTCCTCCTCCTCCTCCTCCTCCTCCTATTCTTCTTCTTCTTCTTCTCTGACACTGTCTGTCTGTTCTGTCTGTGTATGTGTCTGTGTCTGCGTCTGTGTCTGTCTGTCCATGTTTCTCTGTTTGTCTCTGTATCTCTGTATCTGTGTCTCTTCTGTGTGTGTGTGTGTGTGTGTGTGTGTGTGTGTGTGTGTGTGTGTAGAGAGAGAGAGAGAGAGGGGGGTGCAGGGGAAAAGAGGGGATTGTTTAAAGTGTCAACAGACGGGTAATAATACTGTAACGTGGTCGTCACGTCTGACTGATCCGTCCCATCTCAGCCCTGTATCGCACTGACAGTCTTCTGCTGTCTGCTGTCCGCTGTTCCCACTTCCTTTGTGGGTAGGGGGGGTGGGGGGGGGGGGAAGATTGTGGCAGCGAAATGGGATGGGGCAACTAGCTGGGGCAAGTCTTCTTCTTCTTCTTCTTCTTCTTCTTCTTCTCCATGTTCATCTTCTTCTTCTTCTTCTTCTCCATGTTCATGTTCATCTTCTTTTTCTTCTTCTCCCTGTTCATGTTCATCATCTTCTTCTTCTTCATCTCTTCCTCCTCCTCCTCCTCCTCCTCCTATTCTTCTTCTTCTTCTTCTTCTTCTTCTTCTTCTCTGACACTGTCTGTCTGTTCTGTCTGTGTCTGTGTCTGTGTCTGCGTCTGCGTCTGTGTCTGTCTGTCCATGTTTCTCTGTTTGTCTCTGTATCTCTGTATCTGTCTCTTATCTGTGTGTGTGTGTGTGTGTGTGTGTGTGTGTGTGTAGAGAGAGAGAGAGAGAGAGAGAGAGAGAGGGGGGGGGTTGCAGGGGAAAAGAGGGGATTGTTTAAAGTGTCAACAGACGGGTAATAATACTGTAACGTGGTCGTCACGTCTGACTGATCCGTCCCATCTCAGCCCTGTATCGCACTGACAGTCTTCTGCTGTCTGCTGTCCGCTGTTCCCACTTCCTTTGTGGGTAGGGGGGGGGGGGGGAAGATTGTGGCAGCGAAATGGGATGGGGCAACTAGCTGGGGCAAGTCTTCTTCTTCTTCTTCTTCTTCTTCTCCATGTTCATGTTTATGTTCATCATCATCATCTTCTTCTCCATGTTCATGTTCATCTTCTTCTTCTCCTCCTCCTCCTCCTCCTTCTTCTTCTTCTTCTGCGTCTGTGTCTGTGTCTGTCTGCCTCTGTCTCTGTCGCTGTCTCTGTATCTCTGTCTCTGTCTCTGTATCTCTGTCTTTGTCTCTTCTCTGTGTGTGTGTGTGTGTGTGTGTGTGTGTGTGTGTGTGTCCACGAGTGTAGTCTGTATAGTAACTCAGCTATATATATAAGCATTGAAGTGATTACGTACTGCTCCCTCGTGAATGTTACTGAATATTTGTGTTACCTATTTCTGGTTGGTTTGAATTGTCGATTTATTGTGTCATATTATTTTCTCTGTATCCCATCTCTAAAATAGAATTTTCGCTAAAATGAAACCCCCCTTCAGAAAGGGTCTCTGGGCTGATCTGAACAAAACAATCGTTCTCTGTCTGTGTCTCTGACTCTCTGTCTCTCTGTATCTCTCTGTCTCTATCTCTGCCTCTGTCTCTCTCTCTCCCCCCCCCCCTCTCTCTCTCTCGTTTTGGCTGTCCACAAAATGTCAGCAATTTCATTCATATCAAAATAGTTATTGTACTTTAAGGCATGTGTCCTCTGTGGATGTGCTTATTTAGCGTCCAGTTTTACGAAAACTCAAAACATTGACGGCACGTCTCTATATGCGTATAATGATTACGTGAAAAGGAATGCGAACGTGAAGATGCATATGTTGATGGTAAGGGGGTGGGAAACCCAAGAAAGTGGCATAATTGGGTACGAGTTGAGTGCAGAGTTCATAATTATTGGTCTTCATCATTCATATCTAACAGTTATGTTTATGTTTAGAGTTTTACCAGAAATGTGTTTTGTTTGCATTTGTTATGATAGGGGCTAGCTGTTGGCCTATGTCATCAAACTCATTCAGTGATCAGTGTTCAGTGTTCTGTGCTCTCTCTCTCTCTCTGTCTCTCTCTCTCTCTCTCTCTCTCTGTTTGTCTGTCTCTCTCCGTGTATGCCTGTCTGTCTGTCTCTCTCTCTCCGTGTTTCTGTCTGCCTCTCTCTCTCTCTCTCTCTCTCTCTTTCCCGTGCACATTTCTTGCTGCCCAGGCATTCACCCCCCAAAAAGTTTTGTTTTATATATGTATATATATATATATATATATATATATTTTTTTTTTTTAAAGAGAATAAAAACAACAACGATGAGGATGATAATAATGATGACGACAATATGGACAACGACGACAACAACAATGACAACAATAACAACAAAAACACCACCACCACCACCACCACCAACAACAACAACAACAACAGCAACAACAACAAAAACAACAAGCGAAACCTTCATAGCTCACGTGTGATTCCTGCTGATGAAACAGACGGAAGGAGAGGATTGGGGCCCGCCTTCCTATGCCGAGCTCCAGACACTGTGGGATGATGATGATTCCACTCTGCTGCCTCCACGTACAGTTTTTTTATTTGTTTTTTTCCTATCGAAGTGGATTTTTCTACAGAATTTTGCCAGGAACAACCCTTTCATTGCCGTGCTTTCTTTTTACGTGCGCTAAGTTCATGTTGCACACGGGACCTCAGTTTATCGTCTCATCCGAATGACTAGCGTCCAGACCACCACTCAAGGTCTAGTAGAGGGGGAGAAAATATCAGCGACTGAGCCGTGATTCGAACCAGCGAGCTCAGATTCTCTCGCTTTCTAAGCGGAATCGTTACCTCTAGGCCATCATTCCACTCATCGTCAAAAGTCAAACAGCATCG
This sequence comes from Babylonia areolata, assembly GCF_041734735.1. Lineage (NCBI taxonomy): Eukaryota > Metazoa > Mollusca > Gastropoda > Neogastropoda > Buccinidae > Babylonia > Babylonia areolata. Next base: position 38,134,838 of record NC_134901.1, on the reverse strand, counting down.
ACTGAAATTGAAAGCGCAACGTGTTGAGCACACTCTGGTTATTATTTCACAGCCTCGACCTTTTAGTTCAGTTTCAATTTCAGTAGCTCAAGGAGGCGTCACTGCGTTCGGACGAATCCATATACGCTACACCACATCTGCCAAGCAGATGCCTGACCAGCAGCGTAACCCAACGCGCTTAGTCAGGCCTTGAGGAAAAAAAAGGAAATAAATAATAGATAAATACATAAAAAAAGAACTACTACTACGACTACTACGACTACTACTACGACTACTACTACTACTACTACTACTACTAATAATATCGACCTTTAACAATCCTTTAAATTAGAATTGTACATATCCCTGCTCTCTTATCGTCAAAAAGTCAGAAGTATCAAGACTAAAATGGAATTGCAACGTGTGAGCACAGTATAAGCTTTAAGCTTGTAGTTGCTTTTTCTTCTTCTTTTTTTTTTTTTTTTTTCTTTTTTGCCTTTGTTTGCATTGTAATCATATGTACTGTTGAACGATGTAAAGATGATTTAAACGAAAAGTATCAAGTCAAGACAAAGACAAGACATTGATTTCGGGATGCATGACAAAATTTGACCGAATGTGTGGGTGAGTTTGTTGTGTTGTTGTCTTTCTTTATTTTCGGGGAAGGGGGGTGGCTTGAGGGGATAGGGGGGAGGGGGTTGCCCTGCTTTCTTGGCTTTTTTTTTTCTTTTTTAAATTCTTTTTTTCCTTTTTTCTTTTTTTTTTTTATCTTCTCCCGAAGTACAGAAAGAGATAACCATTACTTTGCCCAGTTTTTCAAGTGATTGTCATTATTCATCCAGCCCACTCCAGAGCAGATGGGGGTGGAACTGGGAGAGAAAGTCCGTGGCTCAAATTCCGGGAATTCTCTTCCGCCCCACTCCCTACTACCCTCCACCCGCTAATTCGTGGCATGCAACGGTGTGGAGGGAAGGCCTCCTGTTCATCTCTCTCTCTCTCTCTCTCTCTCTCTCTCTCTCTCTCCCCTCCACCCCCCAACGGCCCCCCCCCCCCCGCCCCCCCGCCCCCCTTGGCCCAAGTTTCTTCCTAGGAAGCTTCGATTGACAGCCACTCTTCTCATTGGCACCCTGATGATGATGATGATGATCATCATCAACATTATCATCATCATCATCTTCATCATCTTCTTCTTCGTTTTCTTCTTCTTCTTCTTCATCACCACCATCATCACCAATTGGCTGGCCGAATGATTTCCAGGCAGTTCTGGTAGCACGCGCGCGTGTGTTTGGCTGCTTCCTCGATCTCTCTCTCTCTCTCTCCTTTTTTCTTTTTCTCCTTTCCTTTTTCTCTCCCAAATTAACTCCTTGCCTCTCGCCGCCTCTCTCTCTCTCTCTCTCTCTCTCTCTGACTTTTTTTTTTTTTCTCAGTCCTGAGTCCCTTTTGCCTGCTTTCTCATACTCCTTGATCGCGCGGTTTTTCTGTGTGAAAGTTCTCGCTCTCTCTGTGTCTCTGTCTCTCTTTCTTTCTCTGCCTCTGTCTCTCTCTCTCTCTCTCTCTTTTTCTCTTTCTCGCGTTCTCTCTCTCTCTCTCTCTCTCTCTTTTTTTTTCTCTCTCTCGTTCTCTCTCTCGTTCTATCTCTCTTTTACTCTCTCTGTGTCTGTCTCTGAGTCTCTCTCTCATTCAATCACTTTCAGTGTCTTTCATTTTTTTCTCCTTATCTCTCTCTCTCTCTCTCTCTCTCTCTCTTTCGCGTTCTCTGTCTGTCTCTGTCTCTGTCTCTCTCTCTCTCATTCTCCTCCCCTCTCTGTTTCTCTTCTGTTTTCTCTCTCTACTCCCCCTCTCTCTTTCTCTTTCTTTCATTCTCTCTCCTCCCTCTCTCGCTCTCTGT
>NC_134901.1:38120471-38125471 GCF_041734735.1 Babylonia areolata | reverse complement strand
ATCCAAAGGCTGAGTTCTCTGTTGCCACTGAGTTATTTCCAACCAGAACTGGCAATATATATAATATATGAGTGCTTTAAAGTTCGCAATCCATAATTATGTCTTGTGGAATATCCAGCATGTGCTCTTATTGCCTTTACTTTTTTTGTTTGTTTGTTGTGTTTAGTTTATAGTGTCCATAATTCCTCTAATGGGTTTTACGACAATGAAATGAGTTCTGAGTTTTTAGTTCTGTTCCTTCTCACTTACCCATCCCAACCCAACCCAAAACACACACACACACTGCCCCCTCTCTTGTTCTTCTCTCTCTCTCTGTCTCTCTGTCTCTCTCTCTCTCTGTGTGTGTGTGTCTCTGTGTGTGTCTCTCTGTCTCTCTCTGTGTCTGTCTGTCTGTATGTCTGTCTCTCTGTATCTCTTTCTCTGTCTCTGTCTGTCTGTCTGTCTGTCTCTCTCTCCCTGTGTCTGTGTCTGTCTGTCTGTCTCTCTCTCTCTCTCTCTGTCTCTCTCTCTCTCTCTCCCCCTGTGTCTGTGTCTCTCTGTCTGTCTCCCTGTCTCTCTTTCTCTCTCTTTGTCTGTCTGTCTCTCTCTCTTTCTCTATGTCTCTGCATTTCTCTGTCTCCGTCTCTCTCTCTCTCTCTCCCTCTGTTCTCCTGCTCCTCCTCCTCCTCCTCCTCCGCCTCTTCCCTCCTCCTCCTCCTCCTCCTTATCCTCCCGCCCCGCCCCTCCGCCCCCACAAAACACACACACCTATTCATACCTCTCCCCTCCCTTTCCCCACCGCCCACCACGACCCCCCTGCTTCCTCTCCCACCCCCCTCGCCCCTCTCTCTCTCTCACACACACACACACACAACCCCAACACCCCCCCACCAAGTCCAAGAGGCACTAAGCAGTGAGTGGTCAGTGACGTTTAATAATTGCTCAAAACCGAAGCGTGCATGCAACATGGCGGATCGCGTTTCTGACCAATCCCTCCCCTCCCCTCCCCTCCCTTGCGGTCACTTCGGGCGTTAAGTTACGTGTCAAGAGGAACGCCTTGAGTGGCCTGACGAAGCAGTAGCTTTTGGCCGCTAGAGGGAGCTATACTTGGCTTCCGGTAAGGGATGGTGTGGTGGCGGTGGAGCCAAGAGGGGGGGGGGGAGGGGGAGTTGTGGGGGGGGGGGGGGCACGCACTCTACGCCACGCTTTCTCCACTGCCCCCCCCCCCCACCCCCTTCGCCTTCCCCCCCCCCCCGGCTCCCCCCCACCAACTCCCTACTACTACTACTACCACTACCAGCTAATCATGCGTGTCAGTTCGTGACGGCTACTTGCCTGTCGGTCTGACTGGGAGGTAAGGGTACAGTCGTGGGAGGAAGCATCCCTCCCCCCCCCTCAACACCCCCCGTACCCCCCCCCCCCCCACCCCCCCTCCCTTCTTTTTTTTTTTTTTTTTTAATTTAATTGCAATACCGGTGTACGGTATAGACTAGACGTGGTTGGCGTAGCGTGGCGTGGCACTTAAGGGGGGGGGGGGGGGGTGGAAGGGGGCGAGGAGGATGGGGGGGGGGGGGAGGCGTCATGGAGTGGTGGTATGCGCGTGTGACAGGTGTGTGTGTGTGTGTGTGGGGGGGGGGGTGTTGGCGGGGGGAGCGGAGGGGGCCTCCCCGGTCGCTGAGGTTTTGGGTTCGAAGATTAGCACACAGATCAGTAGTGTCCATTGTTAGGTTTGCTTATGGGGAATGAATGAGTGGACGGGGGGTGGCGGGGGGGGTGGGGGGGGGTAGGACGAAGTCTGGACAGTAAGGGTGGTTTACTACTACTACTACTAGTGGTGGTGGTGGTGGTTTACCCAATCATGCAGATTTGCACTGCACAGCTTCCGCGCGTGTCATGGGGTGGCCCCGCTGCTGGGTAAAGGTAGGGGTGGTGGTGGGGGTAGGGGTGGGGGTGGGGGATGGAGAGAGAGAGGGGGGGAGAGAGAGAGACGCTTTGACACTTTAATGTAATAATTGGCCACGAGGTCCTTACGACATGGGTGAATGCATCAACATACTTTCCGTTCATAAAACAAAACCCTCATTATGATAAACGATTGAAATGGTGAAAGTAAAATTAATGAAACAACAACAACAACAACAACAGTTTCAGTTTTAGTTTCAGTAGCTCAAGGAGGCGTCACTGCGTTCGGACAAATCCATACACGCTACACCACATCTGCCAAGCAGATGCCTGACCAGCAGCGTAACCCAACGCGCTTACAACAACAACAAACAACAAAAACAAAGCTCCTTCTTTGAACTAAAAAAAAAAAAAAAAAAAAAAAAAAAAAAGATTAGTAAACCACCAAGGCCACCCAACACATAATAACTCCGTTCATTCATCTATCAATGCACCACCATGCAACACATTTCAACACTGGCTACAAGAAGAAAATTGTTAACTCTCTCAGTACGGCCAGTCCTCTCTTCTCCTCTACACAGACCCCTCGGATGTCCAGTGGGTGTCTGAATGACCCAACCTTTAGCTTCCGTCGTCACAATTGTGGTATTCTTTGTCAACATTCACCTCTTCAGTATAAGAGCCTTCCGCTTGCAATATTTTGATGATGGTAATTGGGGTGAAACGCTGTTAACTTCGTCTCTTTCGCCGTTCGTATGGAGAGAGAGTTAAACCTATCTGACCACGAAGTTATCCTTGCTGAGAGAGAGAGAGAGAGAGAGACAGACAGACAGACAGACAGACAGACAGAGACGGAGAACACTGAATACTGAAAACTGAATGATTTTGATGACATAGGCCTGAACTCAAAACGCTTGTATTCAAGGATTAAGATTTTAGGCATAGCCTATTCTTCCAATCTGTCCTTGACAATCTACATCTATTACAAATAGCACAGAGAGAGAGAGAGAGAGAGAGAGAGAGAGAGACAGACAGACAGACACACAGACACACAGACACAGAGAGAGAGAGACAGACAGACAGACAGACACACAGACAGACACACAGACAGACAGACAGACAGACACCTGGAGGAGATGGGTATTTGGACACAGCTAATTGGGCGGAAAGTGCTTGAAGGCAGTGGTCAAATTCCTGTGTCAGTTCAGTCAGTCAGACTTCCAGAAGGAGGTCAGGTTAGTCAGCGGTGGACGGACGATGATTAGCCGACGGTAGGGGGGCCAGTCAAGACGTGATTGACATCTGCCCATACCGGTCAGTAGAAGAAATAACAGAGAGAGAGAGAGAGAGAGAGAGAGAGAGAGAGAGGAAGGGAGGGTATTAGCACAAGAATGCTGCTGTCTTGCTGTGTATATATTTGAAAGTCAGTTGAATTAAAAGCCCCCATCCCCCCCCCCCGCCCCCCCCCCCCCCCACACACACACACACACACAAGTACAGCGTTTTTACGGGCCACAAGGGATAGTTGATTTCCCACCAAGACCCCCGAAAATGGAGTATGGCTGCCTAGTGGCGGGGTAAAAACGGTTACTATACACGTAAAAGCCCACTTATGCACATACGAGTGAACGTGGGAGTTGCAGCCCACGAACGAAAAAGAAGAAGAAGAAGAAGAAGAAGATCTTCTGAGGAGGAAAATAGCGACAGACGTTCATAATAATGACGGTGATGATGATGATGAGGGTGACGACGATAGTAATGTACATTTATATAGCGCCCTTTCTCTCTAAAAGAGAATACAGTTGATCCGGGAGGGTGTGTAAAAAAAACAACAACTGTGTGTTTGAGTGTGTGTGTGTATGTGTGTGTGTGTGTGTGTGTGTGTGTGTGTGTGTGTGTGTGTGTGTGTGTGTTTGAGTGTGTGTGTGTGTGTGTGTGTGTGTGTGTGTGTGTGTGTCTGTGTCTGGGTCTGGGTCTGTGGTATTGTATTGTTGCGATAGATTTCTCTTTATAAATTTCAAGCTGCTCGTTTGTTTTGTTTTTGTTTTATTGTTTTTTGTTCTGCCTGCATGCCTTTGTGTGTTTGTGTGCGTGTCTAAGCGAAAGAGAGAGAGGGGGGAGTGGGAGAGAGAGAGAGAGAGACAGACAGACAGACAGAAACAGAGAGAAAGAGAGAGAGGAACAGACAGACAGACCGACAGACAGAGTGGGACAGAGAGAGAGACAGAAGCAGTCAGAGACAGAGATTAAGAAGATCTTAACAAGGAGGAGGAAGAAGAAGAAGGAGAAGTAGGAGAAGGAGAAGAACAACAACGACGACGACGACAACAACAACTTCTTCTTCTGCGTTCGTGGGCTGCAACTTCCACGTTCACTCGTATGTACACGAGTGGGCCTTAACGTGTATGACCGTTTTTACCCCCGCCATGTAGGCAGTCATACTCCGTTTTCGGGGGTGACGACAACAACAACAACAACAACAATTACAAAGGAGAGAGAGACAGAGAAACAGAAACGCAGAAGAGAGAGATACAGACAGACAGACAGACAGACAGAAAGATACCCTTCATCAACCAACGATATCCATTCGTCAAAACGCCGAAATTGTCCGTCAAAACCAGTACAGTGGGCCCTGCTGACCACTTAGGGTCAAATTCATTTCGTGTAGGGTCGTCGTGATGGTCGGGGGAACAAAGCTTCGTGACCACCACAAACCACCACTGGTCTAGTGGTCACGCAGCGAAAACAGAACTGACCAGTGGGCAAGAGTTTGGCCAGACACAATTAATTACCTTGATTGATACCATGGGGGAGTATCATCATCATTGATGCTAGATTTCTTGTTTGTCAAGACTGCTGACGTCTCTCTCTCTCTCTGTCTGTCTCTCTCTGTCTCTCTCTCTCTCTCTCTCTGTTTTGTCTGTCTCTTTGTCTGTCTGTCTGTCTGTCCCTGTCTGTGTGATTGTGTGAGTGAGTGAGTGTGAATGTGTGTGTGTGTGTGTGTGTGTGTGTGTGTGTGTGCGTGCGTGCGTGCGTGCGTTTGTGTGTGCGTTGATAACTCTGTGTGTGTGTGTCTGTCTTTCTTTCTTTCTCTCCCTGTGCAGTGGTGTGCACTTATC
>NC_134901.1:38112971-38115471 GCF_041734735.1 Babylonia areolata | reverse complement strand
ATGACTTTTTTCTCTCTCTCTCTCTCTCTCTTTTTTTTTTTTTTTTTTTACCCCGCCATGTAGACAGCCATACACCGTTTTCAGTGGTGTGCATGCTGGGTTTGTTCTTGTTTCCATAACCCACCGAACGCTGACATGGATTGCATGATATTTAACGTGCGCATTTGATCTTCTGCTTGCGTATACACACGAACGGGGGTGTGTTGTGTGTGCGGAGGGGCGGGGGGGGGGGGGGGGGGGGGGGGGTGTTCAAGCACTAGCAGGTTTGCACATATGTTGACCTGGGAAATCGGAAAAAAAAATCTCCACCCCTTTACCTACCAAGGCGCCATTACTGAGATTCGAACTCGGGACCCTCAGATTGAAAGTCCAATGCTTTCATCACTCGGCTATTGCTACCGTCCCTCTCTTCTTTCAAAATGAAGGATTTTGGAAATACAATACACTGGTTTTTAATAAAAACTCGACGGACCTGAGTGGTCTTAATCTTTCTTAGCTAGGGTAACAATGCTTATCTAGTTGTTCACAACAACAACAACGACAACAATAAACAAAACAAAAAAAAAAAAAAAGCGTTCACAATAAGAACCATATTCCTGACTGAAGTGTTGATATTGGGTTTTAAGTGTTGTGATACGATTCTAAGTACGACTGTGGTTTTTATCACTAGTGTTTTTTTTAATTTTTTAAAAATTTTATTTATTTTTTTAATTTTTTTTTTTTAATAAATATTTTATTCGAGTTTAACATGTAATACATACAGACGGACATACAAAACCAACATCTGAAATCAACAATATTTGCCACTGTGCACCACCTAAACTGCAAATCAGGAAAACAACACAACACTGTCTTCATACAGAAAAAAAAAAAATATATATATATATATATATTATCACTAGTGTTAAGTATTATATGATACGATACGTTGTCATCATCATCATCATCGTCGTCGTCGTCGTCAGTGAGAACAAAATAAAATATGAAAGTAGGCCATTGCACGCATTGAACTACAAGAGGGTTTGTTGCTTTTACTTTTCTGTCTTTTCTTTTCCTATTTTTTTTTTTTTTTTTTTTGTCTTGTTTTTTCCTTTCTTTTCTTATTTACTTTTCTTTTTTTTTCTTTTTTTCTTTTTCTTTTTTCCCTTCCACTTTCTTCTTCTTCTTCTTCGACGTACCCGCCGCAACACGTGCAGAGAAGGGAGAGAAATCCGAGTCATACTTGTGAGTTCTTTCCCCCCCTCTTCCCCTCTCTCTCTTCTCCGACTCCAAAGCATGCGCACTCGTCTCTGTTTCTGTTTCGGGTCCGTGTCTTTTCCGATCCGATGTCTGCACCTGCCATTCTGGCAAATTTCCTTGCGTACCCCCCCCCCCCCCCCCCCCACACACACACACACACGCACACACCTCATCCTCCCGCTCCACACCCGTTTCCCCCCCACCACACACACACCCTCCTCCCACCCCACCCATACCCCCTTCCATGCTTTCGTTTTTCTTCTCTCTCTCTCTGTCTGTCTCTCTCTCTGTCGCTCTGTCTCTGTCTCTCTCTGTCGCTCTGTCTCTCTGTCTGTCGCTCTGTCTCTCTCTGTCGCTCTGTCTCTCTGTCTGTCTGTCTCTCTCCGTCTGTCGCTCTGTCTCTGTCTCTCTCTGTGTCTCTCTGTCTGTCTGTCTGCCTCTCTCTCTCTCTGTCTCTGTCTCTCAAGAAGTACGTTCTCAGGACCCCAATTGAATACCACCACATCAACTTCTTTTTTTCATCGCAATTCTTCTTCTTCTTCTCCTCCTCCTCCTTCTCTTCGTCCTCTCCTCCTCCTCCTCCCCCTCCTTCCTCCTCCTCCTCCTTCTTCTTCTTCCTCTTCTTCTTCTCCTCCTCCTCCTCCTTCTTCTTCTTCTCCTCGCCGTATTTATTTAAACGAAGTCAAAACGGAGACGCTTTCATTTCCATCGCAGGTGCAGTGTGTTAGCGCATATGGATTGGTCCGCACGCTTTGACACCAGTCTTGAAACCGAAAACTGAAAAACTGGAGACGTTTTAATTTCAGATCTATCAAGTTCGCTGAATGTTTCCCATTCTCTGTCTCTGTCTCTCTGTGTCTCTGTGTGTCTCTCTCACTCTGTCTGTCTGTCTGTCTCTGTCTCTGTATCTCTGTCTCTGTCTCTCTCTCTCTCTCTCTCTCTCACTCTCTCACTATATCTCTCTGTGTTATACTTGTACATTATACATGTATTGATGATAACAACATTAAAATGCGTACATGTTTGTGCGTTTCTTAAAACAACGAGAGATGTATAAGTCGGTCAAAGTGCTAATATCTTCACCGTTGGAAAATAATCATTCATTCATTCATTCATTCATTCATTCTCTCTCTCCCTCTCCCTCCCTATCTCTCTCTCTCTCTCTCTCTCTCTCTCTCTCTCTCTCTCTCTCTCTCTCTCTCTATCTCTTATCATTTTTTTTTTAAATTCGCATCCTATGTCAATGATTTGTCATATTCTA
>NC_134901.1:38097971-38107971 GCF_041734735.1 Babylonia areolata | reverse complement strand
ACACACACACACACACACAGACAGAGACAGAAAGAGACAGAGAGGGAGACAGAGAGAGAGAGAGAGAGAACAGTGGAAACAGGAGGTAGAAAACAGCAAGGCCATAAATCAAGCTCTGACCAGTCGCCCCGCTTTGCCAAAACATATTACATTGTTAAAACAAACACCAACCCACTGCTAAACGATGATGTCTGTGAATCGAAATAACAGCACGTCGTCACATGTAGAAAAAAAAAAAAAAAAAAAACAAGAAAAGAAAAGAAACCGAAAAAAAGAAGAGTTTAAAAAGAATAAAATAAAAAAGGCAAAGCTTTCATGGCTCATGTGTGATTTCTTCTTGAACAAAAACAAACCGAATATGCGTGGGTGGCGGAGTGGGGGTGGTGGTGGTGGTGGTGGGGGGGGGGGGGGGGGGGGTATGGGTGTTGGTTACAAGTGCTTTCACATATCTATCCAAATCTTTTGTTTGTTGTGTTTTTTTTTATTTACCACCAGAATCGTGTGTTTGTTTAAAAAAACAAAAACAAAAAAAACCCAGACACTATGCTGCATGTATGTATGCTTGAAACGGAACAAGTTAATTAAGCAGCCCATATTAATCAGTATTGTGTTGTTAGTATACGTTCATAATACAGCTCCGTTATTAAAGTTTCTATAACTTTTTCCCCTCTCTTCATCACTAAAATCTTTTCGGTTCTGGTTCTGGAAATGGTTAACAACACTCACGACTAATACACATAGGAACAATCATCACTCCGTCTCGATGCAGGAATTGGACGTAAGTCTAAAACCTATGTAGTCGTGTTTCCGAGTGGTTTATAAGGGGACGGCAGCGCAAAAGAACCAAGGCCTTCAAGACTCACTTGTGATAAATTAAGTCCCCTAGCATTAATTACAGAGTAATTTCCCTTTTTTTTTACTTTTACTATCTGCACCAAAAACGTTTGCAAAATGAATAAAAAAAAAATTCCATGCTTAGCAAAAGAAGTTCCTGTTTGAACAAAAAAATGATAATAATGACTGCTCTTGTTGTTGTGTCAGAATAAGAGGTCAAAGTGCCAAGTTTAGAGAATACAAAAAATATAAATGTAACAGTAAATGCAGTTTGCATATAATTAGGCTTCTTTTTAATTTTTTTGGTGCCCATCCCAGAGGTGCAATATTGTTTTAAACAAGATGACTGGAAAGAACTGAATTTTTCCTATTTTTATGCCAAATTTGCAGAGAAAATGTCAATGTTACCACGGACACACACACACACACACACACACACACGCATACACACACACACACACACACACACACACACACACACACACACACACGCATACACACACACAGACAACCGAACACCGAGTTAAAACATAGACTCACTTTATTTACACAAGTGAGTCAATAAAATGATGATTGATTGAATGAAAGGATAGAAAAGAATCCCCGCGCACAGGCCAGGGACATATAGAGGCCAGTCACAAAAGGGTTTTTCTATTGTTTTATTTCTACAATAGTTAATTAGAAGTTAAGAAGAAGAAGAGTGAGGAGAAGAGGAAAATAGTATCTCGGGTTTTGTATTTAAACCGGGAATGGCGTCACACATTCTGCGCAGGGTCATTGTAGACCAGCAAGTCAGTTGCGAAAAAGCCGTCTGCTATACAGCTTGTGCATGAAGCAGTATCTGAAGCTAAGCGCTTGGCTACACCTAGACTGTTCAAGTGTGTATATTACTAAAGCTACTGGCTCGACTCTTAATATCCAAAGCCTGTTCGAATTATCTTATCGTTGTATGACTACATGAACACGCACGTTCATTTTCAAAATCTACAAATTCATATTTCCTATGATCCCGCTTATCTAGATAAATGTAGAAACCGGAAGATGTTCGTGTTTGTAACGTCAGACACGCATGCGTGGTAAAAATCAACTTGAACGGTAAATCTTGACCATTTCACGCATGTGTACGTGTAAGTAAATCTGTTGGTTCAAATCGTCCTTCATGGACATTAAAGACATTTGTATTTGTATTTGTATTTCTTTTTATCACAGCAGATTTCTATGTGTGAAATTCGGGCTGCTCTCCCCAGGGAGAGCGCGTCGCTATAATACAGCGCCACCCTTTTTTTTTTTTTTTTTTTTTTTTTTGGTTGTATTTTTTCCTTCCTGCAGTTTCATTTGTTTTCCCTATCGAAGTGGATTTTTCTATAGAATTTTGCCATGAACAACACTCTTGTTGCCGTGGGTTCTTTTACGTGCGCTAAGTGCATGCTGCACACGGGACCTCGGTTTATCGTCTCATCCGAATGACTAGCGTCCAGACCACCACTAAAGGTCCAGTGGAGGGGGAGAAAATATCGGCGATCGAGCCGTGATTCGAACCAGCGCGCTCAGATTTTCTCGCTTCCTAGGCGGACGCGTTACCTCTAGGCCATCACTCCACACGCGTTTGCGCAAATGATTATTTGAGTAAAATCTAAAAAAAAATGTCTTCTTTCGCCTCAGTCTCTTCAATAATACAATCATTGTCGCGAACCTTTGTTGAGATCGGTTGTCCAAGATGATTATGAATATGAACAAAGACACTGCATTGCTACTTTCAACGACAGGCGACCACTTGGGCAAAAGTGAATAGCGTAAGATCTTCCCACATAGTTTAAAACATGATAGTCTTTCTGTGCCCTGAGCAATATTTAAAAAAATCTCAAGTTTTTGATGGGTTAGATCCGTAACTTGAACAACAAAATCCCCATGGTACGTATAAGTGGAGTGATGGCCAAGAGGTAACGCGTCCGCCAAAGAAGCGAGAGAATCTGAGCGCGCTGGTTCGAATCACGGCTCAGTCGCCGATATTTTCTCCCCCTCCACTAGACCTTGAGTGGTGGTCTGGGACGCTAGTCATTCGGATGAGACGATAAACCGAGGTCTTGTGTGCTAGCATGCACTTAGCGCACCTAAAAGAACCCACGGCAACAAAAGGGTTGTTCCTGGCAAAATTCGGTAGAAAAATCCACTTCGATAGGAAAATCAAATAAAACTGCACGCAGGAAAAACTGAAAAAAAAAAAAAAAGAAAAAAAAAGTTGGCGCTGTAGTGTAGCGACGCGTTCTCCCTGGGGAGAGCAGCCCGAATTTCACACAGAGAAATCTGTTGTGATAAAAACAAATACAAATACAGACAAATATTAAAATTGATTTCCCATTTCTTGGTAGAATTCTGCTCCTCATAGCTGACGTGAGTTGCAATGAATTTTCACACGAGGTAGAAGTATTTCGTATTTCCTTCTTCTTTTTTTTTTCTTTATTCTATATCAAATTTAAAAGAAAATACTTAATTTTGCCAACAAGAAACACACAAACAAACAAAAAAATGTAAGAGTAACATGACGGGAGACATTTTTTTTTTTTCTGGAACTTTCATTTTTTTTGTTTTTTGTTTTTTTGTTGTTGGTGGTGGTGGTGGTGGTGCCATTCACAGAAGTGCTTGGTTATCATAACTAGTGTGTGTGATTGTTTTTTTTTTTTTTTTTTTTTTTTTTTTTCGTTTTTCCTTCTTTTCATTAAGCCAATTGGTGTCAACAGATTAAGTCTTTCCAGAGAAAAAAAATGTGTTAAAGTATACCAAAAGTTTCACACACACACGCACACACGCACACACACGCACACACACACACACACACACACACACACAACACACACACACACACACACACACACACACACACACACACACACAACACACACACACACACACACACACACACACACACACACACACACACACACACACACACACACACACACACACACAACCGAAACGCTTTAGTATGACATAGACTCACGATGTGTGTAAGCGCAAGTGAGCCAAGAATTGAATGAGGGGAACTGCAATAATATGAATCCGTATTTATCAGAAAGAGAAAGACAGGGTTTGAGATGGACGGGGGTAGGAGGGATTGGTGGTTTGGTGGAAGTGAGAGCGAAGGCGAGAGATATAAAGATGAATAAGTATATACTTATACAACAACAACAACGATAACAACAATAACAACAACAACAACAACAACAACAATAATAATAATAATAATAATAATAATAATGATAATAACAACAACAACAACAACAATAATAGTAATGATAATGATAATAATAGTAATAATAATAATAATAATGATAAATCAATCAACCAACCAACTAACCAATCGATCAATCAGTCAATAAATCAATCAGTCAAGCAAGCAATCAATCAATCGGTCAATCAGTCAATACATCAATCAATCAGCCAAGCAACCAATCGATCAATCAATCAATAAATAATGGTAGGCAGGAGGGGTGTTAGTGGAAGTCATTTTCATTAGCGAAATCGAGAGATACAAGAAATAGATAGATACATAAATGTGATGATGATAATAATAATAATAATAATAATAATAATAATAATAATATAAAAAAGATAATAAAATTAAAAAAGATAAATGACCAAAAAAAAATATATATATTAATGATGATAATAAGAAGAATGACTAAATACGCATCTTTCTTTTCTTTCTTTTTCTTTTTTTTCTTTCTTTTTTTCTTATATCTTATTGTTTTTATTTTTGGATACCCACCTCCCAAACCCCCTCTCCTTAATTTCATATTAGGTTTTAAGGCTGTTTGATTTCATTTCATTTTAGGTTAAACGTCGGGTAGACTCTCAAGGCCTAACCAATTTTCGTTGGTCAGGCATTAGCTCTTTTTTTTCTTCTTTTTTTTTCTTTTTTTTTTCCGAAACAGAATTGGTGCAGCGCATATGGATCAGATCGCTTTGACGCCCCCTTGAAGCTGAAACTGAAGCCTTCGAGTATTCATATGCTTCCGTTTATAATCATTCTTGTATATTATGTGCGACGGATATAGAAGTTACTGATGTTTATTGATTGTATGTTGATATTTTGCGGGAAAAGTGGTGTGGGTATTTTTGTGTTGTTTGTTTTTTTTCAAACATTTTTATTCAATTTTTACATTATGAAACACACACAAACATACACTTGGTAACTATAGAAAATTTACAAACTGTGATAGAAAGAATAAGATGAAAACAAAAAAAAGCAACCACACACACACACGCGCGCGCACACACACACACACACACACACACACACACACACACACACATACAGACACAAACAACAACAACAACAACAACAATAATAATAATAATAATAATGATGCTACTACTACTAACAATGATAATAATAACGATGAGATAATAATAACGATGATGATGATGATGATAATTATGATAATAATGATGATGATGATGATAATGATCATAACAACAACAACAACAATACAATCACACGAACATGCTGGCAAAGATGTAGGAATCAACGCACACTCTCAAAATATTCAACACACATAATTATATGGCCATACTTTAATTGCACACTAGACTGCGGGAGAAGTATATATAATTCTTTATCTATTCATTTTTCTTCTTCTTTTTTTTTCATACTTTATTTCTGATTGAGAGTAGTATCGCACAAAGACAGTGGATCATGGAGTGATGGCCTAGAGGTAACGCGTCCGCCTAGGAAACGAGAGAATCTGAGCGCGCTGGTTCGATTCATGGCTCAACCGCCGATATTTTCTCCCCCTCCACTAGACCTTGAGTGCTGGTCTGGACGCTAGTCATTCGGATGAGACAATAAACCGAGGTCCCGTGTGCAGCATGCACTTAGTGCACGTAAAAGAACCCACGGCAACAAAAGGGTTGTTCCTGGCAAAATTCTGTAGAAAAATCCACTTCGACAGGGAAAAACAAATAAATCTGCACGCAGGAAAAAATACCAAAAAAATGGGTGGCGCTGTAGTATAGCGACGCGCTCTCCCTGGGGAGAGCAGTTCGAATTTCACACAGAGAAATATATTGTGATAAAAAGAAATACAAAAAAAGAAATACAAATACATTTGTTGAAAGATACCGATGCTAGGATTTAATGTATTCGTGCGCTGTCTTTTATTTTCTTTTCTTTTTTTTTTTTTCTTAATTGACAGTCTGCCAATACCATTGTTGTTGAATTAGGAGCCGGGTCTCCTTAATTAATGGTCACAATGATGTGAACGATGTGTGTGTTTGTTTGTCAATGTCTTTGAATAGACACGATGAACTGGAGAACTCACACACAGCACACCACAGGCGCACACACACACACACACACACACACACACACACACACACACACACACACACACACACACACACACACACACACACACACACACACACAAACACATCAACGCTGACATACGACAGAGAGAGAGAGAGACAGACAGACAGACAGACAGACAAAGTGAGAGAGTGAGACAGAGACAGAGAGAGACAGGCGATTTAAAAGGTAAAACAACAAGACGACTATAATCATACCGTTACTGCTTTCCGAGAGAGACAGAGAGAGAGAGACAGACAGACATACAGACAGACAGACAGACAGACAGACAAAGTGAGAGAGTGAGACAGAGACAGAGAGAGACAGGCGTTTTAAAAGTTAAAAAAACAAGACGACTATAATCCTTCCGTTAATGCTTTCCGAGAGACAGAGAGAGACAGACAGACAGACAGAGAGACAGACAGACAGACAAAGAAAGTGAGAGAGTGAGACAGAGACAGAGAGAGACAGACAGACAGACAAAGTGAAAGAGTGAGACAGAGACAGAGAGAGACAGGCGTTTTAAAAGGTAAAACAACAAGACGACTATAATCCTTCCGTTAATGCTTTCCGAGAGAGAGAGAGAGAGAGAGAGAGAGAGAGACAGACAGACAGACAGACAGACAGACAGACAAACAAAGTGAGAGAGTGAGACAGAGACAGAGAGAGACAGGCGTTTTAAAAGGTAAAACAACAAGACGACTATAATCATACCGTTACTGCTTTCCGAGACAGACAGAGACAGACAGACAGAGAGAGAGACAAAGACATACGATAACAGAGACAGAGAGATAGACAGAAAGAGGGACAGAGAGACATTTTAAAAGGTAAAAACAAGATTATTATAATCACACTAGTTTCCGGTAGAGATATAGAGAGAGGGAGGTGCAAGGGGGGGTGGGGAGGCAGGGGGGGGGGGCAGAGAGGGATTGAAAGGGGCGGAGAGAGAGAGTCAGACAGACAGACAGAGACAAAGACAGAGACAGACAAACAGACAGAGACAGTGACAGAGACAGAAAGATAGAGAGAGAGAGTGAGAACTTCAGAGGGGCGGAGAGAGAGAGAGAGAGAGAGAGAGGCAGACAGACAGAGACAAAGACAGAGACAGTGACAGAAAGATAGAGAGAGAGATTGAGAAATTCAGAGGGGCGGAGAGAGAGAAGCAGACAGACAGACAGACAGACACAAAGACAGTCATAGAAAGAGAAAGAGAGACAGATATATTTTTCCTCCTCCCTCCCTCCCCACGCCCCCCCCCCCCCCCCCCCCCCCCCCCCCCCCCCCCCCCCCCCCCATACCCCCCTGCCTCCCTCCCGACCCTCCGTTCCCTCTCTCACATCATTTTGGCGAAGGGTGGCAGGCAGAAGAAGCACTTTGTTTGGAGTTCCAGTACACACGTGCATCTGTCGCTGTAATTAGTGGAATGAACAGCTTACCATCTCCAAGTGAGTTCTCGTTTGAATTACAAACACCGCCTCGTACAGAATGCCACACATGATTTTTTTTTTTTTTTTTTTTTTTTTTTTGTTGTTGTTGCTCACCCTGGAACTTCTTTTTCTGGCACCACCACCACCACCACCACTACCACCACCACTCACCCTCCACACTCCACATACACCCCCACTCTCTGACCCCCCGCTCCCCTCCACACACACACACACACACACACACACACACACACATGCACTCACCCCCTACCACAATCTTCCCACTCTATATCCCAAATCACTAACTAACTCCTTCTTCTATTTCTTTTTTATTTACTATGTAATTTGTTCTCTGTCTCTGTCTCTGTGTCTCTTTCTCTCCCTCTGTTTCTCCATTTGTCTGTCTGTCTGTCTGCCTGTCTATCTGTCTGTCTCCTTTCTCTCTTTTTCCCTCTTTCAGAAAGCATTAACAATAATTATGATTATAGTCATTTTGTTGGTTTACCTTTTTTTCTGTCGATGTCCTACATTTTTTTTTTATCTTTTTTTTTTTACTCACTTGTGTAAACAAAGTGAGTCTATGTTTTAACCCGGTGTTCGGTTGTCTGTGTGTGTGTGTGTGTGTGTGTGTGTGTGTGTGTGTGTGTGTGTGTGTGTGTGTGTGTGTCCGTGGGTCTGGGTGTCCGTGGTAAACTTTAACATTGACATTTTCTCTGCAAATACTTTGTCAGTTGACACCAAATTTGGCATAAAAATAGGAAAAATTCAGTTCTTTCCAGTCATCTTGTTTAAAACAATATTGCACCTCTGGGATGGGCACAAAAAAAAATAAAAAAGAAGCCTAATTATATGCAAACTGCATTTACTGTTATATTTGTATTTTTTGTATTCTCTAAACTTGGCACTTTGACCTCTTATTCTGACACAACAACAAGAGGAGTCATTATTATCATTTTTTGCTCAAACAGGAACTTCTTTTGCTAAGCATGGAATTTTTATTTATTTTGCAAACGTTTTGGTGCAGATAGTAAAGAAGGGAAATTACTCTGTAATTAATGCTATGGGACTTAATTTATCACAAGTGAGTCTTGAAAGCCTTGCCTCTCTTGTTTTGTTTTTTTTTGTTTTTTTGTTTTGTTTTTTGTTTTTTTGTTTTGTTTTGTTTTTGTTTTTGCTGCCCCGTCATCTGCACCGTTTCAGTGGCATTGGACCCATTCCGAGTCCCCCCAAACACGGCCATCCCTGGGTTCGTCTGTCACACTCCCAACGTCGGCAGTCCGCAGGGAACCATCGATGTTTGGTCGCCAGGAGGCCACACACCAGAGGAGACCCTGCACTGCTGCTGAGTCACTTCGGTGGTGTTCAGTGGTACCTGTTTTGATTTAACGTACTTAGGACACCACCTACTAAGCCCCCTACTGACGACAATAATTGCTTAGTCGCGGAGCCAGACTGAGTGAGCGTCCCTCCCAGAGTGGAGACAGCCCCCCATGAATCTGCCGACACTGAAGACATTGACAGGACTCACCCCAAGAATGGAAGTGGAAGGGTATCGAAACTGAGGTCACCATGAGAGCAGGGCATGAAAGGACACAGACTTTGGGACTGTTTTTTGGGTTTTTTTTATATTGGTAATGATGAAGGAGGAGGAAGATGACGATGATGATGACGATGTTGCTATGGAGGTCCATTTTGATTTGGGACTTCGTGACAAGGTTGTACTCTACGCTTCCTTTCATAATGATATCCCGGTGTCAACCAGGCACGAGAGATACAGACACTTGCAGTGTTGGTCAGGTAATTAGAGCAACACACCCAAAGACGCATCCGTGAAGTGGATGACACTCGTCTGTGTGATCCCATTCTCCCCATTTAAGCCCATAGCACACACTCCACTCTGGGTAGGACCCGGCCGCGGGCCGAAAATGCCTCCTCCGCTGGGATTCGAACCCGCGTCCTCCATTTAGACCTGTGGCTTTTTTTTTTTTTTTTTTTTTTTTACTGATCCTCACCAACAAAAAAAAAAAAAAAAAAAAAAAAAAAAAAAAAAAAAAAAATCGCCATGAAAAAAACAAAGAAAAAAAATGTCGATATCTCCATTTAGAGACAAAAAGCAGCCTTCAACAATCCGATATGTTGATATTGATAGTAGCATTATTTTACTGTATCATGTATTTATTTATTTTATTTCTTTACTTACTTCATTGAAGAAGTCATTTGATACAAATGATAATTATGGTTCATCAGCCGTCATGTTGAAATCGAAGTGCAACGTTGTGAGCACCGTATAAGCTTTAAGCTTGTTGATGCTTTAATAGTAATAATAATAATAATAATAATAATAATAATAATTATTATTATTATTATTATTATTATTATTATTATTATTATA
>NC_134901.1:38080471-38090471 GCF_041734735.1 Babylonia areolata | reverse complement strand
AGAAATAAAGAAGATAAGATAAACTAATGAATAAATCAATACATGATTACATACATAAAATAAATAAGTAGACAAACATATAAATCTATAGCCAGCTAGACAGATGAATAAATTACCCCCCCCCCAAAAAAAAAGTAAACAAACATATAAATCTATAGCCAGCTAGACAGATGAATAAATTACCACAAAAAAGTAAACAAACATATAAATCTATAGCCAGCTAGACAGATGAATAAATTACCAACAACAAAAAAGTAAACAAACATCTAAATCTATAGCCAGCTAGACAGATGAATAAATTACAAAAACAAAAAAAACAAAAAAAAAAACCCGAAAATGACGTCAGTACCTAAGTAAGTAGACCCATGTAACGTTTTGTGTTCACCAAGGCTTCATGTGAACACTGATGGTTGGGTTACGCTGCTGGTCAGCCGGGCATCTGCTTGGCAGATGTGGTGTAGCGTATATATGGATCTGACCGAACGCAGTGATGCCTCCTTAAGCTACTGTTCACACACTGTTCAGCGCGATTCCTGTAATGTCCTGGTGTCACATTATACTGTTGATGTAGGTAGTGGCCGCAGTGAGTGTCCGAAACTTGCTGTTCGTTACTTTAACTCTCTCCATACGAACGGCGAAAGAGACGACGTTAACAGCGTTTCATCCCAATTACCATCATCAAAATATTACAAGCGGAACGCTCTTATACTGAAGAGGTGAATGTTGACAAAGGATACCACAGTTCTGACGACGGAAGCTAAAGGTTGGGTCATTCAGGCACCCACTGGACATCCGAGGGGTCTGTGTAGAGGAGAAGAGAGGACTGGCCGTACTGAGTGAGTTAACAAACCTATCAACTTACACGAACTATGATTATAGTTGTCGCGGATTTTACCGGCAGAGGTCTGTTTTCTTTATCTCTCTCTCTCTCTCTCTCTCTCTCTCTCTCTCTCTCTCTCTGTGCCGCTGGGGTAGATGATGATGATGATGGTGATGATGATGATTAGGATGAGGATGATGGGGATGATGAAAATGATGATGATGAAGAAGGAGAAGAAGATGAGGAGGAGGAGGAGGAAAATGAAAATGAAGATTAAGATGAGGATTAGGATGATGATGATGATGATGATGAAAATGAAGAATAGGATGAGGATGATGAAAATGAAGATTAGGATGAGGATGATGAGGATTAGGATGATGATGATGACGACGATGATGATGATGATGAGAAGGAGGAGGAGGAAGAGGAGGAGGAGGAAAATGAAGATTAGGATGAAGATGATGAGGATTACGATGAGGATGAGGATGAGGATTACGATGATGATGATGTTGATGGTGGTGGTGATGATGATGATGATGATGAAAATGAAGATTAGGATGAGGATGATGAGGATCATGAGAATTAGGAGGAGGAGAAGGATGATGATGATGATTTTGCTGAAGATGATGATGATGATGATAAGGATGAGGATGAGAATGAGGAGGATGAGGATGAATATGATGATCAGGATATAAGGAGGTTGAGGATGAGGATGAAAATGATGATAATGATGATGATGAGGATGATGAGGAGGAGCAGAATGATGAGGATCACACACACACACACACACACACACACACACACACACACACACACACACACACACAACACACACGCACACACACACAACACAAACACACACACACACACACAACACACACACACACACACACACACACACACACACACACGTACAAGAAGTGACCTATGGTCAAAAGCTAAGCAGAGAATGAAGCCAGTGACCACAGAAAAGGTGTGCAACCAGAACCCAGGTAGCTAATAATTATACATACCAACGTAGGTAAAAATACACCACATGATGCCTGGTCAGCGCTGGACATGACTGACCTGACCATCTGCCGTCCACCTGTACTGTGGAGGAGAGTGGTCAGGGAACAGCTGACCAATCCATGCGTGTCCACTCTGCACGTGCTGTGCTGATTAGATGGGTGTGTGTCGTTATGCCACAGTGGGCATTTCGCGTCCACACGTGGCGGACAGACCGCTGCGTCTTTTTCTTGTTCTTGTGCATTGGGAGAAAAGATCTGTTCTGTTCTGTTCACCGTTAGATTTTCTCCCCTGCCCTATTCCAGCTCTCTCTCTCTCTCTCTCTCTCTCTCTCTCTCTCTGTGTGTGTGTGTGTGTGTGTGTGTGTGTGTGTGTGTGTGTGTGTGTGTGTGTGTGTGTGTGTGTGTGTGTAAGCAATATCAAAGCAATATCCATTCTCTATATGTTGAAATATAACAGAAAAAATAATAGACAAATTAATCAATGAAATGATAAATAAATAAATAAATAAATGAACGAACGAACTAATAAATAAATAAACAAACAAATAGATAAACGAATTAATAAATGAATAAATAAGAAAAAGAATGCGCGAAGAGCCGTATGCTAAGGAATTTAGAAATGCTCTTTCTTCATCATTATTACCAATTGTTATCATGTACCATAAGTGTGGAAAACTAAGCTTTATAGTATCACATACCACTACTACTACTACTACTACTATACGAATGATAATAATAATGATGATAATAATAATAATGATAAAATACCACTAGTACTTCTACTATTACTAATAAGGGACATTATTTAATGGTTGTCGTTCTTTGTTTAGTTAACATTTACACGGCAAAAGAGGGAAATTATATAATGGTTATTATTCTTTGTTCAGCTTAATGTCTATCCGGTATTTATCCGAGAAAATATTTAATGCACAACGTTCTTTTTATATCTTCCTTTTTTTATATTCAGCATAAAAGGGTCATTTTATAATGGTTAATATTCTTTGTTTGGTTTAATTCCATCCGGTATTTTATCAGAGAAAATATATTAATGGTCCACTATTCTTTTTTTCTTTTTTTCTAGTTTAGTTTTATTCAGCATCAAAGAAAAATTATACAACGGTCAACATTTTCTGTCCAGTTCACTTTAATCCAGCATGAAAGGGAAATTGCATAACATTCTTTTTATAGTTTAGTTTTATTCAGCACAAAAGGGAAATTTTATAATGGTGAATATTCTTTGTTCAGTTTAATTCCATCCGGTAGTTATCAAAGAAAATATTTTATGGCCCACATCGTTTGTATTTTAAAGGATACTTTTATCCAGCATTTAAAAGGCAAATTTACATAACGCTGAACTTTGTCAAACTTAAAATTATTCAGCACAAGAGGGGAATTATATAATGGTCAACATTCTTTGTCCAGTTTTCTTTCATTCAGCATGAAATGGAAATTTTATAATGGCTAACATTCTTTCTGCGCTTAGATTTTATCCAGCATAAAAAGGAAATTACATGACGGTCAATATTCTTTGTCGAGTTTACGTTTATCCAACATGAAAGGGAAATTATTTCGGTGGTTAAAATTCTTTGTTTTTTCCGGGAAAAATCAGAGAAAATGTTTAATGGTCAACATTCTATTTCTAGTTTACATTTATCCAGCATTTAACAGGAAAATTATATAATGGTTCACGGTCTTTATCCAGTATACTTTTTATCCAATATGAAATGGAAAATATGTAATGGTTCGCATTTTTTGGCCGGTTAACTTTAAAAAAAATAATAATAATTTTTTTTATCCAACATGTATCTAACAGGTCAAATCATATGATGGTTAACATTGTTTGTCCAATTTACTTTTATCCATCATGTAACCAACAACAATAAAATCATACAATGCTTAGCAACCTACGACTTCTGCTTATAATAATAATAATGAGAAGAAGAAGGTGATGATGATGATGATGATGATGATGATGAAGATCAGTACATGCCTTGATTGGTTTCTAGTTATTGCTGATATTGCTGTCGGTTTTAGTGTAGTCGTAGTAGTAGTAGTAGCAGCAGCAGTAGTAGTCGTAGTAGTAGTTGTTTTTGTTGTATGTTTCTATCGTTCGTTATGCGGTTTTTTGGGGTTTTTTTGTTTGTTTGTTTTTTTTGTTTTTTTTTTGTTTGTTTGTTTCTTTCTTTCTTTTATACTATGTTATTAGTGAATGCTAACAACAACAACAACACACACACACACAAAACAGACCAAAAAAGAAACCAGCAAACTTCCAGCACCAAACTTACTTCCAATCAGCCAATCAGTCAGCCAGTCAGTCAGTCAAGTTAGCCAACCACTCAAACAGACACACCTCACTCAGTCAAGTTAGCCAATCACTCGAAGAAGACAACCTGTTAGCCAGCCGAAGACAGGGACCAACAATCTGAGAATTTTTTGGGGGGAGGTGAGGATGGTGGAGTGGTGGGGTGGAGAGGAATCCAGGAAGCAGACCTCACTGAGGCAGTCCGCGGACCTTGGAGGGGGGTGGGTGGGTGGGTGGGGGGGGGGTCTCTAGTACCCCCCCCCCCCCGGCCCTCCCTCCCTCCGATACGGGGCTTTTCTGGACCTGATTACAGTGCCATGACACATCCGCCGGTCTTGGCAAATCCAAACATAGCTCACCTCCCCAGTCTTACTACCCCCCCAAACCCCCACCTCCCCTTGGCACACAAGGAGTAGGGGTGTGTGTGTGTGTGTGTCGGGGGGGTTGGGGGAGGGGAAGGGGGGGGGTGGTGGCAACTAATTGACTACGGGAGGTGACTTTCGCCACCTCCCTCCCCCCCCGTTCCATGTTTTCTCTCGCACAGGTGTGGTCGGATCGAGTCTCCGTGCTGGCACGGGGAAAGAGATAGACAGAGAGAGAGAGAGAGGGAGGGAGGAGGAGAGAGAGAGACAGAGGGGGAGAGGGGGGGGTGGAGTGAGAGAGAGAGAGGGGGGAGAGAGTGGGGAGAGGGAGAGAGAGGGGGGGAGGATGGAGAGAGTGGGGTAGAAAGGGAGAGGGGGGGATTGGAGAGAGGGGGAGAGAGAGAGAGGGGAAGAGAAAGGGAGAGAGAGAGGGGGGACAGGGGGAGAGAGGGAGAGGGGGTTGGAGAGAGAGGAGAGAGAGAGGGGGGAAGAGAAAGGGAGAGTGAGAGGAAGGAGAGAGAGGGAAGGAGAGAGAGGGGGAGATAGGGAGAGAGAGAGATGGAGGGAGAGAGAGAGGGGAGAGAGAGAGGAAGAGAGAGAGGGGGAGAGAGAGGGAGAGAGAGAGAGATGGTGGAATTGAGGGAGAGAGAGAGATGGAGGGAGAGAGAGAGGGGAGAGAGAGAGGAAGAGAGAGAGGGGGAGAGAGAGAGATGGTGGAATTGACGGAGAGAGAGAGAGGGAGACAGAGAGGAGAGAGAGGGAGGGAGAGAGAGAGGGGAGAGAGGGAGAGAGAGAGAGGAAGAAGAGAGAGAGAGACGGACGGACAGACAAACAGAGAGCGAGACAGAGAGAGAGAGAGACAGAGGCAGAGAGAAAGAGGGGGAGAAGGACAGAGACAAAGACACACACACACACACACACACACACACACACACACACACACACACACACACACACACACACACACACACACACACACACACACACACAGAGAGAGAGAGAGAAAGAGAAAGAGAAAGAGAAGGCCAGGGAAAGGAAGAGAGTCCAACGAACGAAGAAGAAGAAGAAGAAAGAACGAACGAACGAACGAAAGTAGTAGAAGAAGAAGAAGAAGAAGGAAACCCTTGTGTGCCAAGCAAGAGCTGAGCCCAGCAGAAGCAGAAGCAGAAGCCTAGCTCGGAGCTTACTTGGCTGGGCTTGGCTTGTTATTGGAGAGATTCAGGTTCGGCAGTTGTGGTGCGATATGGAGTAATCAGTGGCCGAATCAATTTTGGCAGAGGCGTGAAGAAGAAGAAGAAGAAGTAGTAGAAGAAGAAGGAAAAGAAGAAGAAGAAGAAAAAGACTACCACAGCTTGTGGTCGGTCTGTCTCCTTCACCAGGCAGAAGAAGAGATATGAACCAAAAGGAAGTGAGGAGAGAGAGAGAGAGAGAAGGGGGTTAGGGTGCGGAGGGGTGGGGGTGGGGGTAGGGGGTGGTGGTGGGGGGGGGGCGGGAGGGTGCAACACTGCTTGTTCGCTAGCTAGCTAACTGCATGCTCACAGTAGTCCGTCTTGTTGAGAACATCACGCTGTCTTTTTTCCCTCTCCTCCCCCCCCCCTCGCTCCCGTCCTCCCCCTCCTCCCTCCCTCACCCCACACCCCACACCCCACACCCACCCACCCAGCCTCACATCGGCTTCTTGCGTTTCTTGTTTATGATATCAGATCAGGCAAGAAAGAGAAAGCGAGACTCTTGTTTTTTGGGTGGAGAGAGAGAGAGAGAGAGAGAGAGAGAGAGAGAGAGAGGGGGGGGGGGTTGGAAGGGGAGGGAAGGAAGGAAGGAAGGAAGGAAGAAGGGGGGAGGGGAGGAAAGGGATTTTCCCCCTGTCAAGGATTTTTTTTTTTTTTTTTTTTTTTTTGTTCCTGCTGCTGATTTCACATGCGATTCGGTGTGAAGAAATGCACACACACATAAAAAAAAAAAAAAAAAAAAATTATATATAAAAAGCCAACCCACACACAACCGCTTCATGTCACACATCAACGAGTTAGGATAACCTGTTCCTTTTCTTTTTTGGAGGGGAGAGCATTGGGGTGGGGTGGGGTGTCTTATAATTCTACGGTGTGGAACAGATTATGCGGGTGGTCGTTAGACCCTAACGGCAAATTTAGAAGAAAAAAAAAATCTATCTCTTGACTGCATACGTGTCTTATATTTGTATGGCATAGAGCAGGTGGTCATATATACCCTTTCGGCAAATTTAGAAAACAAAATAATCCATCTCATGGTCGCTTACGTCTGTGCATGCACTTGTGAATGTGTGCGCGTCTGTATACTATCAAGTTACCTTTTTTTTCTTTTTTTTTTGTATCAAGGCGTTATTTCCAAGTCGACAATCTAGACTAGACTGGTTCATTAAACTTCTGTAGACAAGGCCAATGGTCTCTTTATTGTGTTCATAGGCAAGAGCTTGTTACCATCACGGAAACACACACCTAGTGATAAATAACGATTCTCGTTCGTTGATCACGATGATAATGACGATGGTATTTCAGTTCCAGTTCCAGATTCTCAAGGAAGCGTCACTGCGTTTGGACAAATCCAAAATTATACGCGACGCCAGATCTACTAGGCAGATTCCTGACCAGCAGCACAACCCAACACGCAAATGAGTCAGGCCTTGTGTGCAAGACTATATATATATATATATATATATATGTGTGTGTGTGTGTGTGTGTGTGTGTGCCCATCAGAATACTCATCCCAAACTGCTGGAATTCTACGATGCTTTCACTCTCGTAACGAAGAAAGGATACGATGTTGTGTTGGTCTGGTTTCCCGGCCATTTTGGCATTGGTGGTAACAAAAGGGCAGACCAGCTGGCCAAGAACGCTGTCAAGGAAGAATTATCGAGATCCTTCGTACCATACACAAGACATGAAGCAGAAGGTGAACACTCACATTAACCCTTTCACCGCCAAGCTCGCATTTATGCACGGGCGTGGCAGAGGACCCACGTCACTGAAAGGTGACCATCCTTTGGTCTGTTATCCATGAACCTACTGCTCATAATGTTCGGTGGTAGGATAGGCTATATTTTCTATACATCGCAGGGGGAATCCCCAGCTATTCTTAGCCACTGTCTTTTCTGTGTTTATATACCACAAGGCAATTTTGTACTCTAAATATTGACTGGCGCTGAAAGGGTTAAGGATCTTTGGCAAGAGGAATGGAACACCCAGACGGACAATTGTTGTTCCAAATCCGTCCAGACCTAAAGGAGACCCTCTAATCGGTGGTGAAGAACAGAAAGGAGGAGTCTGTGCTGTGCAGACTGCGCGCGGGGCACACACATTTTTTTAAATTTTTTTTTTTAAACTCATTCTTACTTGTTGAAGGGGGAGGAGGCCCCTCGATGTATTATTCCCTGTGATGAGCCTCTCACCGTGAAACACGTGCTCCTTGACTGTTGGGATCTGCATTTACGTTAGACACAGACCAGACATTACTCGGTGGTTTCTCTGCTGAAGACTTTGTTTCGTGATGTCCCTCCGTGGACGCTGATGGACTTCTTGAAAGAAGTGAACATTTTTTAATCAGATTTGAAGGTTTAAAACTGTGGAAGGTTTTTAAACTTTGAGTGGAAAGCTTAAAGCGGTGACTAGTTTTTATTTTTTATTTCTATTTTTATTTTATTATTTACCCTTGACTTGCAGTAATTATTAGACAGGCGCAATAGCCGAGTGGTTAAAGCGTTGGACTGTCAATCTGAGGGTCCCGGGTTCGAATCACGGTGACGGCGCCTGGTGGGTAAAGGGTGGAGATTTTTACGATCTCCCAGGTCAACATATGTGCAGACCTGCTAGTGCCTGAACCCCCTTCGTGTGTATATGCAAGCAGAAGATCAAATACGCACGTTAAAGATCCTGTAATCCAGGTCAGCGTTCGGTGGGTTATGGAAACAAGAACATACCCAGCATGCACACCCCCGAAAACGGAGTATGGCTGCCTACATGGCGGGGTAAAAACGGTCATACACGTAAAAGCCTACTCGTGTGCATACGAGTGAACGCAGAAGAAGAAGTAGTTATTAACGTGGCGATAGCCTGGAGATGGCCTTTGTGGTCGGCGAGGCTCTAAGCACCATAATTTGATTTGATCTGATCCATCAGAATGGATTTTTCTTCTACATATTGTTTTTGTTAGAGGACAACACTTTTGTTGCCAATGGGTTCTTTTTCGGTGCATGGACAAACACACACACACACACACACACACACACACACACACACATACATATGCACGCAAGCACGCACGCACACACACACACACACGCACGCACGCACGCACACACACACACACACACACACACACACACACACACACACACACACACACACACACACACGGGTGCAATAGCCGAATGGTTAAAGCGTTGGACTTTCAATCTGTGTGTCTGGGGTTCGAATCTCGGTGCACCTGGTGGGTAAAAGATGGAGATTTTTCCGATCTCACAGGTCAACATATGTGCAGACCGGCACTAGCCTGAACCTCCTTCGTGTGTATACGCACGCAGAAGATCAAATACGCACGTTAAAGATCCTGTAATCCATGTCAGCGTTGGGTGGGTTGTAGAAACAAGAATATACCCAGCATGCGCACACCCGAAAGCGGAGTATGGCTGCCTACATGGCGGGGTAAATAAACAAAAAAAAAAACCCGGTCATACACGTAAAATGTTGCATGTCTGTCTGAGTGTGTATGTGAGTGCGCCTGAAATCTGATTGAATGAAACAGGAAACGAATGATGAGCGCCCAGTGGCATCTGTCAGTCGGCTCTACCCAGGTCGTGCAAACGACCCCGTGTTTGTAAAGCGCTTAGAGCCTGGTCTCTGACCGAGGATAGGCGCTATAAAAGTATCCACATCAACCAATCAAACACACACACACACACACACACACACACACACACACACACACACACACACACACACACACACACACACACACACAAACGAACACAAACACATGAACACTGAGTACACAGACAGTCACAGACAGAGGGAATGAGACAGACAAAGACAGACAACGACAAAAGAACAAAGCAAAAGATCCTCCCCCTTCCCACCACCACAACCGGGAGAATCCCCCCACACACACACTCCCCATTCCCCCCCCCCCACTTCCCCTCCCCCCCCCCTGCCCAGCCCCCCCCAAACACACACACACACAATCGCCCCCCACAGTAGATTGTGAATGGTCACCACCACACGTTTTGCTCCCTGAACCAAACAACTGACACTCCACGCACGCACACACACACACGCACACACACACACACACACACACACACACGGAGCGGTCCCCAGTCTCCAAACAACGGACACTCCACGCGCACGCATACACACAAACACACGCACACACACACACACACACACACACACACAGAGAACGGTCACCAACCACCTTCAGTCTAATTACCGTGATGTGCCCACAACAACAACAACCAACCAACCCAACCAAC
>NC_134901.1:38067971-38075471 GCF_041734735.1 Babylonia areolata | reverse complement strand
AAAACAACAAAAAAAACCCTGCTTGCCCCCCCCCCCCTGGCCCCCCACCACCCTCTTCCTCCCACCCCCTTATCCCCACCCACCCCCACTCGTTGTGGTTGCTGGTCACCTGGTTTGTCCAGTAGTAGTAGTTGTAGTGGTTGATGATGGTCAATAGCCATTGATGTGCCCCCGGCCGTGGTCCCAAACCTCCCCCCCCCCCCACCTCCTCCCCCCTCCCCCCCCCCCCCCTTCTTTCTCGTCAGGTGGAGTCCTTCCGCTAGCCGCTTGTGTATGGGTACGGGGCTGTGGGGGGGCGGGGGTGGGGCGGGGGGGGGGCTGGGGGGGGGGGGGCTTGGGGGGGAGACTTGGTGGTGGTGGAAGGGTCAAGCCATCCACCATAGTAGAAAAGAGTGAACAATCTCTCCTGTCTGTTGTTTGAAGCGCTCATCTTTCTTGGTATTGTATTGGTCTTCTTTTTTTCTTTTTCTTTTTCTTCTTCTTCTTTTCTGTCTTTCTTTCTTTTTTTTCCCTTTTTTTTTCGTTCTTTTTATTTCTTTTTTCCCCTCTGCGAAGTATAGTCAGGTTTCAATCAGGTCTGTCTCTCCTGTGCAAACTGTCCCTATCTCCTCGCTTTTTTTCTTTCTTTTCTTCTTCTCCTTCTTTCTTTCTTTCTGTCTTTCTTTTTCCTCCTCTTCTTGTTATTGTTCTTCTAGTTCTTGTTCTTTTCCTTCCTTCCTTCCTTCCTTTCTTTTTTCTTTCTTTCTTTTTCCTTTCTTTCCTTCCTTCCTTTCTTTCTTTCTTTCTTTCTTCCTGCCTTTATTCCTTCCTTCCTTCCCTCCTTCCTTCCTTTCTTCCTTCCTTCCTTTCTTCCTTCCTTCCTTCCTTCCTTTCTTCCTTCCTTTCTTTCTTTCTTTCTTTCTTCCTGCCTTTATTCCTTCCTTCCTTCCCTCCTTCCTTCCTTTCTTCCTTCCTTTCTTCTTTCCTTCCTTCTTCCTTCCTTCCTTTCTTCCTTCCTTTCTTTCTTTTTTTCTTTCTTCCTGCCTTTATTCCTTCCTTCCTTCCCTCCTTCCTCCCTCCCTTCCTTCTTTTTTTTTTTTCTTCCTTTCTCTCTCCTCCTCTTCTTCGTTTTGCTCTTGTTCTTTTTGTTGTTGTTGTTGTTGTTCTTCTTCTTCTTGGTTTAACTCTCTCCATACGAACGGCGAAAGAGACGACGTTAACAGCGTTTCACCCCAATTACCATCATCAAACTATTGCAAGCGGAAGGCTCATATACTGAATAGGTGAATGTTGACAAAGAATACCACAATTCTGACGACGGAAGCTAAAGGTTGGATCATTCAGACACCCATTGGACATCCGATGGGTCTGTGTAGAGGAGAAGAAAGGACTGGCCGTACTGAGTGAGTTAAACAGTATTTTATTTGTAACATGTCACAATACAACACAGATATAGATGAACAGGACAACAAGAAAATCTTATATAAAGTCCTGTTCTGATACATGTACATACTGAATATGTGACGGATGTCATCATAACTAGAAGTTAAGACGTGAACATACATGAGTTTTGAACAAAACTAAGCTGAGATATAAATAAAGGTGTTGTTGTTGTTGTTGTTCCCTGATAACCTCCGTCATTCTGATTCCCTCGCATCTTTTTAAATCTCGTCTCAAAACTCACCTTTTTCCTCAGCAATTGTGGCAGGTCCACTTCCTTTGCGTTAGCTGTGCTTGACTATGTGTGTAGACATATGTATGTGTACATAACTACATGCATGTATATGAATGTGTATTGTGTGTGCATGTGTTTATGTAAGTTTGTGCCTGCCTGTGTATGTGTATGTGTTAGGGTAGCTGTTAGATACACATGTATGTTAAAATGTATGGATGCAGTGTGTGTGTGTGTGTGTGTGTGTGTGTGTGTGTGTGTGTGTGTGTGTGTGTGTAGTCACATTTTGGTGTGTGTATGTAACATTGATGTAATGTTTTATGTTAACAAAAGCGTTTTTTTTTTAAAGCACCTACAGCAGATTTCTGGATAGTGTGCTATATAAGTATATATTCTTCTTCTTCTTCTTCTTCTTCACACATGCACACACACAACAAACTCCGTTCGCTAACCTATCCAACATCTTCACCACCAGCAAACATCTCTCACAACCCCCCCCCCCCCCCCCACCCCACCCCCTCCCAACCCCCGCCCACCCCCAACCCCCCACCTCTCTAATCCCCACCCCCCCCCCCCCCGCACCCCCGCACCCTTCCCTTAGGGACATTTACTTAAACTGCCTTGTCGGTGGACATGACAAGGGGAAGAGGGGAGGGTGGTGGTGGTGTGGGGTGGGGACAGATACACAACTCACTGAATCTCCCTTCCCTTGTAGTAAGTATATAGCCAGCGCTACACGGATCCTACGGATCCATCTCCCATCTTCTAGTTATACCTCCCCCCCCCGGGGGGGGGGGGGGGGGCTGGGGGGAGTGAAACATAGGAGAGAGAGATCGACGATAGCTCTGCAAAACCTATCGGTCTGCCGCTTCTCGCATCAGAAACGGTTGGGTGGCATTTGAAAAAAAAAAAAAAAAAAAAAAAAAAAAAGGTGCTTGCATTCAATTCCTTCCTTCCTTCCTTCCTTCCTTCCTTGGCCTTCCTTCCTTCCTTCCTTCCCACCCCCCACCCTCCTCACAGCCCTCCTACTCCCCATTCCCCCCACCCCCTCCCCATCACCCACTCTTTTCCTGACGTTTCGGTTGGCTGGCGACCAAGAGTTTACATTTTGGGGTGGGTGGGGGGCCGGTGGGGTGGGGGTGGGGGTGGGCGGATGGGGGGGGGGGGCTGAGAGCTCTCGCGGGGGTGGTTAGGGTGTGTGTGTGTTGGGAGGGGGGGGGGGGGGGGGTAGGGGTGGGAGGTGGAGGTAATTGCTGAGACAAGTGTGTCTTCGCCATGCACGTCAATGTGGGATTGTAGGTAAAAAAAAAAAAAAAAAAAAAAAAAAAGCTGCCTCCTCAAGTACTATTCCATGTTGGCTAAAATATCTCTTGATTTATTTCCTGTTTACTGAGGGCAGAAAGAGAGAGAGAGAGAGAGAGAGAGAGAGGGGTGGATGGGGGGTGGGAGGGTGTCGGTGAGGGGGGGGGGGGGGGGGAGGAGATGATGCAGGTGTTGGTGTTTCTTGTTTGTTTTTTTGTTTGTTTGTTTGTTGTTGTTGTTTTTTTGTCGTTGCTTTATTAAAGAAAGAAAGAACAGGAAAAAAAAAAATGGGGCGTGAATGAAGGAGCCAGGAATGAAAATAAATTGTGCGTGTGTGGATGCGTGGAATACTAATAATAATAATATGAAATAAGACTGCGGTGGAGTTGGGGGTGGGGGGAGTTAGGGGTGGGGAGTTGGGGGATGGGGGGTGGGCGTGAGGGTGAGGTGTGAGTTTGGGGTTTGACTTGAAGAAAACTCATATCAGCCCGAGATGTACTGTCTTTTGATTTTTTTTTTGTTCCATGTGTATATCGTTTAAACATCTTTAATATCAAGAAACAAGGTGCAATACAGCGTTCAATTAAGAAGACTTGAGCAACAACAAGCATGAGCTTATATCGTGCTCGTTCATATGCAACAAGCAATACACAAACGCAATGGCGAAAATACACACATTATTGGACAATAAAAAGAAGGTTGAAGTACAAGACAAAACTAAACTAAACAAGAAAAAAACAACAGCAAAAACACAACAACAAAAAAACCTACTATTACCGCAACTACCACTGACAACAACAACAATGAAAATATTAATGATAATACTAATACTAACATAGTAGCAACAATGATAACACACTGGAAAGTGAACATCACCTAAGGAGGCATATGTGTGTATATATATATATATATATGTGTGTGTGTGTGTGTGTTTGTTTCTGTGTGTGTGTGTGTGTGTGTGTGTGTGTGTGTGTGTGTGTGTGTGTTGGGGGAGAGAGAGACAGACAGAGACAGAGAGAAAGAGACAGAGAAAAGAGAGAGACAGAGATAGGGCACACACAGTACTGGGTCCAAATTTCTCTTTCTGTTTCATTGAAAGTTGCTTTGACTGTGTTCATATCCACGTGTATAATTATATGCATAAACCTTGCAACTGCACATGCATGACTAAATTTCTTTTTCTTTTTTTTCTTTTTTTTAAACTATGAATAAAATCATATTCAGTCTATCTAACACTATCACTAGATACTGTCTTGAAACAAGAATGTATGCTATGCATGAATGCAAAATCATTTAAATCATTTCAACGTATCCGTCTTACTCACTCAATCACACACACACACACACACACACACACACACACACACACACACACACAGAGTCTCCCCACCCCATCACCGGCATCACACACAACGATGCTTGTTTATGTAAATGTAAAAATTGCGTACCTTCCTTAGGTATAAGTCAAATAGATAGAGAGTCGTACCGGTGAATCCTAACAGAACATCTGTTATTCCTACAACAATCTGGCCTTTTCTATATTCCACCCCAACTACGTCCGACTACAATCACTTAAGTTCAAGTCCACGTTGCGGCTTCTTTTTGTTGCTTCAGTTGTTGACGTTCTAACCCCCACCACCCACCACCCACCTCTCGCCCAAAGGCAACGCTTCAGTAAGTCATCATAGACGCGCCTTCCACTTCAAAAGAACAGCAAATAAGATCGTGATGAACAAACAAATTACATCCTTCGATACTCATCATTCACGCTAAAGATCAACAACCACTTGATCTCTTGGTGTTTCTTCCCCCCTCCCCCCCCCCCCCCCCCCCCCCCACGAACGACTACTGGGTCAGCGCTTGGACCGTTGGTGGTAGAGATCAAGTCGATCACCACCAATGGTATATATTGCCTTTAGGCCACTAAAGTAACGGGACTTTTTGAGAGAGCCCAGAGTCTCATTTCTACCCCCCTCCCCCCCCCCCCCCCTTATCAGGAGGGTACCACCACCGCCGCGAACTGGACGTCCCGCGGAAGCACTTTAAAGTGCCTAGGTCCTTTCCCCCTCCTCCCCTCCTCTACCGTCATCGCTTTAACGTTGTTAACTAACTGATAACCACTCCCAGGGAACAAGTTACGGCTTCAGGGTATCTATAGGTATAAAAGTAAGCCACAGTCGTCCATCCGCGCTGGCTGCCCCACCAACTTACCACCCCCCTCGCCATGCCCCACCCCACCCCCCACCCCCCCACACACACACCCGGCCGCCCGCCCACCCGCTCGCCTTCTCATCAGATAACTCCAAGGAAGTATCCCCCCACTACCACCACACAGGACTTCACCGAGTTCGGGAGAAGTTTAGCTCCAGTAGTAAAGCAAGAAAGTCCCGGCCGAAAAAAACTTCTTCTAACTTGACCACGTCTACTACTAGCTTTAGTAACTTACTACTACAACTACGAAGTTTGCCTCTGGGCTGGTCAGTTGCTTCCCCTTTCTTCGTCTTCCCCCCCCCCCCCCCCCCCAGTCCCCCCCCCACACACACTCCGCACCCCCGCCCGCCCGTCCCCCTCCCTCTACCACCACCCTCTCCATCCTTTGCCCTCCTCGGATTGACCCCTCTGGGGGAGGTGGCAACATACTATCGGCATTAGATCGTGTAATGACTTAATTAGGAAGGTGAGGGGGGGGGTGAGTGGAGGTGTAATCAGGGAAATCGGTAGGGGAGGTGCCGGGAGGGAGGGAGGGGTGGGGGGGGGGGGAAGAGAGACGGAGGGAGAGAGGGAGGAAGGAAGGAAGGGGGGGGGGGGGGAGAGAGAGAGAGAGAGAGGCGATGGCTAGAAAGGGTTGATGGATGAATTTGGTCTGGTGGTGGTTTCGGGGTCGGGGAAGAGCTCTTACTACTGTTGTAACTGGGCGGAGAGTGCGTCTGTCTCTGTGTCTGTGTCTTTTTTGGTCTCTGTCTCAGTATCTGTGTGTGTGTGTGTGTGTGTGTGTGTGTGTGTGTGTGTGTGTGTGTGTGTGTGTTTCGCTCCGTCTGTGTGTGTGTGTATGTGTGTGTCTATGTGTCTGTCTGTCTGTCTGTCTGTCTCTCTCCGCTCTCTCCTATCTCTGTGTGCGCGTGTGTGTCTGTTACTGTGTTTGCACTCCCAAATGAGTACATATGTAAATAAATGAATAAATAAATAAATACATAAATAAATAAATGAATAACTTAATCAATAAATGAATAAACGAATAAATAAATAAATAAATAGATATATAGGTCAGCGAATAAATAAATCAATAGACAAATAAATGAATGAATGAATAGATGAACAATAACTAATTACCTAAATGAATGAATAGATAAATGAATGAATGAATGAATGAATGAATGTGTGTGTGTGAGTGTGTGTGTGTGCGTGTGTGTGTGTGTGTGTGTGTGTGTGGGTGTGTGTGTGTGCATTTTACTTATATATACGATTTATTCCCTTGATGTTTTTATTTATGTATTGTTGTACAATACCTTATGGTCTTAACGTGTGTGTGTGTGTGTGTGTGTGTGTGTGTGTGTGTGTGTGTGTGTGTGTGTGTGCATGTGTGTGTGTGTGTGTGGGTGTGTGTGCGTGCGTGCGCGCATGTCATTTTTAGTAATCTTATGCCCTTTTTTGTTGTTGGATGTTTTCATTTGTTAATATTGTTGTGCAATACCCTATTGTCTTAACATGAGTATGTGTGTGTGGGGAGTGGGGGGGTTAGTATATCGTCAGCTATTGGGAATTCTTATTTGACTAGTTTTAATCTCTTCTTATGTTGCGCATGATTTTATGCCAGTGTTTACAATGAGCCTGTGATTGCACAACTTAATTTCCATGTGGATTAATAAAGTGTTTTTGATTGATTGATTGATTGACAATGATTAACTGAATGAATGAATGAATGAATGAATGAATGAATGAATAGATAAATGAATGAATGAATGAATGAATAGATAAACAATAACTAACTAAATGAATGAATAGATAAATGAATGAATGAATGAATAGATAAACAATAACTAACTAACTAAATGAATGAATAGATAAATGAATGAATGAATAGATAAACAATAACTAACTAAATGAATGAATAGATAAATGAATGAATGAATAGATAAAAGGTATTGGGTTTTTGTTTTTTTGTTTGTTTGTTTTTGGGGTTTTTTTTTTTGGGGGGGGGGGGTTGTTTTTTTTGTTTTTGTTTGTTTTGGGGGTTTTGTTGGGGTTTTTTTTTGTGTTGTTGTTTTGTTGGTTTTTTTTGGGGGGTAGGGGGGTGGTGATGAACCTGAGGAACACGCAGTGATGTTCTGCTGATTCTTGGAATTCCCAGCAAGGGTGACGAAGCACTGTGACTGATCATGACTGTCTGTGGAATGACAAAACAGCTGTGATGCTAATAGTGAAGACCCTTCCTTCCCTCTCCCCCCCCCCCCTCTCTCTCTCTCTCTCTCTCTCTCTGTCTTGGTGGCTGAGTTTGGTTATTATATTATTCCTTTTTCCTTTTTATTCTATTTTCTAAGTGTTTTTTT
>NC_134901.1:38040471-38045471 GCF_041734735.1 Babylonia areolata | reverse complement strand
CTTCTTTTTTTTTTTTAACCCAGGCAAGCAAGCAAGGAAGCAAGGAAGCAAGTACTAAAGCCCCTGCGACAATGACATTCTGTCTTTTTTCGTGAGTGTGTGAGTGAGTGAGTGAGTGAGTGACTGCGACAGCATTTAGTTTGAAGGAAGGGCAGGCAGGCAGGCAGGCAGGCAGTGAGGCAGGCAGGCAGGCAGGCAGGCATGCCCTGTATTGTGTGGGTAAGCGGCAGAGTAGCAACAAGGAAGGCCTGAAAATAAAGGTGAGTGCTGTCTTTTGACGAGATGGACCTAGGGTGGGTTATATAGAGTAGTTAGTTAGTAAGGGAGGGAGGGAGGTAGGGAGGGGGTGGGGTGGGGTGGGGGGCGCGGGGGGGTGGGGGGGGGGGTTGTAGTAGAACTTCTTCTATTACTGGGTTGGTGGTACTCTGGTGGGATATGCATGGGATTTTTTTTTTTTTTAAATCTCTCGCTAAGTGTTCATTGCTATACTGACCACCCAGGCAGCTTTTGTTCTGTCTGTCTCTGTCTCTGTCTGTCTCTCTCTGTCTGTCTCTGTGTCTCTGTCTCTGTCTGTCTGTCTGTCTGTCTGTCTGTCTGTCTCTCTCTCTCTCTCTCTCTCTCTCTATATATATATATATATATATGTGTGTGTGTGTGTGTGTGTGTGTGTGTGTGTTTATGTGTGTGTGTGCATGTGCACGTGCGCGTATGTGTGTATGTGTGTGAGAGAGAGACAGAGACAGAGACAGAGAGACAGAGAGAGAGAGAGAGCCTGGAACGGGGGATTTGGTGGGAGGTGGTGGGGGTGATGGGGGTGGAAGAGTGAGAGAGTTGGAAGTGTCAATAGTTGCGGAGGGGTGGGTGGAGGAGGGTGGTGGTGGGAGGGGGGGATTTAGGAGGGAGGGGGGGGGGCTGGAGGGTAAGGGAGGGAAAGCTATTAGTCCCGGGTTCTGTGAAGTGTGAAATGAACAATTTTCCTCTGAAAAAGCGATTGGAAGCAAAAGTGGGTGTGAGTGGCGTTTACGGAGGGATTACGGAGGATTTGTTGAGGTACCGTGTCATACTCCCGACATCTCACACAGGTTTGGACCGTCGATTGGTGTGTGTGTGTGTGTGTGTGTGTGTGTGGTTGTGGGAAGGGGCCAGGGGTGGGGTGGGGAGGAGGAATGGAGAGGAGTGTGGGTGGGAGGGGGTCGGAGGGTTATGCTGTTGGAGGGTTTTCAGTTTTACTTTCTCGTGAAGTCCGGCATCACTTCAGTCGAACGGTTACGCCACCTCTGCTAAGCCTTGACTGCATGCATGTACACACACACACACACACACACACACACACACACACACACACACACACACACACACACACACACACAAATATATATATATATATATCTTTTTATCACAACATATTATCACAACACAGATTTCTCTGTGTGAAATTCGGGCTGCTCTTCCCAGGGAGAGCGCGTCGCTATACTACAGCACCACCCTTTTTTTTTCTTTTTTTCTTTTTTTTCCTGCGTGTAGTTTTATTTGTTTTTCCTATCGAAGTGGATTTTTCTTCAGAATTTTTGCCAGGAACAAGCCTTTTGTTGCCGTGGGTTCTTTTACGTGCGCTAAGTGCATGCTGCACACGGGACCTCGGTTTATCCTTTCATCCGAATGACTAGCGTCCAGACCACCACTCAAGGTCTAGTGGAGGGGGAGAAAATATCGGCTGCTGAGCCGTGATTCGAACCAGGGCGCTCAGATTTTCTCGCTTCTTAGGCGGACGCGTTACCTCTAGGCCATCACTCCACTTATACATATATACATACATACATAAATATGGAGGTCATAAATAAATAACCATGTCAATAAAAACATGGAGGTTAAGACAGAGTATAAAAAGATGTATATGGACATAGAATTGATATATATATATATATATATATATATATATATATATAGAGAGAGAGAGAGAGAGAGAGAGAGAGAGAGAGAGAGAGAGAGAGAGAGAGATAATTGTATGTAGTGTATATCTTCATATAATGTTATAACATGTATGTGAACATCTCTCTCTTTCTCTCTCTCTCTCTCATATATATATATATATATATATATATATATATATATATATATATATATATATATATATAATCACAACGAATGTGTGCATAATATGTCCATAAGTTCAGTTGCACATTAATAACCTTTTTTTTCTTCTTTTTTTTTTTGTAGGGGCAGCGCTATTGCTCAATGACTTAGGCTAAGAGCAATGGAAAATGGAGTGGCAATTTGCCTAGCTACATCAATCAACTAATGGTGATTAGTCAAGACCATCATCGCTGCCCACAAAGCTGATTTGTTTTTAGAAACAGTGGATGACGACGATGATGATCATGATGTTGATTCTGCCAACTAGAAAACATTAAAAAAAATAAAATAAAAAAAGACAGAAAGAAATACACATGAAAAAAAAAAAAAAAATCACGGCAAGATTTACGACTGATCACCCGTCGTGGTGAAGTGGTTAACTCTCTCCATACGAACGGCGAAAGAGATGACGTTAACAGCGTTTCACCCCAATTACCATCATCAAAATATTGCAAGCGGAAGGCTCTTATACTGAAGAGGTGAATGTTGACAAAGAATACCCTACAATTCTGACGACGGAAGCTAAAGGCTGGGTCGTTCAGACACCCACTGGACATCCGAGGGGTCTGTGTAGAGGAGAAGAGAGGACTGGCCGTACTGAGTGAGTTAAAGCGTTGCAGACTGACGGCTGGAAGGACTCGGCGGGTTCGATCCCCATATTTATGAACCCCGTTGGGAAATAATAATTATAATTATAATGATAATTATGCGAACAAGATGAGGCTCGTTATTAACACAACACACACCCCAAACTAGTCGCCGAGTCTTGACGCACACACATGGATATGACAATGTGTGTGTGTGTGTGTGTGTGTGTGTGTGTGTGTGTGTGTGTGTGTGTGTGTAGTCATATTTTGGTGTGTGTATGTAACATAGATGTAATGTTTTATGTTAACAAAGCGTTTTTGGAAAGCACCTAGAGCAGATTTCTGGATAGTGTGCTATATAAGTATCCATTATCATTATTATTATTATTATTATTATTATTATTATTATTATTAATGGTCCAAAATAAAAGGTATAGAATAGAATAAGGTATAGAATAAATAAATAAAAGTAAATCATGTCAAACGGAATAAAATATGAAACTAAGGAAAAAAACAAAAACAAACAAACAAAAAAACAAACGAAAAACGACGTACTAGAAACCTTTTTTTTTTTTTTTTGCTGTTTGTTTTTTGTAGGGAAGATGTTTAAATTGTTGTTGTTGTTAAACCGTATCTGGTAATTTTAAAACATTTTGGGGTGTGTAGAGAATTAAATAGATCAATAAATACATACTAATTTCGGTATTCATGGGGGGGGGGGGGGGGGAGGTACCTTGGAAATATAACGAAACTCATTTGCTGGTATGCATTAAGCACATTCTTTCAGAAAGTATTGTATTGCATTGTATTGAATTGCATTGTATTACTCTTTTTTTTCTTTTTTTCTTTTTTTTTTCTCACAACAGATTTCTCTGTTTGAAATTCGAGTTGTTCTCACCAGGGAGAGCCTATCACTACGTTGAGAGGGGCACTCTTTTTTTTCTTTTTTTTTCTGCCTGAAATTTTATTTGTTTTCCTATCGGAGTGAATTTTTTTTTCATAGAAAATGTCCAGCGACAACCCTTTTGTTGCCACGGGTTCTTTTACGTGCGCAGGCCAAGCGCATGCTAGTAGCACACGGGACTTCGGTTTATCGTAACGTGGACAGCCGCCGTGTTCATCAAAAGAGCAATGGTATGTTGTCTGTGGGACTTCCATACTAACAACAAGAAAGACACACACACACACACACACACACACACACACACACACACACACACACACACACACACACACAGCACGAAAGGGAAAGGAGAGAGCATAGGGGAGAAAAGAGGGGGTGGGGGTGGGAGGACCAATGCAATAGATAAGATAAGATCAACAGACATCTGCTTGGCAGATGTGGTGTAGCGTATATGGATTTGTCCGAACACAGTGACGCCTCCTTAAGCTACTGATACTGATACTGACACTGATACTGAATGAGATCCAATAAAACAAATTGAAATAAAGAAAGATCGTTTATTTATTCATAGCCTGCGCATCTAAGATGATGATATTAGACTAGATAAAGAATGAATAAGATGAAAATGAAACCAAAACAATGATGATAAAAGAGAAGAAAAAAAAGTAAAATGATATGAAATAACCCAAAGTAGATGGAATGAAAAATAAAGAAATAAATAAATGGGTGTTTTGTTGTTGTTGGGTTTTTTTTTATAACATAAAACACATAATTACCAAAAATATAAGCAGAAACGGCGATGATAACGGTGATGATGATGATGATGCCAACGAGAACTGAATATGAAATCAGTGGCTCAGTCAACTATTTCAAAATAAATAATATTTCGCCTTTGCGGAAAGAAAGAAAACACAAAAAAACAACAGCAAAAAAAAACAACAACAACAACCTTCTACTAGTTGTTAAACATTTGTTGCTGTTTTCTGAAAACCGACAGAGAGAGAGAGAGAGACGGAGACAGAGAGGGAGACAGAGAGAGACAGACAGATAGAGAGAGAGGGGGATGGGGGGGGGGGAGGGAGGGGGCGGGGTCAGGGGAGGGGGGGGGGCGGGGACCACTGACCACTGGAAATATTTATTATCATTGCCAGGAAAGGTCTTGAGAGAGAGAGAGAGAGAGAGAGAGAGAGAGAGAGAGAGAACACAGAACACTCAACACTCAACACTCAACACTGAGATGTTTAATGGCATTGGCTGTAAAGCTCTAGTGACACAGTAGGTAAAAAAAAAAACTGACCAAAAATGGTGGAAAACAAATAAAATGGAACAGAAAGGAAAATCATTATCAAAGTAAACTAAACTACTAAGGGATAAGC
>NC_134901.1:38030471-38035471 GCF_041734735.1 Babylonia areolata | reverse complement strand
TTTTTTTGTCATTTCATTTTATTTTGTTTTATTCTCTTCTGTTCTATTCTCGTTTCGTTTTATTCTATTTTTGTTTCATTTTGTTTCGAATTGTTTCATTTTGTTTTTGTTTTGGTGTGGGTTTTTTGTTTGTTTGTTGTTGTGTTTTGCTTTTAATTTTGTTCACACACACACACACACACACACACACACACACACACACACACACACACACACACACACACACACACACACACACACACACACACACACAACACAACACACACACAACACAACACAACACCACACAACACAACGCACACGCACACACACACACACACACACACACACACACACACATATCTTGTTCCCATCTTTTCCATTTGTTAGTTCTCCCTCCTGTCTGTCTTTCTTTCTTTTAGTTCACTACCTGTCTATTTATTTATTCATTCATTCATTCATTCTTTCTTTCTTTTTTTTTTTTTTCTTTTTGTACGCTTCATCATGTTTTTGCGCATTATACATATTATTATTATTAGTAGTAGTAGTTCTTTTTATGTATTTATCTATCATTTATTTACTCTCTTTTTTTTTCTTCTTTTTTTTTTCTCTCAAGGCCTGACTAAGCGCGTTGGGTTACTGCTGCTGGTCAGGCATCTGCTTGGCAGATGTGGTGTAGCGTATATGGATTTGTCCGAACTCAGTGACGCCTCCTTGAGCTACTGAAACTGAAACTGGAACTCATTCATTCATTCATTCATTCATTTATTTATTTATTTACTTGTTTGTTTGTTTATCTATTTATTTATTTATCTATTTGCTCACTCATTTATCTATTCATATATTTGTTTATGTATTCATTTCTTTACATTTATTTATTTATTTAATTTATTTATTTATCTATCTGACTATCTATCTATTTATCTGTTTATTTACCGATTAATTCACTCCTTCATTCGCTTATTTATTTGTCTATTTATTTATTTATGTCTTTATCTATTTTATTTAATGTTTTCATGTGGGGGCAACAATTATGTGCCTTGACATCAACCTTTTTTTTTTTTTTTTTTTTTTTGGTCATTCAATAATATCAATAAAGTGAACTTTTATGCTGGTGGTACTACTACTACTTTCTACTACTACTACTAATAATAATAATAATAATAATAATTGTAATGACCAGAAGAAGAAGAAGAAGAAGAAGGGATTTAATGATACTACAACAACTACGACGACGACTATTACCACCACCACCACCACCACCGAGCAATTCATATAGCGCTCACTCTGCTGGGCTGAGCAGCATTTAACAGCATAGCCACATGGGGGGGGGTATGGTATGACCGAGGTGCACACGCAGCGCTGAAGGATATGTCGCTGTTTTTATAGAGAACTCGGAGAAGTAACAGTATTGTTTATCCTCGTAATCCTTGTTATTCCTGCTGGTATCATCACCACCGTCGTCATGATGATGATGATGATGATGATGTTCATGACGATGATGCACCTAAAAGAACCCACGGCAACGAAAGGGTTGTTCCTGGCAAAATTCTGTAGAAAAATCCACTTCGATAGGAAAAAAAAAAATAATAATACTGCACGCAGGAGAAAAAAAAAAGAGAGAGAGAAAAAAGGGAGGTGGGGGTGGGGCGGGGGGGGGGGGGGGGGGGGGGGGGGGTGTGTGTGTGTGGGGGGGGGGGAACGCTGTAGTGTAGCGACGCGCTCTCCCTGGGGAATGCTGCCCGAATTTCCCACAGAGAAATCTGTGTGTGATAAAAAGAAATACAAACTTAATATAAATACAATTAATTGTCATTATAAACAGTTGTTGTAGTAGTATGCTGTTGGTCTTGTTTTATACGTCACCCTGTCTGTTATTGTTTATTTATTTATTTATTTATTTATTTTTATCTTTGTGTGTGTGAGTGTGTGGTTCTTGGTTTTTTGTTGTTGATGTTGTTATTGTTGTTGTTGTGTTTGTTTTTCTTTTTCTTTTTTCTTTTTTTCTTTTTTTGGTCTCTTTCTCAATAATAATTTATGTATTCAAGTATCTTTTCATTCGTTCATTAATTCGTATAAGTGTTTTGAATTCGGCAGCACTTTATTCTTATGAGTGACATCGAATTTTTTTTTTTTTTTCTCCTTCTTACCAGCAACTATGTTATGTTTTTGTTTTTGTTTTGTTTTTTAGTTGTTGTTTTCCTTTGTTGTTGTTTTTACTGTAGATAACAGGTAGTGATAGCATATGTGTATCTTAAAAAAATAATAATAATAAAAAAAAAAAATAAAAAAAATATATATATA
Source organism: Babylonia areolata (assembly GCF_041734735.1). NCBI lineage: Eukaryota > Metazoa > Mollusca > Gastropoda > Neogastropoda > Buccinidae > Babylonia > Babylonia areolata. Next base: position 38,033,188 of record NC_134901.1, on the reverse strand, counting down.
TATATATTGAAATGTATAAGATTGCACTGTATTGAGTAGTGTTGCATTGCGTTGCACTATCTTGTGTTGTGTTACGTTATGTTGTGTTGCGTTGCGTTGTGTTGCGTTGCGTTGTGTTGTGTTGTGTTGTGTTGCGTTGCGTTTTGTTGCGTTGCGTTTTGTTGCGTTGCGTTGTGTTGTGTTGCGTTGCGTTGCGTTGTGATTGAGTTGCACTGTGTTGTGTTGCGTTGTGATTGCGCTGTGTTTGCATTGCATCGTGTTGCGTCGTGACTGCGTTATGTTCCGTTGTGTTGTGTTGTGCTGCAGCGCGTTGCGCTGCGTTGCGTTAAGTTGCGTTGTGTTGCAGTGCGTTGTGTTGCGTTGTGTTGTGTTGCGTTGCGTTGCGTGTTGCGTTGTGTTGTGTGTTGCGTTACGTTGCGTTGCGTTGCTTTGTGTGTTGCGTTGTGTTGCGTTTTGTTGCGTTGCGTTGCGTTCTGTTGTGTTGCGTTGCATTACGTTGTGTTATGTTGTGTTGTGTTATGTTGTGTTGCGTTACGTGTTGCGTTGCGTTGCGTTGCGTGTTGCGATGCGTTATGTGTTGCGTTGCGTTGTGTTGCGTTGTGTTGCGTTGCGTTGTGTGTTGCGTTGCGTTGCGTTGCTTTGCTTTGCGTTGTGTTGCGTTGCTTTGTGTTGCATTTCTATTGCATTCTATCAAAGTTGCGGGCAAGAAAAAGAAAGAAGAAAAAAAAAAGAGTGGCGCTGTACCGTGGCGACACGCTCTCCCTCCTCCTCCTCCTCGGGGGAATGAAGAAAGAGTAATAAACCAGAATTTTCACACACAGGGAAATCTGTTGTGACCAAAAATAGTAATGCAGTGCAACAAAGCACACAACTTTGCTCAGTGTTGTTGTATGTAACGGGCGCGCCCACGCACAATCACGATATAACACGGAGTTTAACTCACTCAGTACGGCCAGTCCTCTCTTCTCCTCTACACAGACCCCTCGGATGTCCAGTGGGTGTCTCAATGACCCAACATTTAGCTTCCGTCGTCAGAATTGTGGTATTCTTTGTCAACATTCACCTCTTCAATGTAAGAGCCTTTCGCTTGTAATATTTTGATGGTGGTAATTGGAGAGAAACGCTGTTAACGTCTTCTCTTTCACCGTTCGTATGGAGAGAGTTAAGTGGACGATTGTTAGCAGGATTTGCAGCTGATAAGAATAAGAACTAGAAGAACAAGATGAACAAGAAGAAGGAGAAGTATTAGCAGCAGCAGCAGCAGTAGTAGACGGGCGCAATAGCCGAATGGTTAAAGCGTTGGACTCTCAATCTGAGGGTCCCAGGTTCGAGTCTCGGTGACGGCGCCTGGTGGGTAAAGGGTGGAGATTTTTCCCCATCTCCCAGGTCAACTTAAGTGCATACCTGCTTAGTGTCTGAACCTCCCTTCGTGTGTATACGCACGCAGTAGCTCAAATACGCACGTTAAAGATCCTGTGATCCATGTCAGCGTTCGGTGGGTTATGGAAACAAGAACATACCCAACATGCACCCCCACACCCCGAAATCGGAGTATGGCTGCCTACATGGCAGGGGTAAATAAACAAAACGGTCATACACGTAAATTGTTAAATGTTACATGTTTGTCTGAGCGTGTATGTGTGCGTGGCCTGAAATCTGACGACATGACCCAGGTAGACAGCCTGTTGTGCAAAATGACCCCGTGTTTGTAAAGCTAAGCTTAGAGCTTGGTCTCCGACCGAGGATAAGTGCTATATAAGTATCCATATCATTCAATCAATCAATTAAGGAGAGGACTGGGCCCCGCCTTTTCCTATGCCGAGCCCTAGGGGATATGGATTTGCTGTACCATGCTGTGTGGTAAAAGGAAGGGTATGAGACCTCTAGCCTAAACTTGAACTTGGTGTTGTAATAGTGTTGTGCAACCAACATCGGATCAGCGGTGTTCTGTGTGTGTGTGTGTGTGTGTGTGTGTGTGTGTGTGTGTGTGTGTGTGTGTATTGTGTGTGTGTTGTGTTGTGCCGTTGTCCTGCGATTATTCTTCTAATTATCTGCAAATTTGTAGTAGTGTATTTGCTGGATAACCGATCTTGTTTCCCACTTCTATGTCTTCATGTGTTCTTGCGTTGTATAATGCACTGATATATATATATATATATATATATATATATATATATATATATATATATATGTATGTATGTATGTATGTATGTATGTACTGTTTCATGTTAGGCGCTTAAAGCACTGGGAGTTTGCAGCGCCATATAGGTACAATAATCATATCATTATTATTTCTATTAATGAACCCAACTTGGAAGTAAATATCCAGGGTTTCTTCTTCTTCTTCTTCTTCTTCTTCTTCTTCTTCTTCTGCGTTCGTGGGCTACAACTCCCACGTTCACTCGAATGTACACGATTGGGCTTTTACGTGTATGACCGTTTTTAAGCAAGCAAGTAAGCAGCCATACTCCGCTTTCGGGGGTATGCATGCTGGGTATGTTCTTGTTTCCATAACCCACCGAACGCTGACATGGATTACAGGATCTTTAACGTGCGTGTTTCATCTTCTGCTTGCCGTATACGTATAACACGAAGGGGGTTCAGGCACTAAGCAGGTCTGCACATATGTTGACTTGGGAGATCGGGAAAAATCTCCACCCCTTTACCCACCCACCAGGCGCCGTTACAGAGATTGGAACCCGGGACCCTCAGATTGA
>NC_134901.1:38022971-38025471 GCF_041734735.1 Babylonia areolata | reverse complement strand
TTGTATTTCATTGTATGCATATTAGGTGACCGTTTATTTCTTTGTTCCTATTGTTCTTTGTTGTGTCTATTTATCCTTCGGGATGTTATGACAATAAATGAATGTCAAGTCAAGCCAGACACACACACACACACACACACACACTCTCTCTCTCTCTCTCTCTCTCTCTCTCTCTCGACATTTACGAACGATCTGTTTTGACAAGGTTTAGATTCGGTATTTCAGAAATTAATGCTCATTCTTATCGCTATAAATATAAAAATAAAAACAAATTCTGATCTGCTGTGTCCAATGTGTAAAGGTTCAATTGAAGATGAACTCCACTTTGTTTTGGTGTGCCCTGTGCTAAATGATTTTCGTGTGAAGTTCATACCAAAGAAATAGTATGCAGAGCCATGCTTGTTCCGTCTGGATCTACTGATGGCATCTAATAATGAAAGCATTATTCGAAATTTAGCATTGTATCTTCATAAAGCATTTCAGTTAAGAGAGACAATTTTGTCTTAATCTTTGTGTGTATGTGTTGTGTTTATTTTTGAAGGACTTGTCGTGCTTGTTTAATTCTTGTTTTGATTATACAATTATGTTTTTGCCCCTCTTTATATGGGGCTAAGGCCTTGAATGAATAAAATATCTGAATCTGAATCTCTCACTTATCGTCGAAAGTGAAACGATGACGATGAAAAAAGGCCGAAGCGGTAAAGTTTAATGACCGACCTATTGGCAATCTGCCCCCTAAGATCAAATTGTTCGTGGCTGTGGTCTATTTCCATGCAGGATGGTGTGGTTTAGGTGTTGGTCCTGGTGTTCTGTAGGGGTGGTGGTGGTGGTGTGTGTGGGGGGGGGGGGTTGTGGGGGGGGGGCAGCCCTAGCTGGCGGTCCGAGGGGGACTGGAGGGGGGAGGTGTGGGGGAGGGAGGGGGTGAGGGGTCATGAGAAAGGACAATTGTTTGGATTAATACGAGATATATTATGATGATGGTAGGTTTAATAATAATAATAACAATAATAATAATAATAATAATGGTATTTATATAGCGCTGAATCTTGTGCAAAGACAAATCAAAGCGCTTTCGCACCAGTCATTCACACGCATGCGTAACTCTAAAACTGGGAGAAACTGAAGAAGACAAGGAAGAGGCAGGGAAGGGAGACTATTTTTGGGGGGAAAGAGGCCAGGCCAGGCCAGACTTGAAAGAGCTGAGTGTGGAGACTTGACGAAGCGAAAGAGGAAGTTCATTCCAACTGCAAGGTCCAGAGACAGAGAAAGGTTTCCTGGATCCGAGGATTATTATACCAGAAGGTCCTTGACGATAAGCCCTTTCTGGTGACAATGCAGACCCGATCCTTGAGCGATACACCCTGGCTACCTACCTGGCTATACCAAAAAATGGGCAAGGAAATCCGCGCGCGCGCGAGAGAGAGAGAGAGAGAAAGCGTGATAGAGAGAGATAGAGAGACAGACAGGGAGAGAAAGAAAGAAAGAAAAAAAAAACACGAATGAGTGAGCGAATGATGTGAGTGAGTGATATGAACGAGTGAGTGAGTGATATGAATGAGTAAGTGAGTGATATGAATGAGTGAGTGAGTGATATGATATGAATGAGTGAGCGAGTGATATGAATGAGTAAGTGAGTGAATGGGTGAGTGATGTGAGTGAGTGAGTGATATGAATAAGTGAGTGAGTGAGTGAGTGATATGAATAAGTGAGTGAGCGAGTGATATGAATGAGTGAGTAAATGAATGAGTGAGTGAATGAGTGAGTGAGTGATAGACATAGAGAGACAGAGACAGACAGACAAGAGAGACAGAGAGAACTCTAATGTTTGTCATTCACGGAAGAAAAAATTTATTAAAAAAAAAAAAAAAGGAAAACAAGCTTCCATATCCTTAACGTTACCAACACAGCACCTTTAAAAAAAAAGAAGGTAAATCTATGTGTGAGAGGGGACGGAGATAGGGGTGGTGTGTGTGTGTGTGTGTGTGTGTGTGTGTGTGTGTGTGTGTGTGTGTGTGTGAGGGGGGAGTGAGAGAGTGAAGGGGAGTGGGTGGCGGGGGGGGGGGGGGGGGGGGGGGGGACAAAAAAGAAAACCTTTACCCCCACAGACTATGCGCCCCAAAAAACTCCCGGGACTCTTCTCTAAGGGAGGTCCTTCTTGGGGTGAGCACCTGCATCCGACAGCTGTTTTACCCTGCCGAGAGCTCCCTTGGGACAACCAGTGGCTCTTGCTCTCCAGGCGAAAAGAATTTCTCAATCATATATTTTTGTTAAAAGAAGAAGAAGAAGAAAACAATAAACTGATCAGTAAAGCCAATGATGTCAGCGAGGATTAGAACTTTAAAAAAAACCCCTGTATATATGTATATCTAATAATAATAATAATAATGGATACTTATATAGCACACTATCCAGAAATCTGCTCTAGGTGCTTTACAAAAACGCTTTGTTAACATAAAACATTACATCTATGTTACATACACACACCAAAATATGACTACAC
>NC_134901.1:38010471-38015471 GCF_041734735.1 Babylonia areolata | reverse complement strand
GGGCACTCAGCGATGACAGTACACGTGACATATATGTATGTATGTATGTATGTATGTATGAATGTATGTATCTGTAGACAGACAGACAGACAGACAGACAGACAGATAGACAGACAGACAGACAGACAGACAGACAGATAGATAGATAGATAGATAGATAGATTAGCATTTAATCGGGGGAGGGATAGGTTGAGGCAGCAAAGACAGCGACAGAGACAGAAAAAAAAAAGTAAAAGACTGGGCTTCCGGTAACTAGTTCATTCGTTTTTAGTTCAGGCTTCGGACGTGAAGAGACAAGAAAGGATTGTTTGACAGTCAGTAAGCGGGGTGGGGGAAGGGGGGGCGGGGGGGGGGGGGGGCCGGGGGGCGCGGGGGGGGGGTATAATTATCATAAAAGAAAGCAACAAGAGAAATGGGGGCTCAAATTCACATTTAGCAATCTCTCCCATACCCCACCCAACAACACTCACACGCCAGTCCACCTAGAAACAACAGATGTGGAGTGATGGCCTAGAGGTAACGCGTCCGCCTAGGAAGCAGAGAGAATCTGAGCGCGGCGCTGGTTCGAATCACAGCTCAGCCGCCGCCGATATATTTTCTCCTCCTCCATTAGACCTTGAGTGGTGGTCTGGACGCTAGTCATTCGGATGAGACGATAAACCGAGGTCCCGTGTGCTAGCATGCACTTAGCGCACGTAAAAGAACCCACGGCAACAAAAGGGTTGTTCCTGGCAAAATTCTGTAGAAAAATCCACGTTAATAGGAAAAACAAATATAACAAAAAAAACTGCACGCAGGAAAAAAAAAAATGGGTGGCGCTGTAGTGTAGCGACGCGCTCTCCCTGGGAAGAGCAGCCCGAATTTCACACAGAGAAATCTGTTGTGATAAAAAGAACTACAAATACAAATACAAACAACAACAACAACAACAACAACAAGATAAGTAGGTAGGAAAAATCACAATAAGGGAGTCGGCGACCCCTCTTGAACTTAATCCCAGGGGGGGCCGGGGGGGGGGGATGTGGGGAGGGGGGGGGAAGGGGAGGTTCACAGGAGGGGCAGCACCCGAACAATTGCTTTGACACGCCTGACGCAGTGCAGCGCAGCGCAGCGCTGTGGAGGATGATGTAACGTGAATTCCTTGCCTACTACTACTATTTAAACTCCAGTTTAGAAGTATTGGAGTCGAAGCCGCCCCCCCCCCCCCCCCCTCTCTCCTCCTTCCGTCCAACCCGTGTCACTCACCGGTGATGGATGACTTGAAAAGCACCCCCGTTCAAAATACCCCACCCCTCCTTTTTTTTTTTTTTTTTTTTTTTTTTTTTGGTTGACGGAATGTGGGGGTGCGGTAGGGTAGGGTGGATGTCGGGGGTGGGGGGTTAGGGGTGGGGGGTGGGGTTACATGGTATATGGAGGAGGCAGGGAGAAAAAGGCAAAGATAGATATATAGACAGAAGAGAAGAGGGAGAGAGAGATACAGAGACGAGACAAAGAGAGACACAGAGAGAGAGAGAGAGACAGACAGACAGACAGAGACACAGACACAGAGATTCAGATACAGATTCAGATTCAAATGTTTCCTTCACAAAGGCCATAGCCTATTAACAAGGGGGTATAACTGCAAATAACTGACTAAGAAAACTGCACATCGATACAGAAGAATGGTGATGAAAAATAAACAGCACGCCATTTTTACAACAGTTTCATTCGTGTACGACATTAACAGAAGTAGCTGATATAAACAAGACTGTTCATAGTATTTTTGCAGAATAAATTGCTCTCGAATACATTTGAGAGAGAGACAGACAGACAGACAGAGACAGAGAGACAGAGAGTGAGAGAGAGAGAGGGATATATAAAGAGAGTGAGTGAGATATACATTAATACAGGATGAATGAATGAATGAATTTCGGCCATGATCAGATTATACATATATCGGGAGTTTGGGGGAGGGTTTAGAAGCAATAAGCGAAAGACATTCTACAAAAAAAAAGAAAAAAAAAGACAATAAACCGAATTCACAAGATGACATCAGATTCACTTACACAAGGTGGTTTAGGCACAAGCAGGTCTGCACATAATCATATTGACCTGGGAGATCGGAAAAATCGTCACCATTTACCATACCGTTTTGGGTCTGTTTTTGTTTTTTTGTTGTTTTGTTGTTGTTGTTGTTGTTTTAACCGAGATTCAAACTCGGGACCCTCAGATTGGCGATGGTGCCAGTCGTGTTCAGGCGTTGGAGGAGAGGCGCGTCTTCAAGACCTCGACAGGAAGCATCAATCCCTACAAGAAAGAAAGAAGGAGAGATGAGAACCATCATCTGTTATCGCCTGCCCACAGCCCGATTGTGTCTGTCTCGTCTGTCTAGTCTGTCTAGTCTGTCTGTCAGTCTGTCTGTCTGTCTAGTCTGTCTAGTCTGTCTGTCTGTCTCGTCTGTCTAGTCTGTCTCGTCTGTCTGTCTAGTCTGTCTGTCTCGTCTGTCTAGTCTGTCTGTCTGTCTGTCTAGTCTGTCTAGTCTGTCTGTCTGTCTCGTCTGTCTAGTCTGTCTGTCTGTCTCGTCTGTCTGTCTGTCTGTCTGTCTAGTCTGTCTCGTCTGTCTAGTCTGTCTGTCTGTCTAGTCTGTCTGTCTGTCTCGTCTGTCTAGTCTGTCTGTCTGTCTGTCTGTCTAGTCTGTCTAGTCTGTCTAGTCTGTCTGTCTGTCTGTCTCGTCTGTCTCGTCTGTCTGTCTAGTCTGTCTGTCTAGTCTGTCTAGTCTGTCTGTCTGTCTAGTCTGTCTGTCTGTCTCGTCTGTCTAGTCTGTCTGTCTGTCTGTCTGTCTCTAGTCTGTCTGTCTCGTCTGTCTAGTCTGTCTCGTCTGTCTGTCTAGTCTGTCTGTCTGTCTGTCTCGTCTGTCTAGTCTGTCTGTCTGTCTCGTCTGTCTGTCTGTCTGTCTGTCTAGTCTGTCTCGTCTGTCTAGTCTGTCTGTCTGTCTCGTCTGTCTAGTCTGTCTGTCTGTCTCGTCTGTCTAGTCTGTCTCGTCTGTCTGTCTAGTCTGTCTGTCTGTCTCGTCTGTCTAGTCTGTCTCGTCTGTCTAGTCTGTCTGTCTGTCTCGTCTGTCTAGTCTGTCTAGTCTGTCTGTCTGTCTGTCTGTCTGTCTGTCTGTCTGTCTAGTCTGTCTCGTCTGTCTAGTCTGTCTCGTCTGTCTAGTCTGTCTGTCTGTCTAGTCTGTCTAGTCTGTCTCGTCTGTCTAGTCTGTCTAGTCTGTCTGTCTGTCTAGTCTGTCTAGTCTGTCTCGTCTGTCTGTCTAGTCTGTCTCGTCTGTCTGTCTGTCTAGTCTGTCTCGTCTGTCTAGTCTGTCTAGTCTGTCTGTCTGTCTCGTCTGTCTGTCTGTCTAGTCTGTCTAGTCTGTCTCGTCTGTCTGTCTAGTCTGTCTAGTCTGTCTGTCTGTCTGTCTGTCTGTCGTCTGTCTGTCTAGTCTGTCTGTCTGTCTGTCTGTCTAGTCTGTCTCGTCTGTCTGTCTAGTCTGTCTGTCTAGTCTGTCTGTCTAGTCTGTCTAGTCTGTCTCGTCTGTCTCGTCTGTCTGTCTGTTTGTCTCGTCTGTCTAGTCTGTCTCGTCTGTCTGTCTAGTCTGTCTAGTCTGTCTGTCTGTCTGTCTGTCTAGTCTGTCTAGTCTGTCTAGTCTGTCTGTTTGTCTCGTCTGTCTAGTCTGTCTGTCTGTCTCGTCTGTCTAGTCTGTCTGTCTGTCTAGTCTGTCTGTCTGTCTAGTCTGTCTGTCTGTCTCGTCTGTCTAGTCTGTCTGTCTGTCTGTCTGTCTAGTCTGTCTAGTCTGTCTGTCTGTCTAGTCTGTCTAGTCTGTCTGTCTCGTCTGTCTAGTCTGTCTGTCTAGTCTGTCTAGTCTGTCTGTGTTTGTTGGGCTGCATTCTCATTTCCGGAGTCACTGACGTCATCCACGATGACTGGTGTGTGTGTGTGTGTGGAGGGGATGGAGGGTTTTGGGGGTGGTGCTGATGGTGGTGGTGGTGGTGGTAGCGGTGGTGGTTGTGACAGTCGAGGGGATGGTGAATATGACGGTAGTACAAAGGATCGAAGTTCGGTACAGGGGGGGTGGGGGGGGTGGGGGGGGGGGGGGGTGCAGGGAAGGGAGAGGGGGAGGGGGGGAGCGTAGAGAGACAACAAAACAATAAAAACAGCACCTACAACAGGAACAAAAACAACAAGAAAAAACAACAACAACAACAACAACAACAACAACACATCCACGAGGAAGATCGTCATCATCATCATCATCACCACCACAACCACAACCATAATTATTCTATTGAGATACATGTGTGTGTGTGTGTGTGTGTGTGTGTGTGTGTGTGTGTGTGTGTGTGTGTCTGTCTGTCTGTCTGTCTGTCTGTCTGCCTGTGTCTGCGTGCCGTGAGTGCGCACGCGCGATTTGAAGCCAGACTGACTGACACTGACAGGAAACGAATGACGAGCGCCTGACGACAGCTCTCACTTCCACTCTACACCAAGGTAGGTAGGTAGGTAGGCAGGTAGAGGTAGCCCATTGTGCAAAATGACTCGCCGTGTTTGTTACGCTGATTGACAAGCGCTCAGACCTTTGGCCTCTGACCTGCGGAGGATAATAAGACGGCAACGTAGATAGATATTCCAAAAAATCAATCAGTATCAGACACACAGACATTACAGACAGATTTGTTGAAACTCCAAACCAATCTGACCCTCCTTCCACACCTACCACCGCCAGCCACTCCCTGCCCCCCACCCACACATCCTTCAGCCCGGCCCGCCTCCCCCCAGCCCCCCCCCCACCCCCACCCCCCCAGAACCCTACGCTTCCTCCTTCTCCTCCCCGCCCCTTCCCCCACACGCACCTTCCTACCACTCCACACACACTGCCAACCCACCCCCCCCTCCTCCTCCTCATCCTCCTCTTCCTCTCCCAACCCCTCTTCCCCACTCCTCCAAGTTCGTCTTTCAATAAGTACTTCATTTTATTCTGACGGATC
>NC_134901.1:37997971-38000471 GCF_041734735.1 Babylonia areolata | reverse complement strand
TGGGGTGAAACGCTGTTAACGTCGTCTCTTTCGCCGTTCGTATGGAAAGAGTTAAACATTTCAGTGTTCAGTGTTCAGTGTGTTTCCTGCACAATGTTCACGTCTTAAACCGCAGCGGATGAAAGCGATGGCGACTGTTTCATTTACACTGCCTACCGTCTTGGTGGTCAGTTTGACGGGCGCAATAGCCAAGTGGTTAAAGCGTTGGACTGTCAATCTGAGGGTCCCGGGTTCGAATCACGGTGACGGCGCCTGGTGGGTAAAGGGTGGAGATTTTTACGATCTCCCAGGTCAACGTATGTGCAGACCTGCTAGTGCCTGAACCCCCTTCGTGTGCATATGCAAGCAGAAGATCAAATACGCACGTTAAAGATCCTGTAATCCATGTCAGCGTTCGGTGGGTTATGGAAACAAGAACATACCCAGCATGCACACCCCCGAAAACGGAGTATGGCTGCCTACATGGCGGGGTCAAAACGGTCATACACGTGGAAGCCCACTCGTGTACATACGAGTGAACGCAGAAGAAGAAGAAGAAGAAGGTGGTCAGTTTGATTAGTGAGTTCACCCCCCGCACTCCTCTCCGCAGCCTTCCGAGGTGTGGCTTCTGCCTTTGTTTTTAGTCTATTGAAGACAAGTGGAGTGATGGCTTAGAGGTAACGCGGCCGCCTAGGAAGCGAGAGAATCTGAGCGCGCTGATTCGAATCACGGCTCAGCCGCCGATATTTTCTCCCCCTCCACTAGACCTTGAGTGATGGTTTGGACGCTAGTTATTCGGATGAGACGATAAACCGAGGTCCCGTGTGCAGCATGCGCTTAGCGCATGTAAAAGAACCCACGGCAACAAAAGGGTTGTTCCTGGCAAAATTCTGTAGAAAAGTCCACTTCGATAGGAAAAACAAATAAAACTGCACGCAGGAATTTTTTTTTTTTTTTTAAAGGGTGGCGCTGTAGTGTAGCGACGCGCTCTCCCTGGGGGAGAGCAGCGCGAATTTCACACAGAGAAATCTGTTGTGACCAAAAAAAAAAAAAAAAAAAAAAAAGAAATACAATACAATTCTTTGTCCATGCTGCAAGTTGAAAAACGTTAGCTGTCAAGGTACGTAAAATGTTTCATAATTATTGTTGATAGTGGTGGTCTCTATATTTCGACTTGACGATCTCGAGGGTACAAGGAATTGTGCAGATTGGAACATACATTACTTCCGTTGTCTGCTCTCCGAATGTCATAGGTCATTAGCTTCTGTCGAGTTCATTCCAAGGCTACGTATCGCAGCTTCCACGGCACACTCTCAAGGCTTGACTAAGCGCGTTGGGCTACGCCGCTGGTCAGGCATCTGCTTGGCAGATGTGGTGTAGCGTATATGGATTTTTTCCGAACGCAGTGACGCTTCCTTGAGCTACTGAAACTGAAACTGAAACCACGGCACACTCACACACACACACACACACACACACACACACACACACACACACACACACACACAAACCATCTCCCAAATCATCATCATCATCATCATCATCATTACCATGTTGGCAAGGACTTGGGGGGGGGGGGAGGGGGGGGGGAGGGGGGGGAAGACTTCCACAAACACTTCCTACAGTGATATCTGGCCCGCTACTGCTGAAGTAGAGAATGCCATCACCACAGGTACCCCTACCTTGCCGCCAGGGGGCGCTTGCTGGGCGCCAGGTCACGTGTGGTAGCTATGGCAACCTCCTGATGCTTCCCGGCCCCCTCCCCGCCCCCCCTGGGCTCCCTGTTTCCGGTGGGTTGCCTGGCGTTTCCGGTTGCCGGTGATGGGTGGCGAGACTGTGTGTGCGTCTGTTGTGTTGTGTTGTGTGTATGTGTGGGGGGGGGGGGGGAGGAGAGGGGAGGAATGTGTGTGTGTGTGTGTGTGTGTGTGTGTGTGTGTGTGTATGTGTGTGTGTGTGTGCTGCTAGCAACAATGTGATTTGTCCTTCCTCCTGTGTGTGTGCATGCGTGTGTGTGTGTGTGCGTGTGTTGTGTTGTGGTTTTTTTTTGTTTGTGTGTGTGTGTGTGTGTGTGTGTGTGTGTGTGCTTGTTTGTTTGTTCATGTATATCGATAAGTGTGAGTTTGTGGATGTTTTGTGTGAGTTTGTGGATTTTTTGTGTGTTTTACAGTTCACCAAGTCGACTATCCACCTGAACTCAGACCTGACAAATCCTTCACATCCTGCTTGAAGTAGAAAGATATATATATATATATATATATATATATATATATATATATATATATATATATATATATATATATATATATATATATATATATATATATATCCCTGAGCATAAAACTATCGTTTCTCAAAAATACGATGTGTGTCCAAGAGGTACGCATAGCTTCGCAACCTTTTGAAATTCTAGTGCATTGAAGCTGTGCTTTTTTTTTTTTTTTTTTTTTTTTTTGCTTTTTTTAAATTATTATTATTATTCTTTTTTTTAAGCCTTGAATAGCATATCCAACGGTAAAATGTC
>NC_134901.1:37980471-37985471 GCF_041734735.1 Babylonia areolata | reverse complement strand
CGTGTATGGGGGAATCTAAATGAGCGGCGTGGGAGTAATGCCACTGAAACGGTTGCAGATGACGGGGCAGCAAAAAAAACAAAAAAACTTCATAAATACGTGTGATGATTAGAAAGCTACAGAAACGTGGGTCGCACCGTGAAAATGGAGCATTTCTCTTCAGCCATGGCGTTGTGGATGCTTCTGAGATGCGTATACTCCGCTGTAAGACAACAAGCGCGCGCGCACACACACATACACACACACACATACACACACACACACACACACACACACACACAACGGATAAGGATATGTCCATCGTGTAGGCACTGACAGGATATTTCATCGTTAACAAAATTAATGGCATTGATGGTAAGATGATAATTATGGTAAGGGAGATTCATCGTTGAATGTCATTCAGGTTATAAAAAAAAAGGTTAAAAAATATATAAAAAAAATTCCGGTAAAGATACTCGTCATTAATTGTCCTCTGATAAAAGGCACGGTGAGTGATACTCACCATTAAATGCCATTCAGGTAAAAAAAAAAAAAACATTTGGAAAAGGATACTCATTGTTAAGAAATGTCATTCGGGTAAAAGATATAGGAAAAGAATACTCCTCGTTAAGAAATGTCATTCAGGTAAAAGATATAGGAAAAGGATACTCATCGTTAGAAAATGTCATTGAGGTAAAAGATATAGGAAAAGAATACTCATCGTTAAATGTCATTCAGGTAAAAGATATGGAAAAGGAAAACCTCATCGTTAAGAAATGTTATTCAGGTAAAAGATATAGGAAAGGGATACTCATCGTTAAGAAATGTCATTGAGGTAAAAGATATAGGAAAAGAATACTACTCGTTAAATGTCAATCAGGTAAAAGATATAGGAAAAGGATACTCATCGTTAAATGTCATTCCGGTAAAAGATATGGAAAAGGAAAACCTCATCGTTAAGAAATGTCATTCAGGTAAAATTCAGGTAAAAGTTATAGGAAAAGAATACTCATCGTTAAATGTCATTCAGGTAAAAGATATAGGAAAAGAATACTCATCGTTAAATGTCATTCAGGTAAAAGATATAGGAAAAGACTACTCATCGTTAAATTTCATTCAGGTAAAAGATATAGGAAAAGAATACTCATCGTTAAGAAATGTCATTCAGGTAAAAGATATAGGAAAAGAATACTCATCGTTAAATTTCATTCAGGTAGAAGATATAGGAAAAGAATACTTATCGTTAAATGTCATTCAGGTAGAAGATATAGGAAACGGATACTCATCGTTAAGAAATGTCATTCAGGTAAAAGATATAGGAAAAGAATACTCATCGTTAAATGTCATTCAGGTAGAAGATATAGGAAAAGAATACTTATCGTTAAGAAATGTCATTCAGGTAAAAGATATAGGAAAAGAATACTCATCGTTAAAATTAATTCAGTAAAAGATATAGGAAAAGAATACTCATCGTTAAGAAATGTGATTCAGGTAAATGATATAGGAAAAGGACACTCACTGTTAAGTGTCACTCAGGTAAAAGATATAGGAAAAGGATAGTCTTTGTTAAGTGTCACTCAGGTAAAAGATATAGGGAAAGGATACTCATTGTTAAAAAATGTCATTCAGGTAAAAGATATAGGAAAAGGATACTCATCGTTAAATGTCACTCAGGTAAAAGATATAGGAAATGAATACTCATCGTTAAGAAATGTCATCCAGGTAAATGATATAGGAAAAGAATACTCATCGTTAAGAAATGTCATTCAGGTAAAAGATATAGGAAAAGGATACTCATCGTTAGGAAATGTCATTGAGGTAAAAGATATAGGAAAAGAATACTACTCGTTAAATGTCAATCAGGTAAAAGATATACGAAAAGAATACTCCTCGTTAAGAAATGTCATTCAGGTAAAAGATATAGGAAAAGAATTATCATCGTTAAATGTCATTCAGGTAAAAGATATAGGAAAAGAATTATCATCGTTAAGAAATGTCATTCAGGTAAAAGATATAGGAAAAGAATTATCATCGTTAAATGCCATTCAGGTAGAAGATATAGGAAAAGAATACTTACCGTTAAATGTCATTCAGGTACAAGATATAGGAAACGGATACTCATCGTTAAGAAATGTCATTCAGGTAAAAGATATAGGAAAAGAATACTCATCGTTAAATGTCATTCAGGTAGAAGATATAGGAAAAGAATACTTATCGTTAAGAAATGTCATTCAGGTATAAGATATAGGAAAAGAATACTCATCGTTAAAATTAATTCAGTAAAAGATATAGGAAAAGAATACTCATCGTTAAGAAATGTGATTCAGGTAAAAGATATAGGAAAAGGATACTCACTGTTAAGTGTCACTCAGGTAAAAGATATAGGAAAAGGATAGTCTTTGTTAAGTGTCACTCAGGTAAAAGATATAGGGAAAGGATACTCATTGTTAAAAAATGTCATTCAGGTAAAAGATATACGAAAAGAATACTCATTGTTAAGTGTCACTCAGGTAAAAGATATAGGAAAAGAATACTCATCGTCAAATGTCACTCAGGTAAAAGATATAGGAAAAGAATACTCATCGTTAAAAAATGTCATTCAGGTAAAAGATATAGGAAACGGATACTCATCGTTAAAATACTCATCGTTAAATGTCATTCAGGTGAAAGATATAGGAAAAGAATACTCATCGTTAAATGTCATTCAGGTGAAAGATATAGGAAAAGAATACTCATCGTTAAATGTCATTCAGGTGAAAGATATAGGAAAAGAATACTCATCGTTAAATATCATTCAGGTAAAAGATATAGCAAAAGAATACGCATCGTTAAATGTCATTCGTTAAGAACAACAACAACAACAACCCCCACACCCCCAACACACACACACACACACACACACACACACACACACACAAGCCCCCTCCCCCACACGCACAGGACTCCCACCCCCAACCCACCCCCACCCACCCACACACAAAACACTACAACACTACATCAACTCACAATCGTTTCGCACGAGGTCGAAGTGCTGAACGCCACCCCACCCCCACCCACCCCCCGCCCCACCACACCCCTACCTCCCCCCCACCCCCCACCTATCCCCCCATCCTCACCATACCCCAACATCCCACCATCCACCACACCCCCACCACACAACAACCAACACTCACAACACCACACTACAGTACGCCTCACAGTCGTCCCAACCCCCTCCACCCCCCACCTGCCCCCCCCCCCCCTCCTCCCTCCCTCTAAACCACACCCCAACATCCCCCCATCTGCACCCCTACAACACAACACAACACCACACAACAACCAACAAAACACCACACCACACCACACCACGCCACGACTCACGGTCGTTCCGAACAAGCTCGAAGTGCTAATCCCCCCCCCCCTCGACCCCCCCACGTCCCCCCTCCCCCCCCCTCCCCCCCGTCCCCTAAACAACACGCCAACATCCCCCCATCCACACACACAACACCACACAACAACCAACACAACACCACACCACACCACACCAAGACTCACGGTCGTTCCGAACGAGCTCGAAGTGCAGGACTCCCCCCCTCCATCCACCCACCTCCCCCCATCCACACCCCTACAACACAACACAACACCACACAACAACCAACACCTACAACCAACACAACACAAGACCACACCACGCCACGACTCACAGTCGTTCAGAACAAGCTCGAAGTGCTGACCACCATTCCCCCCCCCCCCCCGGCCCTCCACCACCCACCTCCCCCCCGGCTCCCAAACTACACCCCAACACCCCCACTCCCCCCCCCCCCCCTCCACACTCCTACAACACAACACAACACCACACAACAACCAACACAACAACCAACACCACAACTCACGGTCGTTCCGAACAAGCTCTAAGTGCTGACCCTCCTCCCCCACGTCCCCTCTACCCCCCACCTCCCTCCCTCTCCCGCCCCCCCCCCCCCCGGCTCCCAAACTACACCCCAACACCCCCACTCCCCCCCCCCACCCTCCACACCCCTACAACACAACACAACACCACACAACAACCAACACAACAACCAACACCCCACACACCACACCACAACTCACGGTCGTTCTGAACGAGCTCGAAGTGCTTCCACCCCCTCCACCTCCACCCCCCGCCCCCTCCACCCCCCCACCTCCCTCCCCCCCCACCTGGCTCCCAAACCACACCCCAACACCCCCCCTCCCCCCCCTCCACACTCCTACAACACAACACAACACCACACAACAACCAACACAACAACCAACACCCCACACACCACACCACAACTCACGGTCGTTCTGAACGAGCTCGAAGTGCTTCCACCCCCTCCACCCCCATCCCCCGCCCCCTCCACCCCCCACCTCCCTCCCCTCCCGGCTCCCAAACCACACCCCAACACCCCCACTCCCCCCCCCCCCTCCACACCCCTACAACACAACACAACACCACACAACAACCAACACAACAACCAACACCCCACACACCACACCACAACTCACGGTCGTTCTGAACGAGCTGGAAGTGCTTCCACCCCCTCCACCTCCACCCCCCGCCCCCTCCACCCCCCCACCTCCCTCCCCTCCCGGCTCCCAAACTATACCCCAACACCCCCACTCCCCCCCCCTCCACACCCCTACAACACAACACAACACCACACAACAACCAACACAACAACCAACACCCCACACACCACACCACAACTCACGGTCGTTCCGAACGAGCTCGAAGTGCTTCCACCCCCTCCACCTCCACCCCCCCGCCCCCTCCACCCCCCCACCTCCCTCCCCCCCCACCTGGCTCCCAAACCACACCCCAACACCCCCACCCCCCCCCCCCTCCCCCCCATCCACACCCCTACAACACAACACAACACCACACAACAACCAACACAACACTAACACCACAACTCACGGTCGTTCCGAACGAGCTCGAAGTGCTGGAAATCCCGGAAGAGATGCAAGGTGATGAAGTCGTGGGGCCCGAAGTAGCGGCGCTTGAAGCTCTTCCGGCTGCT
>NC_134901.1:37967971-37972971 GCF_041734735.1 Babylonia areolata | reverse complement strand
ACCTCACACTCTACCAGTAACCCCTCACACTCTACCAGTGATCCCTCACTCTACCAGTGACACCTCACACTCTACCAGTAACCCCTCACACTCTACCAGTAACCCCTCACACTCTACCAGTGACCCCTCGCACTCTACCAGTGACACCTCACACTCTACCAGTAACCCCTCACACTCTACCAGTGACCCCTCACACTCTACCAGTAACCCCTCACACTCTACCAGTGACCCCTCACACTCTACCAGTGACCCATCACACTCTACCAGTGACGCCTCACACTATACTAGTGACCCCTCACACTCTACCAGTGACCCCTCACACTCTACCAGTGACACCTCACACTCTACCAGTGACCCTTCACACTACCAGTGACCCCTCACACTCTACCACTGACCCCTCACACTACCAGTTGCTCCTCACACTAACAGTGAAACCTCACACTCTACCACTGACCCCTCACACTATCAGTGACCCTTCACACTACCAGTGACCCCTCACACTCTACCAGTGACCCCTCACACTCTACCAGTGACTCCTCACACTACCAGTGACGCCTCACACTACCAGTAACCCTCACACTACCAGTGACCCTTCACACTACCAGTGACCCCTCACACTAACAGTGACCCCTCACACTCTACCAGTGACACCTCACACTCTACCAGTGACCCCTCACACTCTACCAGTGACCCCTCACACTACCAGTGACACCTCACACTCTACCAGTGACACCTCACACTCTACCAGTGACACCTCACTCTACCAGTGACACCTCACACTCTACCAGTGACCCCTCACACTCTACCAGTGACACCTCACACTCTACCAGTGACCCCTCACACTACCAGTGACCCCTCACACTCTACCAGTGACCCCTCACACTCTACCAGTGACCCCTCACACTATCAGTGACCCCTCACACTCTACCAATGACCCCACACACTAACAGTGACACCTCACACTCTACCAGTGACACCTCACACTCTACTAGTGACCCCTCACACTACCAGTGGCTCCTCACACTCTACCAGTGACCCCTCACACTACCAGTGGCTCCTCACACTACCAGTGACCCCTCACATTCTACCAGTGACCCTTTACTCTACCAGTGACCCCCCTCACACTCTACCAGTGACCCCCCTCACCCTTGACGATGCCGGGGTCTGTTTGCAGGTTGATGGCGAAGACCTCCGTGTCCCCGTATGGGCGGGGGAAGTCGGGCTGGCGGATGACCTTGTCGTAGTTGTAGAAGAGCTCCGCGTTCTCCAAGGAGGGCAGCTGGAAGACTGCGTAGCCGCAACGGTTCTTGCCGTGAATGTCGCCGAAGTCGTACACCTGAGGACCGCCGGCAAAAAAAGAATATCAAGTATTTTCCTGTTTTTTGTTTCAAGAGAGGACAAGGTTGGAAATCTTAGCCATACCAGGCCCTAGATACAGAGGATAAGAATTCACACACACACACACACACACACTCGTCCCCCAGCCCTCTCCTTAACCCTCCCCCGACACACACTCATTCTGTGTGTGTGTGTGTGTGTGTGTGTGTGTGTGTGTGTGTGTGTGTGTGTGTGTGTGTGTGTGTGTGTGTGTGTGTGTGTTCTTTATCATATTCCTTCTGCAGGACTTCTTTCTGTTGTTTTTTTGTTGTTGTTTTTTTTCTTCTTCTCGCTTTCTCCCCTTTCAATTAAATATATATGTGTTAGTGTAACTGATGTAGATTAGCAAGGACAGGTTGGAAGAATGGGCCATGCCCAAAATCTTAATCCTTGAATAAAAAACGTTTTGAGTTCTGAGTTCTCTCTCTCTCTCTCTCTCTCTCTCTCTCTCTCTCTCTCTCTCTCTCTCTCTCTCTCTCACATACACACACACACACACCCTCAACAATGTCAATGAACTGGCCTCTCTGAGGTCCAACCCCCACACCATCCCCCCCCACCCCTCAACCCTTTAAGTCCCTACACCCCACCCAAAACCCACACCACCCAACAATCCACCCACCCACACACACACACACACTCCCATCCCTACTCCCCCCCACCAACAACCCTAACCCTCCCCCCCCCCACACACACACACACATCCACCCACCCACACCCACATCCACACACACATACAACTGACCTTGTCAGCAATGCCGATGTATTGTCCGCGGAGGTCCCTTGTCCTGGCAGCTTGACAGGCCTGGCCCACCACGGCGTGGCAGTCACCCCGGTACCGTATGAACAGGAACGCGCTACCCGTCTGTCAGCACACGCACGTGCAATGATGATAATGATAATAATGATAATGATAATGACAATAACACGTGGAGTGATAAACCCTTCCCTCCTTCCTTCCTTCCCTCCTTCCTTCCTTCCTTCCCCCCTTCCTTCCATCCCTCCTTCCTTCCTTCCTTCCGTCCTTCCGTCCTTCCCTCCTTCCTTCCATCCCTCCTTCCTTCCTTCCCTCCTTCCTTCCCTCCTTCCTTCCATCCCTCCTTCCTTCCTTCCTTCCCCCCTTCCTTCCTTCCTTCCTTTCCATCCCTCCTTCCATCCTGCCATCCGTCCTTCCTTCCTTCCATCCGTCCTTCCTTCCTTCCCTCCTTCCTTCCTTCCATCTATCCGTCCTTCCATCTGTCCGTCCTTCCTTCCGTCCTTCCTTCCTTCCATCTATCCGTCCTTCCATCCGTCCTTCCTTCCTTCCCTCCTTCCTTCCTTCCATCTATCCGTCCTTCCATCTGTCCGTCCTTCCTTCCGTCCTTCCTCCCCGCGTTCATTCATTCATTCTTATTCTTCCCACTCTCTCTCCTTCTCTCCCTCTCTATATCTCTGTCTCCCTCTCTGTCTCTCTACCTCTCTCTGTCTCTGTCTCTCTCTACCTCTCTCTGTCTCTGTCTCTCTAACCCCTCTCTGCCTGCCTCTGACCGTCTCGCTTCTGTGTCTCTCACCCCCCTCTCTCTCTCTCCCTCTCCCTATCTCTCTCTCTCTCTCACCCCTCTCTGCCTGCCGCTGTCTCTGTCTCTCTCTGTCTCTCTCTACCTCTCTCTCTCTCTCTCTCTCTCTCTCTCTCTCTCTCACCCCTCTCAAAATCGATTATCATACCTATTCACAAAAAGGGAGACCCGAATATTCCAGATAATTACCGTGGAGTTGCACTTACAAGTATCAATAGTAAAGTTTACACTTACATTTTAAATAGAAGATTAACTAAATGGGCTGAACGAGAAGAAAAGATTATTGAAGAGCAAGCTGGATTTCGATCAGGTTACAGCACCATTGACCACATTTTCACATTGTATGCAATTGTACAAACACATTTATTAAAAAATACAAAATTGTATGTTGCTTTTGTTGATTTTCAGAAGGCCTTCGACTCTGTGAATCGAAATAGTTTATGGAATGTGTTACGTAAAACTGGTGTTGATGGTAAGCTTTATATGGCACTGCGTGGTGTATATGATGCAGTTTTGGCGTGTGTGCGTGAGAAGGGTGTATATTCAGATGTATTTGATTGCCCACGTGGCGTAAAACAAGGATGTCTGTTGAGCCCTATGATGTTTTCGTTCTTTATTAATGAACTGGCAGGAGAGATAACGAAAAAAGGAAGACATGGGATTCAAATGATTCCTGGGGATGTTGAACTGTTTCTCATGTTATTTGCAGATGATGTAATTCTTTTGTCTGACACGGCCATAGGACTTCAAAATCAGCTGAATATATTAAAGCAAGAAGCAGATAGATTATTCTTAAAAGTTAATCTTGAGAAAACAAATGTAGTTGTGTTTAGAAAAGGTGGCTAGCCTATCTAGATATGAAAGATGGGCACTATGGAACTGATGAAGTGAAGGTAACTAATGCTTATAAATATCTTGGTATGATTTTTACAACTAAGCTGAGTTTGACAAGGACAGTAGCAGAGATCTGTAGAAAGGGGAAGAAGGGGGTTATAGAAATCTTAAGGTGTTTACGTAAATTAGGCTCGATAGATTCCTACATATTTTGGAAACTTTTTGATACTCAAATAGAACCAATGATAACATACGGTGCCGAAATTTGGGGACTTTCTGATATCAAAGATTTAGAAAAAAGTTCATACATTAGCTATTAAACGTTTTTTAAATGTTCCATTACATGCTTCAAATACTGTATTATATGGAGAAAGTGGTAGATACCCATTATATATTAAATCATGTGTGAAATGTATAAAATATTGGTTAAAATTAATAAGGCTAGCCCACATCGAGATTATGTAAGCAGGCGTATGAAATGTTAGTAAATGAACATGAGAGAGGGAAGGAAAACTGGGTATATTTTGTAAAGAAGACATTAACTGTAAATGGATTTGGGATTGTGTGGATGTGTCAGGGAGTTGGATGTGTAGAAGGATTTGTTTCAGAATTCAAAGATAGGCTAATTGCTTCATATAAACAGAATTGGCACTGTAAAATGGAAAGCACTGAGAAATATAGATGGTTTTATAGTTTTAAAAGTATATTTCAAACAGAAATATATATCACAGTCGTGACAAACACCGAACAAGTCTCGCCAGATTTAGAACGAGAACGATTGGGTTGAATGCTTATGAAAAGTGGTTTCAGACTGAGCCCTCGTTACTCTCCCCTTGTCCGATGTGCGGTCATTTAAGGGAGGATGAATTACATTCTTTGTTTAGTTGTAAAGCTTATGACGATATTCGAGAAAAATGTGTTGTATTTAAAACAAATTTAGCAAAGAATGAAGATATTTTTGAAGTGCTTAATCTAAATCAGGAAACTTCACTACAGTCACTTGCAAAATATATTGCCGAAGCGAATAACATGCGACGAAAAAAACAATAATAAAATAGTATCAGGTGCTCATTGTGAAAATTGAAATCTATGTTGTCATTCTCATATGGAAAATATTTATGTTATACATTTATATATGTTTTTTGTTTTTATTTCTCACTACATGCCATTATTTTGAATGGATGGTCGAACTGCACTTTGTTGCACAGATTGATTGATTTCATTTTGGCTTTG
>NC_134901.1:37957971-37960471 GCF_041734735.1 Babylonia areolata | reverse complement strand
AGCCCACCCCCCTCCCCCCACCCCTCAACCACACCTACGACGGGCGCAATAGCCGAGCGGATAAAGCACTGGACTTCCAAATCTGAGGGTTCCTAGGTTCGAACCTCGGTAACGGCGCCTGGTGGGTAAAGGGTGGAGATTTTTGCCGCTCTCCCAGGTCAACCTAATTATGTGCAGACCTGCTTTGTACCTGAACACCCTTTTCGTGTGGTATACGGCAAGCAGAAGATCAAAATTAATACGCACGTTTAAAGATCCTGTATTCCATGTCAGCGTTCGATGGGTTATGGAAACAACCCATACCCAGATTGCACACCTCCCGAAAGCAAAATATGGCTGCATGCATGGCGGGGTTAAAAAACAAAAAACAAAAACAAAAAAAAAAGGTCAAACACGTAAAAACCCATTCGTGTACATACGAGTGAACGTGGGAGTTGCAGCCCACGAATGAAGAAAAGAAGAAGAAGAAGAAGAAGAAGAAGAAGAAGAAGCATGCCTATTCCCCATATCCCTCCCCGTTCCCTTACCCTCCCCCCTCGCTCACCCCCCCACCCCCACGTGTCCCCCGCCACCCCCACCCCCCACCCCCCTTACCCCTTATCCCTCTCTTGTCTAATGTCCTGTGATCAACATGCAGTGATCAATCAATCAATCGATATAGCGAATGAAAGCAGAGAAGTCTGCGCAATCCGTGATAGTTCTTATAATGCCCCCCCCCCCCCCCCCCCCCCCCCTCCCCTCACCCCCATGTTAAATCTCTGATCTTCCTCTGTGTGTGTGTGTGTGTGTGTGTGTGTGTGTGTGTGTGTGTGTGTGTGAATAGAATACAATAGAATAGAATAGAATAGATTTTATTGTCATGAAACCGTAAGGTTTATAAGACACAGGTGCAATGGTAAATAAATGAATGAATGAAAAACACACAATTAATCAATCAGTGAATGCAGTAAATTGCAGCAGCATTCATAAACAAATTTTCCTAATCTTGTTTGTATATATTCATCATCTGTTAACATCACCTGACTGGGAATATTTCCTCTGTGTGAGCGTGTGTGTGTGTGTGTGTGTGTGTGTGTGTGTGTGTGTGTGTGTTTGTTTGTTTGTTTGTGTGTGTGTGTGTCTGTCTGTCTGTCTGTGTCTCTGCCAGTCTGTCTGAGACAGAGAGACAGAGAGAGACACACAGAGAGATAGAGATAGAGACCGACAAAGAAAAAGAGAAAGAGAGAGAAGAGACAGAAAGAGGGAAAGATCTGTCTATCAATCACTCCCATTCTAAATCTATCTATCTATCTATCTACACACACACACACACACACACACACACACACACACACACACACACACACACACACACACACACATATATATATATATATATAATCAACAAATACAAAAAGCAAATATATCTCCTCTCTCCCTCTCTCTCTCTCTCTCTCTCTCTCTCTCTCTCTCCCCTATCTCCCCCTCTCTCCCCCATCTCTCTCTCTCTCCCTCCCCTCTCTCCCCCATCTCTTTCTCCCCCACCCCCTCTCTCTTTCTCCCTCCCCTATCTCTCCCCCCTCTCTCTCTCTCCCCCTCTCCCCCCTGTCTCTCTCTCCCTCCCCTATCTCCCCCCCTCTCTCTCTCTCTCTGTGCGCTAGGCAAGCCAACCTAAGCCATTCTCTGCCACTGCCACCACTCAATACCAGCAAACCGTTGCCAACCAACCAACCAACCACCCCAAGACAAGTTCCCCCTCGCTCTCCACACCACACCACACCACACCACACCACAACCACAACAACCACCCTTACGACCACTCCACAAACACCCCGACCGATCACGTACCCGCAAAAAAAAAAAAAAAAAAAAAAAAAAAAAAAAAGCTTCGTGCAACCAGCTTTGAACTCCGGTCCTGTTTCTTCTGAGCACCATAGAGACACTGAAAAAGAAAAGGTAGGGGGTGGGAGTGGGGGTGGGGGGGGGGGGGGGGGAGGGACCAAAAAAAAACCACAAAAAAACCCACATGTACGCATTCTAATCAACCTTGTCTGTCAAAGCCACCTTCGAATGAAAGAACTGTACTACCACTTGCAGGAAAACCAACACGCTAACAGGCAGAAAACGGGGGGGGGGGGGGGCAATGGGGGGGGGAAAGGGGTGGCTCGCCCTTATTACTGTTGAGACGTGATTTTATATATATATATATATATATATGTGTGAGTACGTGTGTATGGTGTGATTTTCGATCAGTGTGTGTGTGTGTGTGTGTGTGTGTGTGTGTGTGTGTGTGTTGTGTAAAGAAGAAGAAGAACCTGCCTGCTTGTGTATTTGTTTTCCTGTCAATGTGGATTTTTCTACAGAATTTTGCCAGGGAACAACAACCCTTTGTTGCTGCCGTGGGTTCTTTTACGTGTGCTAAGTGCATGGTGCACACGGGGCCTACGTTGATCGTCCATCGTTTACAGTAAGACTTGAGATGCGTTCATTTTGGTGGCACTGCTGAGAAAACTTCGAGACG
>NC_134901.1:37910471-37922971 GCF_041734735.1 Babylonia areolata | reverse complement strand
CTGAGACGAATAGATATCGGAAATAAGACTCACTTTGATGAGAAATGCCCACGTTTTCTGACCACAGGTCAATCTTTATTAATTAAAGACTGAGACGAATGGATATGGGAAATAAGACTCACTTTGTTGAGAAATGCCCATCCTTTCTGACCACAGGTCAATCTTTATTAATTAAAGACTGAGACGAGTGGATATAGGAAATAAGACTCACTTTGATGAGAAATGCCCATCCTTTCTGACCACAGGTCAATCTTTATTAATTAAAGACTGAGACGAATGGATATGGGAAATAAGACTCACTTTGATGAGAAATGCCCATGCTTTCTGACCACAGGTCAATCTTTATTAATAATTAAAGACTGAGACGAGTGGATATAGGAAATAAGAATCACTTTGTTGAGAAATGCCCATGCTTTCTGCCCACAGGTCAATCTTTATTAATTAAAGACTGAGACGAGTGGATATAGGAAATAAGAATCACTTTGATGAGAAATGCCAACGCTTCTGACCACAGGTCAATCTTTATTAATTAAAGACTGAGACGAATGGATATGGGAAATAAGACTCACTTTGATGAGAAATGCCCATGCTTTGTGACCACAGGTCAATCTTTATTAATTAAAGACTCAGACGAATGGATATAGGAAATAAGACTCACTTTGATGAGAAATGCCCATGCTTTCTGACCACAGGTCAATCTTTATTAATTAAAGACTGAGACGAATGGATATAGGAAATAAGACTCACTTTGATGAGAAATGCCCATGCTTTCTGACCACAGGTCAATCTTTATTAATTAAAGACTGAGACGAGTGGATATAGGAAATAAGAATCACTTTGTTGAGAAATGCCCATGCTTTCTGCCCACAGGTCAATCTTTATTAATTAAAGACTGAGACGAATGGATATAGGAAATAAGACTCACTTTGATGAGAAATGCCCATGCTTTCTGACCACAGGTCAATCTTTATTAATTAAAGACTGAGACGAATGGATATGGGAAATAAGAATCACTTTGATGAGAAATGCCCATGCTTTCTGACCACAGGTCAATCTTTATTGATTAAAGACTGAGACGAATGGATATGGGAAATAAGACTCACTTTGTTGAGAAATGCCCATGCTTTCTGACCACAGGTCAATCTTTATTAATTAAAGACTGAGACGAATGGTTATGGGAAATAAGACTCACTTTGATGAGAAATGCCAACGCTTTTTACCACAGGTCAATCTTTATTAATTAAAGACTGAGACGAATAGATATCGGAAATAAGACTCACTTTGATGAGAAATGGCCATGCTTTCTGACCACAGGTCAATCTTTATTAATTAAAGACTGAGACGAACGGATATAGGAAATAAGACTCACTTTGATGAGAAATGCCCATCCTTTCTGACCACTGGTCAATCTTTATTAATTAAAGACTGAGACGAACGGATATAGGAAATAAGACTCACTTTGATGAGAAATGCCCATGATTTCTGACCACAGGTCAATCTTTATTAATTAAAGACTGAGACGAACGGATATAGGAAATAAGACTCACTTTGATGAGAAATGCCCATGATTTCTGACCACAGGTCAATCTTTATTAAGTAAAGACTGAGACGAATGGATATGGGAAATAAGACTCACTTTGATGAGAAATGCCCATCCTTTCTGACCACAGGTCAATCTTTATTAATTAAAGACTGAGACGAATGGATATGGGAAATAAGAATCACTTTGATGAGAAATGCCCATGCTTTCTGACCACAGGTCAATCTTTATTAATTAAAGACTCAGACGAATGGATATGGGAAATAAGACTCACTTTGATGAGAAATGCCCATGCTTTCTGACCACAGGTCAATCTTTATTAAGTAAAGACTGAGACGAGTGGATATGGGAAATAAGACTCACTTTGATGAGAAATGCCCATGCTTTCTGACCACAGGTCAATCTTTATTAAGTAAAGATTGAGACGAATGGATATGGGAAATAAGACTCACTTTGATAACAAAACAATAATGATTTTGTTGTTTTTTTTTAATGATTTTTACCACCTCATTCTCTCATTCTCCGAAGGTGGACACAATAATAGTTAAACGTTGACATTTCTTATCAAAGTAAGTTTCACAACCCACAGGGTTTATTGTTGTTGTTGTTATCTTTTCAGACTTTCTCCATTCCTTTGTAAAAAAATAAAAATAAAAAAATAAATAAATAAAAACACGTGTTTTTTTTTTTTTTTTTTTTTTTTTTTTTCCCCGCACGGTCTATTCTTCGCCGTAACTCCTTCATTAATTGATTCAATTAAAACAGTAGGCAAAAACAAGTTGAGAGAGAATTCTTTGACCAGTCTTCATAAATCATTGTCATCGTCATCATCATCATCATCATCACCATCATCATCACCATTATCATCATAATCATCACCATCATTATCATTACCACCACCACCATCGTAATCACTACCATCACCACTATCTGTATTTGTATATGATTTTCCATTTTTTTTATGTTCGTATCTTGTTATGTACTATCCCCCACCCCCCTCCCCCCAATATTCCTTGTGACGCCGGTACACTTGGTAATAAAGACATAGTCTATTCTATTCTATTGTGCTCTATTCTATCATCGTCAACATCCTTATCATTGTTGCCAGACTGGATGCTATCATCATTTTGTTTTCCTCGTTTTCACGGGTAAAAATTTTTTAAAAAACCCAATGATATGAACCTGCATATTTGTCCACAATTTTTCTTTGTTCAATTCGTTTTCTAAAATTTCAACAAGATGCTTATATGATTTTTGGGGGTTTCTTTTTCTTTCTTTTTTTTTCAGGTGAAAAAAAATGTGATAATGATATATACATACACACTCGTCAACAATTTGCTTCTTTTCGTTTCCAACAACAACAACAACAACAATAACAAAATACCAGGACCCATGATTACGTTTGTGGCCGAATAATGGCCAATTTCTAAACCTGTGCCAATAAACACACAGAACCCGAGATTGTAGAATGACAATGAAATTTCTTTATTGACATTAATAGCCTATTTGGCTTTTATTCTAATTGTGTGTTTGTGCTGAGGGGGGTGGGGTGGGGTAGGGTGGGGTGGGTAGGTGACAATCGAAAAGCAAACAGTGCAAAATAAACACACAAAACAAACAGCCAAAACATGAAAGTCAAAACCGAAGAAGCAGAAACTAGGCTTAGATCCACATACTTTCTGTGTCTGATAATTTATCTTATGTATGTATGTATGATAGTCAGTCAGTTGTCCGACTATGACCATCAGAACAGCAGAGGAGGTTAACTCACTCAGTACGGCCAGTCCTCTCTTCTCCTCTACACAGACCCCTCGGATGTCCAGTGGGTATCTGAATGACCCAACCTTTAGCTTCCGTCGTCAGAATTGTGGTATTCTTTGTCAACATTCACCTCTTCAGTATAAGAGCCTTCCGCTTGCAATATTTTGATGATGGTAATTGGAGTGAAACGCTGTTAACGTTCGTCTCTTTCGCCGTTCGTATGGAGAGAGTTAACTGCTGTTCCGAGTCTATCCGGGCTAGAATTTGATCATGGTGGAGAGTGCCTTGCCCCATGTTACATCCCCACTCTCTCGGCCAAGAGGGTTTTTTTTGGGGGGACAGTCCGCGTTGGGGATGGTTCCCAAAGGCCAGCTTCCCCCCCCCCTCCCCCCCCACCCCCAAGGATGCAGCACTAAGAGCCAGTGCAATTTTCCCTCCTAGTTTGAGAGTCATGGTCCTTCACAAAACATTAAAGCTGGAAATGCGGATTTCACATTTTTGCGATAGAGACACCATTGGTAATAATACAGCTCTTGCTGTTGGCATAACTGTTAACTTCTTGTCAATCTGTGATTGTAAGCTGAAGTGATGGGACCACGATATCTTTATGTACAGGGTTTGTCAGGAAATCGCCCGAAATAGTGAAAAAAAAAAACCCCGCTTTCAGGATCAACGCAAGGATGATACATTTTGTGAGGTAGACCCATTTCTGAAATGAAACTTTCTTCAGTGAATATATCAGCTTGACTGATTTTTTAATGGAGAGCGTCAGTCTTGTTCGTCCTGCTTTGAACTCAGCAGACCGTCTTGGGCCACGTTCGGGATGTGCTGAGTACCCCGTCACAGACAGAACACAGACACACACACACACACACACACACACACACACACAGAAATCAAACCACGTAACCCTGTTATACCTGATAACAATTACAACAACAACAACAACATATAGGTAATGAAAATCCAAGCCCAGAAATCCAATCGTGCATAACGCGCGTTAATTAATCCAGGACAAGAGTCCTTTGCTGGAACCTTCAGCCAACGTCCAGCTAGAAGGATTAAACAACATAATACATCTAACGAGTTACTAGCATGAAACGAACTTGCATCTGACTGAGGCCTACCCATCCCTACCCCCCCCCCCCCACTATTCCCCCCCCCCCCCCCGGCCGCCTCCCCCCCCCCCCGCCCCAAGAAAAAAAAACCAATGGCAAGCAACAAGAACAACCACCATTATATGATCTTAATGTCATGAGTGTTGTACAGAGCATGAAGATTAATGGAAATGCAACAACAACAATCACAAAGAGAAATCTTTTCTTTCTTTTTTTTTAATTAAAGAAGAAGGAATAATGGCAAACAACTAGAACACCAACAACCATCAACACCCAATGCATGACTATAAAGTCATTCGGATAAGACGATAAACCGAGGTCCCGTGTGCAGCATGCACTTAGCGAGCGCACGTAACAGAACCCACGGCAACAAAAGGGTGGTTTCTGGCAAAAATTCTGTAGAAAAAAACCCACTTCGATAGGAAAAACAAATAAACCTGCACGCAGGAAAAAAAAAAAAAAAAAAAAAAAGGGTGGCGCTATAGTATAGCGACGCGCTCTCCCTGGCGAGAGCAGCCCGAATTTCACACAGAGAAATCTGTTGTGATAAAAAGAGAAATACAGATACAAATACAAATAAACTCATACACAGCATCGATATATTTGTGTCCATAACATACAACAACAACAACAACCACAAAAAAAAAGTAATCTCAAACGGCTACACAAAATCACAGCAGTCACTTTTTTTGTTCATAAAAAAAAAAAAAAAAAAATGAATGAAGCATGCATGAATAAAACATGATGAATGCAGTGAGCGAAGGCAAATCAAGTCAATCACGTTGTCTGAAAATGACGAAGAACATCACTGTACTCATGTGTTCACAGTTAGCTCTGAAAACAAAAACAAAAAAAAACAAAAAAACTTAATTAAGCACACACACACACACACACACACACACACATATATATATATATATATATATATATATACCTGTACATATACAAATATATAAGCCATCCAAATCAAGAAAATCAACCCTTGATTGCGTTTTATTAATTAACGATAAGAAACATGACTGTTCCCATTTCCATTTAGTGTTGCATCACGATGATGATAATGACTATGATTGATGACGATAACGACGACAACGACGACGACGACGACGACGACGATGACGGTAGCATTAACATGTTATTGTCCTGCACACACTAACACGATCGCGTTCATGCATCTACTTGGATTTTGTTGTTGCTTTTTTCTTCTTCTTCTTCTTCTTTTCTTTCTTTTTTTTTTCTCTCGCACAAAATCCCGTTGAGTTCAAATCCCGTTGTGTTCAAAACGACCACATAAAAAACAAATGGACAATTACAATACCACGACGAATCTTAGAAGAAACCTTCAGTGCATATCAAACAAAAATACGGTGTTGTATCAAAGCACAACCCATATGTGGAGTGATGGCCTCGAGGTAACGCGTCCGCCTTGGAAGCGAGAGAATCTGAGCGCGCTGGTTCGAATCACGGCTCTGCCGCCGATATTTTCTCCCCCTCCACTAGACCTTGAGTTGTGGCGGGTCTGGACGCCAGTCATTCGGATGAAACGATAAACCAAGGTCCCGTGTGCAGCATGCATTTTAGCGCACGTAAAAGAACCCACGGCAACAAAAGGGTTGTTCCTGGCAAAATTCTGTAAAAAAAAAAAAAAATCCACTTCGATAGGAAACACTAATAACAAGTACACTCTCTTTATTAATGTTTTGCCTATTGATACGATTTTTTAAAATTGATTTTTTTTTTAATGTTTGTTTGTATTATGAGTGAAATAGTACTTGTCAATGTGTATTATTAAGTGATTGAACGAATGAGCCTACTTCTTGTTTTTGACATCACTCTTTTTGTATTTATTGGATATGTGTAAAGGATCAGTTTCAGTGTCAGTTTCAGTTTCAGTAGCCTGACCGATATCTGCCCACGGCGATTCTGAGAAAAACTGACAAGCCCCCCCCCCCACCCCCCCAATATAGAAGCTAGATTCTTTCACCCAAAATGGCCACGTCCACTCTCGTCTAATGATTATTTTGTATTTGTATTTTGTATTTCTTTTTATCACAACAGATTTCTCTGTGTGAATTTTGGGCTGCTACACTACAGCGCCACCCTTTTTTTTTCTTTTTTTTTCCAGCGTGCAGTTTTATTTGTTTTTTCCTATCAAAGAGGATTTTTCTACAGAATTTTACCAGGAACAACCCTTTTGTTGCCGTGGGTTCTTTTACGTGCGCTAAGTGCATGCTGCACACGGGACCTCGGTTTATCGTCTCATCCGAATGACTAATGATTAATTTAATACTCGCCCTGATGGTGGTGATAATTGGTGATGATTTTTCAAACTCTTTCTTTTTTTCTCTTTTTTCTTTTTTAAAAAAAAATTCTATTCTTGCCATGCCTTGCCTTGCCTTGGCTTACCTTGTGATGGGAATTAGTATTCACATAAATAATTATCTGTAGTGTACTTCTATGTGGTGAGTATTAATATTTACATAAGTGCTGATCGATACGCATGTGTGATGAGTATAAGGTCTATCAATATTCACATAAGCGGTTATCAAGAATGTTGTGTGAAGGGTATCAATATTCACATAAGTGGTTAACTAGAATGCACATATTAACTGCGTAAAGAGTATTAATATTAGTGGTTATCTAGAATGCTATGTGAGGAGTACTGATATTCACAAACGTGATGATCACTAAATGTGTATATTCACAAAATATTCACAAAAGATAGTTATCTAGAACGCTATGTGGAGAGCATTAATATTCACATAAGTGGTGATCTAGAATCATACGTAAAAACAAGTTTTAATACTCCCATAAGTGGTGCTATATACTCCGATCCAACTGGTATCTATATTATTCACATCAGTGGTGAGTATCAACACATTCAAACGGGGATCTTTATCCCAGTGTGATATTTAGTATCCATAACTACTTCGTGCGGAACTTTCACACACACACACACACACATACACGTGACGACGAAAATAATATATATTCACATTTGTAACGAATCTTCAAATCCCATGAGGTGACGATAACAAATAATTATCCGCATTAATAATAACGATCTATATAACTCCTAGTACATGACAAAAGATGACGATTTTTTTTAATATTCACAGTTATTGGCATGACCTTCATTCTAATGTCATCATCAGCATCAATATTCACACTATCCATCACATCCCCAAATCAAAACAAAAACAATGGCAAGATGGGAGAAAAACAACTAAAAAAAAAAAAAAAAAAAAAAAGTTTTTTTTTTAAACAAGAAACAAACACTGTTTTTAGTTACGCTCCAATTTTGTCGCCGGGGTCAATTTTGACAGGGCGACATTTTTTTTGATGGGGGTGTGCAACACCGCTTCCATCACAGTACTTGATTGCGAGCTCCCGGGTTCGAATCTCGGTGACGGCGCCTGGTGGGTAAAGGGTGGAGATTTTTCCGATCTCCCACGTCAACATGTGTGCAGACCTGCTAGTGCCTGAACCCCCTTCGTGTGTACACGCAAGCAAAAGATCAAATACGCACGTTAAAGATCCTGTAATCCATGTCAGCGTTCGGTGGGTTATGGAAACAAGTAAATACCCAACATGCACACCCCCGAAAGCGGAGTATGGCTGCCTACATGGCGGGGTAAAAACGGTCATACACGTAAAAGCCCACTCGTGTACATACGAGTGAACGTGGGAGTTGCAGCCCACGAACGCATAAGAAGAAGAAGGAGAAGATTGCGAGCGACGACTTAGGGTGATTGTCTAACCAGATACACTCCAGTGAAAAACAGAATCACAGATATTTCTCGGTGCACTTCAAAACAACGAAACCCTCCCCACGACTTCAGATCACAATAACAAAAGCAACACAGACAACAACAACAACACCAGTCACAGTAATCAAATATTGATCATGACTTCTATCAGTCGATTTCAGTTCTGAAAAAAAACAAAAAAACAAAAAAAAAAACGATGGATCGATTCAGTCTCAAAAAAACCCTGGCAGTTTTTTTGTTTTTTTTTTTGCAAAAGAAATACTGAAACGAGCCATTCTCTTTTACAGGGTCAAATCCAGTTTTTTGTGTTTTTTGTTGTTGTTGTTGTTGTGGTTTTTTTGTGGGCAGATGTGGTGTAGCGTATATGGATTTGTCCGAACGCAGTGACGCCTCCTTGAGCTACTGAAACTGTGGGTCTTCTTTGTGTTTGTTTGTTTGTTGTTGTTGTTTTTTTGGTTGTTTTTTTTGGGGTTTTTTTGTCACACAACAAAGCTAAACAGAATAGTACTCCGCATGGCTGATTTCACTCAACATACACGTAGTCATTAATTGTATCAACATTTCTTTTTCTAACCATAGACTGGAGAGAAAAAAAAAAAAAAAAAAAAAAAAACCCAAACCAACGAACATCTCCAACCCTACCACATCCCCCACCCCACCCCACCCCACCCCACCCCACCACCCCAGTTTAGGTTTCAGTTTCAAGAAGGTGTCTTAACTCACTCAGTACGGCCAGTCCTCTCTTCTCCTCTACACAGACCCCTCGGATGTCCAGTGGGTGTCTGAATGACCCAACCTTTAGCTTCCGTCGTCAGAACTGTGGTATTCTTTGTCAACATTCACGTCTTGAGTATAAGAGCCTTCCGCTTGCAATATTTTGATGATGGTAATTGGGGTAAAACGCTGTTAACGTCGTCTCTTTCGCCGTTCGTATGGAAAGAGTTAAAAAGCGCGCGGACTGACTCATACATGCTACACCACATCTGCTGAAAAAAAGAGGGGATTGGGGAGGACAGACGCCTCAACTTCGCCCAAACGCCAGCACGCCGATGAGGTCTTGAACGCCCCTACCCCCCCCCCCCCCCCCCCCCGCAGCCCCCCTCCCCCCTCGCCCCCTACCCCCATCTCCCAACAAATCTCGCTGCTCCTCCTCCCGCCCCCCACCCCCTCCCGTCCCCCCTCCACCCCTTACACCCCAATCTGCCAAGCAGATAGATGCCTGACCAGCAGCGTACCCCCCAACGCGCTTGGTCAGGCGTTGAGAAGAAAAAAAAAGAAAGAAAAAAGGAAAAAAATGATGCTAATAACAATGCTAATAATAATGATGATGGTATGATGATGATGACGATGATAATAATAATAATAATAGAAACGAATAATAATAATAATAATAATAATAATAATAAACAGAAACGAAACATGTCCCTTTCCCACTCCCTTCAGCACTCCACCGCCACGCCCCCTCTTTACAATGGCAACAGCTAAAACGACACCAAATGGAATTAAAATCAACAACGAAAAAATATAAAATAAATTAAATTAAATTTTAAAAAAAAACACACACACACAATTTATTGTTTTATACTGGAACGGATTCAGTATAAAAAAAAATTTAAGTTTAAAAAGTAAAAACAGCCCCTTTTTTATAGGATTTTTAAAAAAAAAATTTTTTAGAGGAAACCTAGGACATTTCTGATGGATTTAAACTGAATAATCAAAAGTCTTATTGTTTTTATTGCTGTTAAGACAAAACTTTCGAACGTAAAAAAAGAACACAGGGAAGCAAAAAAAAAAAAATTGGTCCCTGGTAAATTACTGTAGAAAAATCCATTTCGATTCAAAAATAAAAATACACTTGCACACAGAAACTAAAATATAGCATTGCACTGTGACGTGCAGTTGCGCTTTCCACTGGAAGAGTAGCCCGAATTTCATACAGAGAAATCGGCTTCACACAATAAAATACCACATAATACAATACAACACAATACAATGCAATTAAATGCAATGTAATGCAATACAACACAATACAACAAAATACAATACAATGCAATGCAATGCAGTACAGTGCAATACAATACAACACACCACAATAATACACAATGCAATGCAATACAATACAATACAATACAATACATATAAATTATGATAGTCAGCCGTGTTCGACTATGAACCATCAGAACAGCAGAGGAGGCAACTGCTGTCTCGACTAGTTGGGCTAGAATTTGCTTGATGTTGAGAGAGTGGTCTTGCCCAAGTTACATCCCCACTCTCTCTCTCTCTCGGCCAAAAGGGTTTTAAGACCGTCAGCGCTGGGATGGTTCCCAAAGGCCAACTAGCCCCCAAGGCTGCGGCACTAAGAGCCAGTGCAAATTTTGCCTCTTAGTTTGAGAGTCATAGTCCTTCACACAAAAACCCAAGCTGTAAAGGATTCCCCACTGCACTGGAGAAACCACACAGCTGTGTCTTTGCTGTTGGTCCAGCTGTAAACTTATGTCAATATGTGATAGATATAAGCCGAGTGTTGGACGTGTGTACAATACAATACAATACAATACAATACCCAATCAACCACATCGCTACCACTCCACTCACCACCACCTTCATTAACCCTGTTTCCTCCCCCTGCCACCCCCACCCCCACCCCCCCCACAACCCCCATCCCCCCCCCCCCACGCCCCCGCCACTCCAATCATCATTAACCACTTAATTAAACTACCCACACTCAGTCAGCGTGCAAGAAGAACACCAGCACGCAACTCAGGATCACACAGAACAGCTTGGACACGACGAAGCCTCCCGGAAACACGCTGCTGCTTCCGGTGGAAGTGATGTACTTCTTCCGGTTGCTGCGCGCAGGCGCGGGGCAGCCTTTGGGCTTCCGGTACTCGTCCTGGAACTTGAGCAGCAAGTCCCGCGTCTTCACGTCGCAGTCCACGTGCTCGTGGATGCAGTCGTGCGTTATGTCCACCGTTCTGGGAGACGGGGTGAATTTCGGTTAAAGAGATGATGATGATGATGATGGTGATGATGATGATGATGATGATGACAAACAATAATAACAATAATAGCAATTATACTAATCATCATCATCACGAGGACGAGGACGACAACAACATTAACAAAAACAACAACAACAACAATAGCAACAATAATAATAATAATAAGAAGAAGAAGAATGATAATAACGATAATAATGATAATAGTAATAGTAATACGGTGATATAATATTATCATTATTACTATTATTATCGTCATTATTATCATTGTCATAATTATCAGCAGCAGCAGCAGCAACATTATCATTATTAATCATCGTCGTCGTCGTGATCATTATCACCATCATCATCACCATTTACACACCGCTTACAAACCTCTGAAAGTGCTTTACGATAACACATCAGACAGAATGAAGCACACACACACACACACACACACACACACACACACACACACACACACACACACACTCACACATGCAGACTCACACACGCGCACTGACAAATATGCGACACACACATACAAACAAAAACGCGCACTGACAAACAAACATGCGCAAAAAAAAAGCACACACACACACACACACACACACACACACCACACTGACACACCCCCTTCCCCTCCCCAACCCCCCTACCCACCAACCCATTCACCCCCCCCCCACCCCCGCCCAAACACACACCACACTGACACCCCACCCCTTCCCCTCCCCAACCCCCCCACCCACCAACCCATCCACCCCCCCGCCCCGCCAAACACACACACACACACACCACACTGACACCCCCACCCCTTCCCCTCCCCAATCCCCCACCAACCCATCCACCACCACCCCACCCCCCACCCCCAGCCCAAACACACACACACACACACACACACACACACACATAACACACTGACACCCTGCTTCACCTCCCCAACACCCCCCCCCCATCCACCCCCCTCCCTCTCCCCAATTCCCTCGTCCAAACTCACACACACACACACACACACTTACACGCATGCTCTCGTGGAGGCAGTGTCGTTCCACATGATGTTGTCTGCTGACAGCTGGTTGACACAGCCAAACACGTCACTGTACGTCTGGTTGTAGCACTCTCCGTCGATATCTGAAATGAAACACACACACACACACACACACACACACACACACACACACACACACACACACACACACACACACAACAAATCAGGCACCCTTCTGATTTTTCTTCTTCTTCCTCTTCTTCTTCTCCTCTTCTGCTTCTTCTCCTTCCCTCCTTCCTTCCTTCCTTCTTCTTATTCTTCTCCTTCCTTTCTTCTTCTTTTCCT
>NC_134901.1:37905471-37907971 GCF_041734735.1 Babylonia areolata | reverse complement strand
TGTGTGTGTGTGTGGGTCTGCATGATCGGTAGGTATATTTACAGAACCCAAGCTCTCCATCACCTTGGGAGGCGGAGTGAAAACAAGCCGCGAGCAAGGCGATAATTATAAATAATTTATCATTTCATACCGTCTGCATGCTGACACAAGTAGTTCAGACCCTCTTTGGCCAGCGTAGGATCGGGGAGGTAATCCTTCTCTTCTTCCGTGGTCAGACACTTGGTTGTCGTCCCTGCCAGGCAATCGAAGAGATCGCTGAAGGTTTCCTTTTCTCTGAGAACAAGCAAACAAGCAAACAAACAAACACACAATCAATCAAACAAACAAACAAGCAACTCCAAATCAATCAATTAAACACTAACACCATCGCCACTACTACCACCAACAACAACAACAACAACAACAAAATCCAGTATGATAAATAGAAATTTAGTGTGCAACCAACAAGATCAAGTCATCAGCCCCTTCCACATGTAATATGCAGCTTCTGTTCAAACGTGTGTGTGTGTGTGTGTGTGTGTGTGTGTGTGTGTGTGTGTGTGTGTGTGTGAGAGAGAGAGAGAGAGAGAGAGAGAGAGTTTGTGCGTGTGTGTGTGTGTGTGCGTGCGTGCATGTGTGAGAGAGAGAGAGTTTTGCGTGTGTGCGTGTGTGTGTGTGTGTGTGTGTGTGTGTGCGCGTGCATATGTGCGTGTGTGTGTGTGTGTGGTGCGTGCATGTATGAGTATGCACAATTTTTTTTTTTATTTAGATATGCACTTGTATGTATCCTAATTTCTACTGTATTTGTTTTTGTGTATGATTTTCGATTTATGTTCGTACCTTGTTATGTACTATCCACCCCAATATTCCTTGTGACCCCGGTACACTTGGCAATAAAGACATAATTATTCTATTCTATTCTACAACAACAACACACACACACACACACACACACACACAACACACACACACACAGCGCGCACGCACACACACACACACACACATGTGATGTTGCACGTTCATGACCGTGTTTTTGTTTTTTTTAATTCTAACCCTTTCAAATACTGCATTTGTTTTAATCATTTAATCATTTGCACTGATTGGGAAAAAAATCGGTATAGCCAGTTCACCCATTTCATTTACCAGCACAGATCAGGCAAAAAAAAAAAAAATCAATGTAAATACTTTGCTTGTTTATTGTATTAACCTGCGCAGACTGGAGAAATCAATACAAATACTGCATTCATTTACTTATTTATCTATCAATCTATTTATTTACTCACTTATCTATTGTACTTGTTTGGTTGGTTGGTTATGTATGTATGTGGCTGGTAGGTAGGTAGGTATATTTGTATTTGTATTTCTTTATATCACAACAGATTTCTTTGTGTGAAATTCGGGCTGCTCTCCCCAGGGAGGCCATAACTCTAGTCCCGGGTTCGAATCTCGGTGGAGCCTGGGTGAAGATTTTTTTTTCCGATCTCACAGGTTAACATAATTGTGTGCAGACCTGCTTGTGCCTGAACCCCCTTCGTGTGTGTATACGGCACGCAGAAGATCAAATACGCACATTAAAGATCCTGTAATCCATGTCAGCGTTCGGTGGGTTATTGGAAACAAGAACATAATCCTGCATGTACACCCCCGAAAACGGAGCATGGCTGCCTACATGGCGAGGTAAATAAACAACAAACAGTCATACACGTAAAAAAAATGTTAAATGTTACAGGTTTGTCTGAGTGTGCATGTTTGCTGCCTGAAATCTGATTGAATGTATGACTCCAGGAAACGAATGATGAGCGCCCGATGGCAGCCGTCAGTCGGCTCTACCCAGGTAGGCAGCCTGTTGTGTAAATGACTCCGTGTTTGTAAAAGCGCTAAGAGCTTGGTCTCCGACCGAGGATAGGCACTATATAAGTATCCATATCAATCATTCAATCAATCAATGTACAGGTTTGTCGGTAATCGCCGAAAATAATGTGTAAACGCTTTCAGTGTCATTCTGTGTTTGTCTCTATCTTCTTCTTCTGCGTTCGTGGGCTGCAACTCCCACGTTCACTCGTATGTACGCGAGTGGGCTTTTACGTGCATGGCCGGTTGTTTTTTTTACCCCGCCATATAGGCAGCCATACTCCGCTTTCGGAGGTGTGCATGCTGGGTGTGTTCTTGTTTCCAATAACCCACCGAACGCTGACATGGATTACAGGATCTTTAACGTGCGTATTTGATCTTCTGCTTGCCGTGTATACACACGAAGGGGGGTTTCAGGCACTAAGCAGGTCTGCCACATAATTATGTTGACCTGGGAGATCGGTAAAAATCTCCACCCCTTTACCCCAACAGAGGCGTCGTTACGACCGTGATTCGAACCCGGGACCCTCAGATTGAAAGTCTAACGCTTTAACCACTCGGCTATTACGCCCGTCGTTTGTTTTTTGTTTTTGTTTTCTTGTTTTTTTTTGTTTTTTTTTGACTCACTTGTGTAAACAAAGTGAGTCTATGTTTTAACCCGGTGTTCGGT
>NC_134901.1:37887971-37892971 GCF_041734735.1 Babylonia areolata | reverse complement strand
GGAGAGCAGCCCGAATTTCACACAGAGAAATATGTTGTGATAAAAAGAAATACAAATACAAATAAACAAAAACGGTCGCATGATAATTATACGTAAAATGTTTCATGTCTGTGAGTTTGTGTATGTATACGTGACTCCGTGAAACCTGATCATGGCTGATGACATAGGAAACGAATGATGAGCGCCCAGGAGCAGCTGTGAGTCGGTTCTACATAGTAGCCTGGTAGGCAGCCTGATGTGTGTGTGTGTGTGTGTGTGTGTGTTTAATTCAGTATTGTGGTCACGTTCAGGATGAAGAGAACAGTCGTCAATTAGGCAAGGCAAAAAGTAAGGCCAAAAGGTTATTTCTTGTGCTCCCCTGGGGGCATCGAAACGTTTCATACATACATATTTTTTTTTACATATAGCACACCACGACATACAATAACAGTAATGTCAAAAGAACAAAGAAGAAAATCAGTAAAAGCCAGTGACCACAGACAATACAGATTGTGCAGTGCTCAAACGCAGTATTTTGTTTTTACATTACTTAATAAGATGTCACTGAAATTTGTTGTGTGTTTTTGTTTTTTTTTTAAGCCCGGTGACAATGTCTTCACATTCAGTTGATCATTGTGCAGAGTTTGGGTTGAAACTGACAATGAGTGACAAATGACACCTATAATAAACACCCATAAGGACAAGATCCAGTTAAGGCAATGATTTAACGCCTCAGTTTCGTTACTGACTACTCGGTAATCATCTTATAGCGGCTTCCGAGGTAACACGCTTTTTAAGCTTTTTTTTTTTTCTTCTTCTTCTACTTCAAGTCATCGAAAAATAATGACAGAAGGATTTCCTTTGTCTCAGCCAATTAGTGATGGCGGGGTTTTTCTTTCTTTGTTGTGTAGAAGTCGCAGTAGCAATGCGCTTTACCGCGCACGGTGTGTGATCAATATCCTCTCTCCCTCTCTCTTTCTCTGTCTGTCTGCTTGCCTGTCTATCTCTGTCTATGTTTCTTTCTGGCTCTCTCCCTCTCCTTCTCCCCTCTCTCTCTGTCTGCCTGCCTGTCTCTCTCTCTCTCTCTGTCTCTCTCTCTCTCTCTCTTCTCTCTCTCTGTCTGCTTGCCTTTTTGTCCGTCTGTCTCTCCCTGTCTCTCTGATTCTCTCTCTCATCCTTCTCTCTGTGTCTGCTTGTCTGCCTGTCTGCCTGTCTATCTGTCTCTCCCACGGTCTGTCTCTCCCACGGTCTTCCCCCCCCCCCCCCTCCCCTCTCTCTCTCTCTCTTTCTCTGTCACTCTGTAGGGAGCTCAGATTCTCTCGTTTCCTAGGCGGGCGCGTTAACTCTAGGCCATCACTCCACATGATTATTTGTGGTTTCCACACGAAGTGAGGGGATAGAGGCGGAATGGGTGAAAACGGGAACGGGGCATTACATTTCACTTTCACTGCGTTGACGGCCACAATCATCAATTTGATTTTTACGCCGTTTTTATTGGGTTGCGATGAAAGAAAAACAAGCTACAGAAAGCGACAGACCTATTAGTGAGGATGAAAACTTAGTCCTACTCTAAGTGGGTTCTCCGGCAGGCTACTATCTCTTCACTTTTCGCCCTTCCGAGCTAGCCGGTCCCTTGCTGATCTAAGACAGCGGGGCCCCAAAAATAATTTTAAAAAACCCAAAAATATTAGGGTAAGAGAGGGGGTGGGGAGGAGGAGGGGACCTGTTATCTAATTAACTACTGATTGGGGGGGCACCCTAGACTTAAAGGTGTCCAAGATGTCTGCTGCTATAGGCGGCATTACACAGGACTCAGACACAACACTCTCAAGATGTCATCAATGAGGGTGGTGTCATGATCGAGGAGCAGGCGAAACAACGATGTGTGATGTACGATAGTCAGTCGTGTTCGACAATGGTCCATCAGAACAGTAGAGCAGGTAACTGCTGTCCCGAGACTATCTG
This sequence comes from Babylonia areolata, assembly GCF_041734735.1. Lineage (NCBI taxonomy): Eukaryota > Metazoa > Mollusca > Gastropoda > Neogastropoda > Buccinidae > Babylonia > Babylonia areolata. The sequence continues at coordinate 37,891,027 of NC_134901.1, read as the reverse complement.
GGCTAGAATTTGAATATTACTTTATAGTGGAGAGTGTCTTGCCCAAGTTAACATACCCACTCTCTTGGCCAAGAGAGTGTTTTTTTTAGGACAGTCGGTACTTGGGATGGTTTCCCAAAGGCCAACTAGACGCCCCCCCCCCCCCCCCCCACCCCCCCCCGTCTCCTAAGGCTGCAGCACTAAGAGTCAGTGCAATGTTGACTCCTAGTTTGAGAGTCATAGTCCTTCACAAAAGACTAAGCTGTAAACGATTTCCCAGTGCAATAGCGAAACCATTAATAATACAGCTCTCACTTTGCTCATCTGGAAACAAAAGTCAATCTGTGATATAAGCTGACTGCTGGGCCATTAGAGGCGAATCGGGCCTGCTCCGAAGAAAACTCTCTCTCTCTCTCTCTCTCTCTCTCTCTCTCTCTCTCTAAGCTACACTGATGATCTCATCCAAGTGGTTTTTCGTGGCATTGGGTGTAGTAGACCCATTGAGTTGTCTTCCTTAACGACGGGCGCAATAGCCGATTTGTTAAAGCGTCAGACTTTCAATCTGAGGGTCCCGGGTTCGAATCACGGTGACGGCGCCTGGTGGGTAAAGGGGTGGAGATTTTTCTTATCTCCCAGGGCAACATATGTGCAGACCTGCTAGTGCCTGAACCCCCTTCGTGTGTTTTCGCAAGCAGAAGATCAAGTACGCACGTTAAAGATCTTGTAATCCACGTCAGTGTTCGGTGGGTTATGGAAACAAGAACATACCCAGCATGCACACCCCCGAAAGCGGAGTATGGCTGCCTACATGGCGGGTTAAAAACGGACATACACGTAAAAAGCCCACTCGCGTATATACGAGTGAACGTGGGAGTTGCAGCCCACGAACGCAGAAGAAGAAGAAGAAAAAGTCTTCCTTAACCTCTGAGTCGACTTGAATGTGATCGATAGATCGATAGACTGACAAGAGGCTACTTCTGAGTGTTCTTTGCGACTCAGTGGCCGTTCAAAGCTCGGTAGACTGCAAGCACGGCTGTCTCTCTAGAATGATGTTGGTGATCGATTGTTGTTGTTTTCACAAAGAATGACATTAGACACACGCACACAAGGAGGTGGGACGGGGGGGGGGGGAGTTGAAAGTTTGAGTTTGGAGGGTGTGTGTGTGTGTGTGTGTGTGTGTGTGTGTGTGTGAGGGGGGGGGTATGGAGGTCAGGAAACTGAAAGTGGAGAAAGTGGTTTGAGTGCATGATTACGGTGTGTGTGTATGTGTGTGTGTGTGTGTGTGTGTGTGTGTGTGTGTGTGTGTGTGTGTGTGTGTGTGTGTGTGTGTGTGTGTGTGTGTGTGTTTGTGTGCATCACAGACCTATCAAAAACTTTGCATGAAAATATAATGTATTTGGCATGTTCTTGCCAAGTTTCAGGGCGATTGGACCATCAGAAACAAAACACATGGCTTTACAATTTGAGTACCAAAATCTGGGTAGGTCTTCCCCCTTAAGATCTGAATAAGGGTCAGTGAAGGGCTGAAGAAAGCAGTGAATTCCAGGTTTGTGCAGCTGAAGAACTAAATTAACTCCATGAACGCACGCAGAAAACATCTCCCCAGGGGAAGGAACACAGAATTTAAATCAGATAAGATAAGATAAGAATAACTTTATTATCTCCAACTGGAGAAATTTGGTCAGGTGCATTATCACAACATAGACAAGTAAACAACATGGGGACCATAACTGTAAAAGCCAACAACAGCCCCTACAAATATTACGAAGATACAAATGTAAAAAATATCACATACATCGTTTCATACATCCATCCACATACTGCATGTAATAACTAGTATTCTTAATGTAAAAACAGAAAGAATTAAGAAACATTATTTGAATATAATTATAAACATAGCCTACTATACTGCACATTGTATTACATTGATTATAATAGACAGATAAGATAAGAATAAAGATGAATTGCGGAAAACCACAACCAGATAATCAGCACACACCCGCACCCCCCCCCCCCCCCACCACCACCACCACCACCACCCACCCCACACACGCGGATAACTTGATTAAACAAGAGTAATAAACATATGTTCTCAAATAAAAGCATTTCACATATTCGCTTTGTTGGGTTTTTTTGGGGGTTTTTTAAGATGTGAACTAGGGACTGTGTATCAAGGCAGTAAATTTCAGGTTTGTACTAGCTGAATAAACAATTAATCACTCAATTAAAAAAACGCACACAGGAAAAAAAAAGTCTTTCCCAAGTAGAAGCAAGTAATCAACTACAGATTCCTTTTTATTGATATTCATAAGAAATTATTGAGGTGTTCACTTTCTGTGAACGTGTTCTAAGATACTTGACAGTTTGTACTCCTTGACAGCTTGTGTAAGATCTTAAGAAATGAATGATAATACTCCATGATGATAACCAACCAGTGTATAATCCAGCTGCTTGGCTGTTTCTATCAGAGTATATGGTGTTTGTTTGGAGGAAGGTGGCAGAATGGTTAAGACGCTCAGCTGCCAATACACAGAGTCCGTGAGGGTGTGGGTTCGAATCCCGCTCTCGCCCTTTCTCCTAAGTTTGACTGGAAAATCAAACTGAGCGTCTAGTCTTTCGGATGAGACGATAAACCGAGGTCCCGTGTGCAGCACGCACTTGGCGCACTGAAAAAGAACCCATGGCAACGAGAGTGTTGTCCTCTGGCGAAATTACGTAAAATGAAATCCCCTTTCATAGGTACACAAATATGTAAGCATGCACTCAAGGCCTGACTAAGCGCGTTGGGTTATGCTGCTGGTCAGGCATCTGCTCAACAGATGTGGTGTAGCGTGTATGGATTTGTCCGAACGCAGTGACGCCTCCTTGAGAAAGTGAAACTGAAAGTGAAACTGAAACTGTTTGTTTTTTGTTGTTGTTTTTTTGTTGTTGTTTTTTGTTCTTTGTTTGTTTTTTCTTCTTTATAAATGTCCATTAAGACGCTGTTGTTGTCGTAAAATGTCAACCTACCAAAATGGAATTTAAAAAAAATGTTTTAAAAAAAACCAAAAAAAACTACGGATTCCTCATGTACATCT
>NC_134901.1:37857971-37862971 GCF_041734735.1 Babylonia areolata | reverse complement strand
ATAAACGAAGAAAGAAGGAAAAAACAAACAAACAAACATAGAGAGAAAGAATGAATGAAAACTGGAAGAAACAACAACAACAACAACAACAAACGAACAAAAAACCAATTTTCAAACAAAGACGTAAAAGAATTATTTTTAAAATAACACTGAAACAAATAAATAGATACCCTTTTATATCTAAAGTGGTTCGAATCACGGCTCAGCCGCTGATATTTTCTCCCCCTCCACTAGACCTTGAGTGATGGTGTGGACGCTAGTCATTCGGATGAGACGATAAACCGAGGTCCCATTTGCAGCATGCACTTAGCGCACGAAAAAGAACCCACGGCAACAAAAGGGTTGTTCCTGGCAAAATTTTGTAGAGAAATCCACTTCGATAGGAAAAACAAATAAAAACTGCAAGCAGGAAAAAAAAAATTAAAAAGGGGGGTGGCGCTGTAGTGTAGCGACGCGTTCTCCCTGGGGAGAGCAGCCCGAATTTCACACAGAGAAATCTGTTGTGACAAAAAGAGAAATACAATACAATATATATTTTTTTTTTTTTTTTTTTTTTTTAACCAACCCAAAATTCAATCGCACTCCTACACCTACTCCTTCACCTCCCCATTCTACCCCTCGTCCTTCTCCTCCTACTACTCCTCCTCCTCCTTTTCCTTCTTCTTCTTCTCCTTCTCAGCAGCAGCATCCCACCGGCTGAACACATTGTACCACACCGCCGCCGGCACGATAATCAGCAGCCCTCCGATAGTGAACCCCGTCGTCTCCGTAAACGCCGGCTGCCACCTCAAGGCACCCGTCACCCCGTCCACCCTGAAAAAGGTCCAGAACAGGGTGGCCAGGGGCGTGACCACAGACTGGACCACCACGGCGAAGACAGCGCCCTCGGCCCGCTGGATGAGCAGGAACTGGAAGAGGTTCCCGAAGCAGAAGGCCAGGATGAAGACCCAGCCTTTGAGGGCCAGCCCGTGGCAGGCCTCCGACAAGCTCAGGTTGCAGGCGAAGCCTCGGCGCATCCGCTCGGCGAACTCCTCGAAGGACTTGGCCTTGACCGGACAGCGGAAGAGTCGACGAGGAATAAGGAGAGGAGGAGGAGGAGGAGGAGGAAGAAGAAGAGGGGGAGGGGAAAAAGGAGAAGACGATGGAGGAGGAAGAAGAGGAGGAGGAAGAGGAGGAAGAAGTGGAGAGGGATGAAGAAGTGGAGGGGGAGGAAGAGGAGAAGGAAGGAGTAGGAGGAGGAAGTGGAGAAGGAAGGAAGGAGGAGGAGGAAGAAGAGGAATAAGAAGTGGAGGAGAAGAAGGAGAAGAAGGAAAAAAAGAGAAGAGAAAAAGAAGGAGGATGAGGGGGAAAGGAGGAGGAAGAGGAGGAGGAAGTAGAGGAGGAGCAAAAAGAGGAGGTGAAGGAGTAAGAGAAGAAGAAAAAGAAGAGGATTGTATTGTATTGCATTGTATTGCATTTTTTTGTATTGTATTGCATTGTTTTGCATTGTATTGTATCGTTTTGTGTTACACTTTTGTCACAGCACATTTCTCTTGGGGAAATTCAGACTGGACTCACAAGGCCGAGTGCGTCGCTGCGCGCAAAAGCAGAAGTTTGCCAGATACAACAAACCCTTTTGTTGCCGTGGGTTCCTTCACGTGCGTAAAGTACATGCCACGCACGGGGCCACGATATATCGTATCATCCGAAAGACTACAGGTAAAGCAGCACAACCTTTCAAACAAAACTAACTCTACATTCAGACACAGCAACCATATTGTATAAGAAAAGGCAGAAGAGGAGGAGGAGGAGAAGAAGAAGAGGAAGAGGGGGAGGAGGAGGAGAGGAAGAAGAAGAGGAGGACGAGGGAGAAGAAGAAGAAGAAAAGAGAAGAGAAGAAGAAGAAGAAAAGAAAAGAGAAGAAGAAGAAGAAAAGAGAAGAGAAGAAGAAGAAGAAAAAGAAGAAGAAGGAGAAGAAGGGAGGAATGGAGGAGGAAAATAAAAGAAGAAGGAGGAGGAGAACGAGAAGAAGATGAACAACAACAAAAAAACAAACAAACAAGCACAACAATCTTAAGAGGGAAAACATACCAACCAACACAGTCTAAAAACCAGCCAGTGGTTTCTCTCCCTCTTCAACACTAAACCCCCAGTCGCGTATCAGTCATAAGATCTGGCGACAGTATAGTAATGAAAATTTATTCAAAGCCAATGAACACGCACGACGGACGAAAAACCAACCAACCCACCAACCAACCAACCAACCAACCCACCAACCACCCAACCAAACAATTACATCAACAGACAAGAGAGGCAATGCCTTCAAGACTCACTTGTGATACACTTTAAAAATTAAAAAAAATCCAAGCTTTTTATGTATTGAGTATAATTTCAAAATGTAATGTTTAAGGTGAGAAAGACCAGTTTAAAGCAAATTAAGTCCCCTAGCATTAATTACAGAGTAATTTCCCTTTTTTTACTATCTGCACCAAAACGTTTGCAAAATAAATAAAACTTCCATGCTTAGCAAAAGAAGTTCCTGTTTGAACAAAAAATGATAATAATGACTGCTCTTGTTGTTGGGTCAGAATATCAGATCAAAATGCCAAGTTTAGAGAATACAAAAAAATATAAATATAACAGTAAATGCAATTTGCATATAATTAGGCTTCATTTTGTTGGGGTTTTTTGTGCCTATCCCAGAGGTGCAATATTGTTTTTAACAAGATGACTGGAAAGAACTGAATTTTTCCTATTTTTTATGCCAAATTTGGTGTCAACTGACAAAGTATTTGCAGAGAAAATGTCAATGTTAAAGTTCACCAGGGACACACAGACACACGGACACACACACACACACGCAGACAACCGAACACCGGGTTAAAACATAGACTCACTTTGTTTACACAAGTGAGTCAAAAAGACAGTCAGGGCTTGCAGTCCAACGAAACTCACCATTCCGAAGAACGGGATGAAGTCAACCCAGAAAAGGGGGAGCACTATCAACAGCTCCAAGAACAGAGACCACGTGATGACACTGAGTGACTGCGCCTGAAATCAAATCAAATCCAATCCCCCCCCACCCCACGACTGCACTTTTTTTTTCTTTTCCTTTCTTGTATACAAGATCTGACTTACTCTGTCTTATCACCTTCAACCTGAATAAAAAATAGTGAGTGAAAATAACATTTACGTGCTCTGTGTGTGTGTGTGTGTGTGTGTGTGTGTCTGTGTCTGTGTGTCTGTGTCTGTCTGTGTCTGTCTGTTTGTCTCTCCCTGTCTCTGTCTCTCTCTCTTTGTCTATCTGTCTGTCTCTCTCTCTCCGGAATATTTTCTGTCCAAGAAAATTTCAAAGCACTCTCCACCCCAATCTCTCTCCATTCCCCTCTCTCTCATTATTACTGTTTCGTAAAATGTGCATGCTTATTCCAATTTAAAATTCACACACACACACACACACACACACACACACACACACACAAACACACACACAAACAAACAAACAAACAAACAAAAAGCACCTGCCGTCGTTTCAGCTCCCTCTCACACAACACGGCGTTGGCGGCGGCCGGAAGGCAGCCTAAAGCGAAGATCATTGGCCAGATGACACGCGCCGCGGCACCGGAACTTCCGCCAGTGGCACGACTTCCGTTTCCGCCACTTCCGGGAAGGGACCATATCTGTGGCTCCACCGTGATGAAGACGCCGATCACAACGGCGACCGTACACCCTGCGCGACGAAGACTGATACCTGGGATATAGATACATATATGTGTGTATATATATATATATATATATATATATATATATATATATATATACACAGACACACACACACACACACACATATATATATATATATATATATATATATATATATATATAGATGACGTTGTGCGGGGAGGTTGTGGCTGTGTGTGAAGTGTAAGCTGTATTCTGATTTTTTTTTTTTTTTTTTTTTTTTTTTTTTTTTGCGTACAGCATGTTTTTACCTGTCCAGTTTTACCTGATTTTTACCTGACCTTTACTCACTGTATACATTTGAGTATTATCGTTTAGGAGAGGAGGGGGAAGGGGAATGAATGGCGAGTGTGTCCACACAAATTGAAGCAAAAACAACAAAAACAGTATATTTCTGCATCCCCCCAACCCCCCAACCCCACCCCCCTTGCCTAAATAAGGCATGGAATCCTGCTGAGACTTTAAATTCCCCAGGGTTGAATAGCTAGATACCTAGAAGAAAATGGCTGACAAAATGACGCAGAGTTGAATGGATTTATGCCTTTAAAATGGCTGACAACCTGTACCCATAGCTGAATGGGTGAATACCTAGAAGAAAATAGCTGACAACCTATACCTAGAGCTGAATGGGTGAATACCTAGAAGAAAATGGCTGACAACCTATACCCAGAGTTGAATGGGTGAATACCTAGAAGAAAATGGCTGACAACCTATACCCAGAGTTTAATGGATGAATACCTAGAAGAAAATGGCTGATAACCTGACCTAGGTTTGAATGGGTTAATACTTAAAAAAAATGACTGACAACATGACCCAGAGTTGAATGAGTTAATACGTCGTAAATAGCTGACAACCTGGCCCCAAGCTGAATTGGTGAATACCTTGAACATGGCTGACAACCTGTACCCAGGGTTGAATTGTTGAATGTATGATAGTCGTATCCGACTATAACCACCAGAGCAGCAGAGGAGGCAACCGCTGTCCTGACTATCTGGGCCAGAATTTGATTATAGTGGAGAGTGTCTTGCCCAAGTTGGGATGGTTCCCAAAGGTCAGCAAGCCCCCACGGCTGCAGCACGAAGAGAGTCTTGCGAGAGTCGTAGAGTCATAGTCCTTCACGAAAGACTGAGCTGTAAATGACTGCCCATTGCAATGGAGAAACCATTAACCGTACAGTTCCCACTTTGCTGCTGGCCCAGCTGTAAGCTTACGTCGGCAAAATCCACATTTCCTCCCCTGTACTTTTCCGTTTATAAGACGGGAAAAAAACACCTAGTAAA
>NC_134901.1:37810471-37835471 GCF_041734735.1 Babylonia areolata | reverse complement strand
TCTGGGCGGAAAAGATAAGAGAGACAGACAGACAGAGACAAAGAGAGATGGGGAGAGAGAGACAGACAGTAAGACAGACATGGAGAGAGAGAGAGACAGAGAGAGATGGGGAGAGAGGGGGGGAAAGAGAGATGGAGAGAGAGAGGGATAGAAAGAGAGCACGTGTGTGTTCTGGGCGGAAAAGATAAGAGAGACAGACAGACAGAGACAAAGAGAGATGGGGAGAGACAGACAGACAGTAAGACAGACAGACAGAGAGAGACAGAGAAAGAGGGAGATAGAGAAGGGGGATAGAGAGATGGAGAGAGAGAGAGGGATAGAAAGAGAGCACGTGTGTGTTCTGGGCGGAAAAGATAAGAGAGACAGACAGACAGAGACAAAGAGAGATGGGGAGAGACAGACAGACAGTAAGACAGACAGACAGAGAGAGACAGAGGGAGAGGGAAAGAGATAGAGAGAGGGGGAAAGAGAGATGGACAGAGAGAGGGATAGAAAGAGAGAACGTGTGTGTTCTGGGCGGAAAAGATAAGAGAGACAGACAGAGACAGAGACAAAGAGAGAGAGGGAGAGACAGACAGACAGACAGACAGAGAAAAAGAGAAAGAGAGGGAGAGACAGACATATAGACAGACAGAAACTGAAACTGAAAAATGTTTTAATGCCATTGACATTACAGTCCTATGGGCATGGGACACATCAGGATAATCGTCTAACTCTCTGCATACGAACGGCGAAAGAGACGACGTTAACAGCGTTTCACCCCAATTACCATCATCAAAATATTGCAAGTGGAAGGCTCTTATACTGAAGAGGTGAATGTTGACAAAGAATACCACAATTCTGACGACGGAAGCTAAAGGTTGGGTCATTCAGACACCCACTGGACATCCGAGGGGGTCTGTGTAGAGGAGGAGAGAGGACTGGCCGTACTGAGTGAGCTAACAACATAAAAACAAACACAACAAAAACAGCATGAATACATGAATCAAAGTCACAGCAACAACCCTGCAAAGAAAATCACAAGGTCTGTTGAAAGAAATTATACAAATAATTAACAAACAGTAAAGAGTGGTAACTCTCTCCATTACACCAAGGTACACAACTTCAAGTCAGTGATGCTTACGCTACCGATTCAGCTAGCACACAGGTAAATAAAAGGTACATTGGAACAAACCCAGACACTTCCTCAAAAAGGAAGCGCCGGGCCTGTTCTTATACCAATCATTTGACATGTGCACACAGCAGCAAAGACAGAAGAAATGTCCGAACACAAATTAGCTTTTATTCAAGACTGGCATAGCCTCTGTTGAAAGACAATTAAAAAAAAAAAAACAACACTTGTGTCGAAAACGGTTTCACCCACGTTCGACAAACTCTTGGCGTGCTCAACCGAAAATAAAAGTATGAAAAAAGGAAAGTAAACCTATGCATATTCAGTTAATTTGCACTTTCTCCGTGCATGATTGAAAACGATACAAATGTCGGCTTCTTTGAGTCGACCATCCAACATAAACGCTATGACAGTTAAAACTTTAGTGTGATTATTTCTTAACTTTCGAGAATGCAATTCTTTTGTTGTTTATGCCTTTACAAGTTAGAGAGCAATTCTTGCTACGAAAGTGCCAAACAAAGGGCGATAAATTTAGCAAGTGACCGAATTATCTTTTCATTATCTGACAAAAGGAGATGAATGATGTCCCTTTCAACTGAAACACTTTCTTTAAAAACTTCACTTTTTTTTTTTTTTACGGATATCACAATAGGCGTTACACACAAAAACAAAATGAATTTCGTCTTCTGTCTGCACCCCACACATAGGGCATGGAGGTCGAATGGATGTGTCAATGGAATACCATTTTTTACTGACATTCATCCCCAATACCCGTAGCCTGAACCGAGCAAGACTAAGTCTGTACCATTTATTGTTTGGAACTGAAATGCTTGCTCCGTCTCAAATATGCTCTTGAATGTAAGAAACCAGCTATATTTTTCCGAATCTTCTAAATGAGAATGTCAATTCTGTTTGTATGAAGAAATAAGTCTATCTTTAAATTCAGACAAGAATAATTTCGCATCACTAACTCCTTGACACATCTAAACGATCCCGAAACCATGAACATTCAAAACAGTCTGCACATAGTATACCCAGTGATACTTTCCAGATTCAAGTTGATTTAACATTATGTTGTACGCTTGTCTGCATATTCTTTCAGATGGAAGCTGTGTTAGGCTAAGCCAGTATTTAATGCATTTAATCCAAGTTGTAATAAATAAAGGGTAACGACCAACTTCACCATTAATCATTTTATTTGATGAATGCAGTGGTGCTCAAAGAAAACGTTTTATAGCATATGTGTGTACTTTTTCCATTTCACTATTGTTACATAAACCCCATACTTCTGCCCCATATGACAACATTGGTACAACCTGTGAATCAAATAGTTTCCACAAAACAAAACAAAATTGGAAAAGTCAAAGCAGTTTAGTTTCTTTAAAGATTTTATCATTTCTATTGTTCCTTTTTTTTCCCTTTTCAACAGGATTCTACCCATGTGCTCTGAAGACTCAGCTTTGTGGTGAATAAAAGACCTAAATATTTGTAAGAGTTTGAAACGCTCATCTCATTGTTGCCATAAAACCATCTTTCATCCACTGAGAGATGTCCTCCTGTACCAAAAAAACCATGACATTTGTTTTGTTCAGATTTACAGAAAGATCCAATCTGTCAGCTTCCTCCTTTAAAGCATTTATTTGGGTTTGTAAGCCAGCGGGTGCAATAGCCGAATGGTTAAAGCGCTGGATTTTCAATCTGAGGGTCCTGGGTTCGAATCTCGGTGCACCTGGTGGGTAAAGGGGTGGAGAATTTTCCGATCTCCCAGGTCAACGTATGTGCAGACCTACTAGTGCTTGAACCCCCTTCGTGTATATGCGCACGCAGAAGATCAAATACGCACGTTAAACATCCTGTAATCCATGTCAGCGTTCGGTGGGTTATGGAAACAAGAATATACCCAGCATGCACACCCCCGAAAACGGAGTATGGCTGCCTACATGGCGGGGTAAATAAATAAAAACGGTCATACACGTAAAATGTTACATGTCTGTCTGAGTGTGTATGCGTGTGCGTCTGAAATCTGATTGAATGACACAGGAAACGAATGATGAGCGCCCAGTGGCAGCCGTCAGTCGGCTCTACCCAGGTAGGCAGCCTGTGGTGCAAATGTCCCCGAGTATGTAAAGCGCTTAGAGCTTGGTCTCTGACCAAGGATAGGCGCTATATAAGTATCCACATCAATCAATCAAACTACAGTGTCCGACAAAAGAATTATGTCATCAGCAAACAAAAGCAAAAATACCTCAACAGCACCAAGAATCAGTTGAATACCATGTCTTCCCTTTTGGGCAACCTCCTTAGCAAGTTCATTGATGAAAAATGAAAACAGTAGAGGGCTAAGCAAACATCATTGCTTCACTCCACGCGGACAGACAGACAGACAGACAGAGACAAAGAGAGAGAGGGAGAGAGAGACAGGCAGACAGACAATCAGTCAGACAGACAGAGGGAGAGAGAGGGGGAGAGAGAGGGGGAAAGAGAGATGGGAAGAGAGAGGGATAGAAAGAGAGAACGTGTGTGTTCTGGGCGGAAAGGATAAGACAGACAGACAGACAAACAGACATAGACATAGAGAGAGAGGGAGAGACAGACAGACAGACAGAGTGTGGGGGGAGAGAGAGGGGGAAGAGAGATGGGGAGAGAGAGGGGTAGACAGAGAGAACGTGTGTGTTCTGGGCGGAAAGGATAAGACAGACAGACAGACAAAGAGAGAGAGGGGGAGAGACAGATAGACAAACAGAGACACAGAGAAAGAGAGAGAGAGGGGGGGCGAGAGAAAGAGGGAAAGAGAGATGGGGAGAGAGAGAGGGATAAAAAGAGAGAACGTGTGTGTTCTGGGCGGAAAGGATAATACAGACAGACAGACAGACACAGACAAAGAGAGAAAGGGAGAGACAGACAGACAGTCAATCGGACAAACAGACAGAAGACAGACAGACAGAGACACAGAGAGAGAGAGAGTGGGGGAGAGAGATGGGGGAGAAAGAGGGAGGGGGAGAGAGAGAGATAGAGGGATAGAAAGAGAGAACGTGTGTGTGTTCTGGGCGGAAAGGATAAGAGAGACAGAAATACAGACAGACAGACTGACAGAGACAAAGAGAGAGAGGGGTGGGAGGGGGGGGGGGGTTAGAAAGAGAGTACATGTGTGTTCTGGGCGGAAAGAATGAGAGAGAGAGAGAGGCAGACAGACAGACAAAGACAGAGGAAGAGAGAGACGGTAGGGTAGGGGGGGTGGGGTTCGGGCGGGGAGACGCAAAGAGAGAATCACGACTTACATTTCCTGGTTGTTCATTCAAAGAAAGGACATTGTTGGTCCTTTACTGAAGAGGGATACGGTCAAACGTTAAAGGTCATGCATCCACTTTACGGCCTTTGGGGAAGTATCAATATCAGTATCAGTATCGGTAACTCAAGGAGGCGTCACTGCGTTCGGATAAATCCATATGCGCCACACCACAGCTGCCAAGCAGATGCCTGACCAGCAGCGTAACCCAACGCGCTTAGTCAGGCCTTGAGAAGAAAAATAGAATAAATAGATAAATAAATAAATGAATCAAAGAAAAGAAAACAATGAATAGATAAATAAATAAATATATAAATGGATTTTTTTTTTTAAAGAGAGAATGAAAATTTAAAAAATGTAACAATGATATAAAAAGATAAATGAATGAAATAAAAAGAAAATAATGATCATGAATAAACAAATAAGCAAATAAATGTAAAACACACACACACACTCACACACACACACACACACAACACACACACACACACACAACACACACACACAAACTCCCCAGCACAGGAAATATATTGTTCAGCCATGTCATGGTAAATTTTCTGAAAAAAAGAGATACAAAAGAATAGACCACAACATTCGCATTATATTTTTTGGATGCAAATACATACAATAAGATAGAGAATACGAAAGCATAATCGACAACACTCTTATTATATTTTTTTTTATGCAAATGTGCACAATAAGACAGAGACCACTTTACTGTCACTGGCAGAAGACTGCGAAACAAAAGATATTCTTCCCTCTCTGAATACCTTCTTTGTCGCGTCTGTTTTAATTTAAAACATCTCTGTAGACCAGTAGCTCAACGTTCTCTCAAACTTCCTGTCTTGAAAGAAGACGCTCTACAAAAAAAAAAAAAAAAAAAAAAAAAAGTTTCAAGGAGTACTTCACTTCAGCAAAGTTTATATGATTTCGTATGAGGAGACATACATACATACAGACAGACAGACTGACTGACTGACTGACAGACAGACAGACTAACAGACAGAGTAATTTCCCGCTTCTTCTCATTTCCTGCCATGGTCTCCCTTCTCCCCCCCCCCCCACCCCGCCCCCCAAGCCCCCACCCCTTCCCCCTTCCCCCTTCCGCGATTCGGACCAATTTTGTTTGTTTTTGTCATATGTCACATTTCCTTGTGAACCATCACGATGTGTACACACAACAGACACACACTTGTCAGGTTTCTTTGATGTCTGTGTGTCTCTCACTGCTGGGGGAAAAAAAGAAAAAAAAAAGAAAAGAAGAAACAACATGTTTCTGTATAGCTCTTCTGAAGTGTTCGAAAGCAATCGTCCGAGAGGTAAGTGAGGTATCTGAGTGTGGTTAATGAAACGGTTAGAGTTTGTGGGTTGGTTGTGTCTCTTAGGTAGTTGAGTGGTTAATGAAATTAAGAATGTGAAGGTTTGAGTTTCTAGTCTATTATGTATCCGAGTGGTTAGGAAATGGTTAGAGTATCTGAAGGTTTGGGGTTTGTTGGTTGATGAAATAGAGAATAATTATGGAGGTAGTGATTTTGTTGTTTATTTCGTAGCTAAGTGGTTATTGAAACGGTTAGAAAATCTGACGGTTGTGGGTTTTCTAGTCAATATCAGTATCAGTATCAGTAGCTCAAGGAGGCGTCACTGCGTTCGGTCAAATCCATATACGCTACACCACATCTGCCAAGCAGATATCTGACCAGCAGCGTAACCCAACGCGCTTAGTCAAGCCTTGAGGAAAAAAAAAAGTTTTTTTAATTAAAAAATGGTTTTTTAATCTATTATGTTGTAAAGTGGTTAATGAAACTGAGAATTTGAAGGTTGCGAGTTTTGTCTGTTACGTAGTTGAGTGGTTAATGAAAGGGTTAGATAATCTGAACATTGTGGATTTCTAGTCGTTTAGGTTGTTAAGTGGTTAATGAAATAGAGAATCTGAAGATATTGTGGGATTCAGTGTGGTTAATAAAATTGTTAGAGATTGTGGGTTTCTTGACTTCATGGTCGAAACATGATCTGCAGACCTGCTTGTGTCTTGACAATTTGTTTCGTGTGTGAAAAGCAGGATATAATTATTGTATACAGGATACAGCATTGTTTTACTCTCTCTCTCTCTCTCTCTCTCTCTCTCTCTCTCTGTCTGTCTGTCTGTCTCTCTCTCTCTCCCCTCCCTCTCTCTCCCTCCCTCTCTCTCTCTCCCTCTCTCTGTCCCTCTCTCTCTCTCTCTCTCTCCACCCTCTCTCTCCCTCTCTCTCCCTCCCCTCTCTCTGTCTCTCTCTGTCTCTCTCTCTCTCTCTCTCTCTCTCTCTCTCTCTCTCTCTCTCTCTCTCTCTTCCACCCCCCCTCTCTCTCTCTGTCTCAAGATTATTGTAAAATGATGATGTTTTGATACCATTTGATAATAATTTATGAATATTGTACTCCACATGGTTAGGGATTGTTTGGTTGGTTGGGTTTTGGTTTTGTTTTTTGTTGTTATTTTTTGTTTGTTTGTTTGTTTGTTTGTGTGTGTGTGTGTGTGTGTGTGTGTGTGTATCATGCAGAGTTAAGCGTACTCTTCTCAACACTCAACAAAAGAACAATTCTTAATATAAACACGCTTTCATTTCAGCCAGCAACAAACAGCATTACCCTACAGCACGCTTTCTTTTGAATATAATCATTTGATGAACATCAAACTATTTGACACATAGAGTACAATAGATAGTGAAAAGGTTAAGGTCTGGATCATTCAGGCCCAGATAAAGTGTTGTTGTCTACTCATTGTTTAAAACGAACCCTTCTACAGTATAGTCAGGTCAGTCTCTTCTGAAACTTTTCGAAATATTTCCTGCTTATTGTTGCAAGGTCTTCCAGCTAAAAAAAAAAAAAAAAAAGCTATCACTTCATAAGGTAGTTTCATAGTTCTGAATATATGTCCTCATTGTAGTCGGCTTGCACTTTTTTTTTTATAGTCGAATGATGTTAATGCATACGTTCAGTTGGTTAACTAGGTACATGCAGGTTTAACTCTCTCCATACGAACGGCGAAAAAGACGACGTTAACAGCGTTTCACCCCAATTACGATCATCAAAATATTGCAAGCGGAAGGCTCTTATACTGAAGAGGTGAATGTTGACAAAGAATACCACAATTCTGACGACGGAAGCTAAAGGTTGGGTCATTCAGACACCCACTGGACATCCGAGGGGTCTGTGTAGAGGAGAAGAGAGGACTGGCCGTACTGAGTGAGTTAATGTCTACATCCACATCACGTGATATCGCCAAGGGGGATAACACTCCCCTGAAAATGGGAAGGGATAGGGGAGAGACTCATGAGACCTTTCTTACAGCACACTTACACCACTTATACCTTGGGAGGAAGGTGGCAGAATGGTTAAGACGCTCACCTGCCAGCCAATATAGTGTCCGTGAGGGTCTGGGTTCGATTCTCGATCTCGTCCATTTGTCCCAAGTTTGACTGAAAAAAAAACAAACCGAACGTGTAGTCATTCTGATGACCGAGGTCCCGTGTGCAGCACGCACTTGGCGCATCCCCCCCCCCCCCCCCCGCCCCCCCCAAAAAAAGAAGAAGAAAAAAAAGTAGACAAAAAGAACGATCCCATGGCAACAAAAAAAAAGCTGTCCTCTGGCAAAATTATGCATGATTAATCATCTACTCTTGACAGAATATGAATTACGCATGCACTCAAGGCCTGACTAAGCACGTTGGGTTACGCTGCTGGTTCGGCATCTACCCAGCAGGTGTGGTGTAGCGTATATGGAGTTGTTCGAATGCAGTGACGCCTCCGTGGGAAACTAAAAAGTGAAAACTGATAACCACACCACCACAACCACACCATGTTAAGAAGGTGCAGTGAAGATGCTAATGTTAAGGCAGCGCCAACTAAGTATGTGATAAGAGTTAGCCGTGAATCTGGCTTGGGGCTTTGGTTTCTTATAAGAGATTTAACTCAATCAGTACGGCCAGTCCTCTCTTCTCCTCTACACAGACCCCTCGGATGTCCAGTGGGTGTCTGAATGACCCAACCTTTAGTTTCCGTCGTCAGAATTGTGGTATTCTTTGTCAACATTCACCTCTTCAGTATAAGAGCCTTCCGCTTGCAATATTTTGATGATGGTAACTGGGGTGAAACGCTGTTAACGTCGTCTCTTTCGCCGTTCGTATGGAGAGAGTTAACGCAGCGCCAACTAAGTATGTGATAAGAGTTAGCGATGAATTTGGCTAGGGACTTTGGTTTCTAAAAAGAGATTTAATGAATTAACATATCCTGCTCGCAGCGCCAAGTATGTGATAGAGTAAGCTTAGCTAGGAGCTTTGATTTCATTTAAGAGATATAAAGAATTACAGCATCCTCCTTTGCTCACAGCGCCAAGTTGTAAACAAGGTACACTTAGTGGTAAAGGGCTGTGGTTTAGGGATGGATTTTGAATAAAAGAATTTGAAACATTCAAAGGGATATATATTTTGGATCTATTTTGTTGTGGATCTTATCCTGTCGTAGGAATATTGTCAAGGATCAAAATCCTGTCGGATCGAAATCCTGTCAGCGACGTCACTTTTGTAGCCGTTACCTGAATGGTTTGTTATAAGGGGACGGTATAAAAGAACTAACTAATGATTGACTGAATTAAAGGATAGACAAGAATCTCCGCGCATAGGCCAGGAACATATAGAGACCAGTCACAAAAGGGTTTTCCTTTTCTCCTTAATGTTGGAAGTGTATGTGGTTCGAACTTTACAATAGTTTGACTGCCCAACACTCGGCTTATATCACAGATTGACATGAGTTTATATTTGGGCCAACAGCAAAGTGAGAGCTGTATTATCAATGGTTTCTCCAGTCAATGGGAAACCATTTACAGCTTAGTCCTTTTGTGAAGGACTATGACTCTCAAACTAGGAGGCAAAATTGCACTGGCTCTTAGTGCTGCAGCCTTGTGGGCTAGTTGGCCTTTGGGAACCATCCCAACGCCGACTGTCCTAAAACCCTCTTGGCCGAGAGAGTGGGGATATAACTTGGGCATGACACTCTCCACTATAATCAAATTCTAGCCCAGATAGTCGGAACAGCAGTTGCCTCCTCTGCTGTTCTGATGGTCATAGTCGGACACGACTGACTATCATATATATCATATATATATATATATATATATATATATATATATATATGTGTATATATATATATATATATATATATGGAGTTTGACTGCGAGATCAGTATACTCAGTCACACTGAGCGAGCAAGGCAACTGCAACCTTTCGAAAATGAGCCAGGGAGTCCATACGTCATAAACTATTTGGGTCAAAGTCTGAGTCTGAGTCTGAGCCTCAGTCTGTGTCTCTGTCTCTGCCTGTCTGTCTGTCTCTCTCACTATCTCGGTCTCTCGCTCTCTCGCTCACTTTCTGTCTCTGTCTCTCTCTCTCTCTCTCTCTCTCTCTCTCTCGCTCGCTCGCTCGCTCTCTCTTGTATATCTATCTATCTATCTTCTTATTATTATCATTATTATCGCCATCATTATTGTTGTTATTGTAGTAGTAGAAGTAGTAGTAGTAGTAGCAGCAGTAATAACAACGATAGCAATAGTGACAAGTGGTGATGATAACGACGATGACGATGATGATGATGATGGTGACAACGATAACGACGATGTCTGACACAACCAACACACACACACACACACACACACACACACACACACACACACACACACACACACACACACACACACACACACACAAACAAACACACACACATATGCACACACATACACACACACACACACACACACACACACACACACACACACACACACACACACACACACACAGAGAGAGGGGGAGAGAGAGAAAGAGAGAGAGAGAGAGTCAGTCAATGGTGTAATTACGACCCTGTGCGACCTCGACCAGCAAAAATTCATATATGAATGTTTCAAAGAACACGTCACGTTTTAATTAGACCACCTTACATGATTTAGTGTAGTTTGGTTTTTGTTGTTGCTGCTGCTGTTGTTGTTTGTTTGTTGTTATTTTCTGTTGTCATTTTTGTAATTGTTGGGGGGTTTTTTGTGTGTGTGTTTTTGGTTGTTGGGTTTGGTTTTTTTTTACCATTTATTGTTGTGTCTATGAACATTTCATTTACGGTCTTCATGACCAATAAATATGATTCTGACTCTGATTCTGATACACACCCACACCCACACTCACACCCGCACCCACACCCAACCCACCTGCCCATCATCACCCCCTTACCCCCCACGCCTTCCCCCCCCCCCCCCCACACACACAGACACAGACACAGAACCGTCGTCTCCTTCCTCCTCTGAAGACGAGTGGCCCTTCCCACCTGGGATGGAATGGGTACTTCTGGGTGTTCTCATCTTCCTCATCGTCGTCGCTTTTCTCATCGCCGTTTGCCTCCTTTGGTGAGTCTGCCGTCTGCCCCCCTGGCCCCCTCCCCCCGCCCCCCTGCCCCCACCCCCCACCCCCTCCACCCACCCACCTCCGCCTTCCCCCCGCCCCACCCCCTCCCCCCACCTTGTGTGAGTTTATTGTGTGTCTTACGTTTGGCTAGATACGCCCTAGCACTGCCACCACCACACGGCCTCCCCCACCCCCCACTCCCCCATCACCCCCCCCCCCTCCCACACACACACACACACACACACACACACACACACACACACACACACACATACATACAGACACAACCCCAACTCCTTGTGTGAGGTGTCAGTTGTATCTTACGTTTATTTAGGTACACTCCCGCTTTGTGTCAGTTGTTTCTTACGTTTATTTAGGTACACTCCCGCTTTGTGTCAGTTGTATCTTACGTTTATTTAGGTACACTCCCGCTTTGTGTCAGTTGTATCTTACGTTTATTTAGGTACACTCCCGCTTTGTGTCAGTTGTATCTTACGTTTATTTAGGTACACTCCCGCTTTGTGTCAGTTGTATCTTACGTTTATTTAGGTACACTCCCTCTTTGTGTCAGTTGTATCTTACGTTTATTTAGGTACACTCCCGCTCTGTGTCAGTTGTTTCTTACGTTTATTTAGGTACTCCCTCTTTGTGTCAGTTGTATCTTACGTTTATTTAGGTACACTCCCTCTTTGTGTCAGTTGTATCTTACGTTTATTTAGGTACACTCCCTCTTTGTGTCAGTTGTATCTTACGTTTATTTAGGTACACTCCCGCTTTGTGTCAGTTGTTTCTTACGTTTATTTAGGTACTCCCTCTTTGTGTCAGTTGTATCTTACGTTTATTTAGGTACTCTCTCTTTGTGTCAGTGTTTAGAAAACTGAATGCCTACGCTACCTAGGAATACACTTCGACAGGATGCTGACCTTCAGAAAACATACGGAAAATACTGTTCTCAAATGCAAAAAGGGCCTTTCAGTCTTAAAAGCAATGGCAACCAAAGGTATTGAACAACGCCACCTCTTCCTGCAATACCAATCACTCGTCCTCAGTGTGATCGACTACGGACTTGGGCTAACAACACCGTCTCAAAGCAACCTCCTAAAATTAGAAAGAGTCCAAAATGAAGCTATGAGGCTGATCCTTGGAACAACAAAAGACACGCCCACAGAAACCATGCGATACCTGCTTGACCTTCCTTCAGTGCAGGCCAGAAACAAGTTAGAACAGGTCAAGACCTACTTCAAAGCATTAGAAAACCCTCAAAACCCACTGCATGACGCAGTCAAAGAACCAAAAGGCAGCCGTCTAGGACGAGGAAGATCATGGATGGGGCAAGCAGAAGACACAATCCAGCTAGTATGCCGACTACAAGACCTGAAAGAAACAAAAGAATGGGAGAAAAACCCCGAAAACCTCAACCATCTATTCAACACAGCCACTTCACCCACTCTAGGAAGACATTGTCGGGAATGGCCAGAGGGCAAAACTGATGCGGAAGTGAAACTACTCATAGAAGAAAACAGTAAAGAAGAGGACGTCATCATATACACAGATGGCTCAGTCACCAAAGACCAATCCGGTTGGGGATTCACTGCGAAACAAAATGGAAAAACAGTTAGGGAAGAGAATGCTGCCTACAAAGTCACAACCTCCAGCCTGACGATGGAAGTTGAAGCTGTGACACATGCCCTCCAGTGGCTATCGTCCATCCATACGCCCGGAAACCAACATGCCATGATTCTAACCGACTCAATGAACCTCATACAGAAAATTGAAAACGGAATGGGAAGCCCAGAGTGGCATAAGGCAATGCGCAACTTTCAGATTAAAAAACTCACATGGTCATACTGCCCGGGACATGCAGGTGTTAAGGGAAATGAGCGAGCTGACAGACTTGCTGGTAACGCAACACCAACGAGCGGCCTACATCTAGGAAAATCGGAAATCTTCAGAAAAGTCAAAGAATATCAAAAAGAACAGGTACAAGGCCATCACACCATCGATCGCCTCAAAGAAATAAAAGCAGAGAGAGGGAGTGGCCGTAAGTCTAACATGAAAGGCAGAGCACGATGCTTTGCTAATCAAACAAATATCGGCATCATTTCCAAACCAACATTGCGCAAATTTCTTCAAAACGGAACAGTCCCTGTAGGCTTTTCCAAATACAATAGACTGAGCAACACACTATACGCCACGTTCTTGGCATCAGAGATCTTTTCCCATCCCTCTTGCGGCCAATCAGTGGCAGCCTCTGTGCGTGTGTGTATGTGTGTGTTTGTGTGCATGTGTGGGTCTGTATTTTTGAGTGCGTTTGTGCATGCGCGAGAGTGTAAGTGTACACAAGTGTCAGTAGAGTTCTGTGCACGTGTGTGTGTGTGTGTGTGTGTGTGTGTGTGTGTGTGTGTGTGTGTGTGAGGGGGAGGTGGGGGTGCGGAGGGAGGTGGGGTAGAGGATGAGGTATGTGAGTGTATGCATGCCTACACTGTGGGAGCAACAGGATATTGGAACGTATATATATATATATATATATATATATATATATCTTTGTACATATGTGTGTGGAGATATGGGCATATGTGTGTGCGCTTGTACAAGTAAGTGTTCATCTGTGTGTGTGTGTGTGTGTGTGTGGTGTGTGTGTGTGTGTGTGTGTGTGTGTGTGTGTGTGTGTGCCGTGGAAGCTGTGATACGTAGACTAGAAATGAGTGTGTGGAGGAGGGGGGTAGAGGAGGTGCAGGGTAATGTGTGGTGTGTGTGTGTGTGTGTGTGTGTGTGTGTGTGTGTGTTGGAGCTCATGTACGTTTATATGTATTTGACTGTGCTTTCATGTCTGTGAAACTGCGTGTTCGGTGCATATCTGTTATGCATGTGTGGGTGTATATGTGAATGTGTGTTTTAATGTTTTACATCTATTTGCTTTTTTTTTTTTTTTTTTCTTACATTATAGTTATTATTTATTATTTATTTATTTATTTGTGTAAGCTTATCTATCATTGATTCACCTTTTTTTTTCTTTTTTTTTTCTCAAGGCCTGACTAAGCGCGTTGGGTTACGCTGCTGGTCAGGCATCTGCTTGGCAGATGTGGTGTAGCGTATATGGATTTGTCCGAACGCAGTGACGCCTCCTTGAGCTACTGAAACTGAAACTGTGTCAGTTGTATCTTACGTTTATTTTGGTACTCCCTCTTTGTGTCAGTTGTATCTTTCGTTTATTTAGGTACACTCCCTCTTTGTGTCAGTTGTATCTTACGTTTATTTAGGTACACTCCCTCTTTGTGTCAGTTGTATCTTACGTTTATTTAGGTACACTCCCTCTTTGTGTCAGTTGTATCTTACGTTTATTTAGGTATCCCTCCTTATGTCAGTTGTATCTTACGTTTATTTAGGTACTCCCTCTTTGTGTCAGTTGTATCTTACGTTTATTTAGGTATCCCTCCTTATGTCAGTTGTATCTTACGTTTATTTAGGTACTCCCTCTTTGTGTCAGTTGTATCTTACGTTTATTTAGGTACTCCCTCTTTGTGTCAGTTGTATCTTACGTTTATTTAGGTACTCCCTCTTTGTGTGAATTGTGTCTAACATTTGGTTAGGTATGCACTAGACCCCAACTACCACCCCTCCCCCCCCACCACACACACACACACACACACACACACATACGCACAACCCCAACCTCAAGGCCCTTGTGTGAGTTGTGTCTTAATTAACTTTGGTTAGGTATTTTCCTCCATGTGTCAGCTTTGTCTTACCTCTGGTTAGGTATTTTCCTCCATGTGTCAGCTTTGTCTTACCTTTGGTTAGGTATTTTCCTCCATGTGTGAGCTTTGTCTTACCTTTGATTAGGTATTTTCCTCCATGTGTGAGCTTTGTCTTACCTCTGGTTAGGTATTTTCCTCCATGTGTCAGCTTTGTCTTACCTTTGGTTAGGTATTTTCTTCCATGTGTCAGCTTTGTCTTACCTTTGGTTAGGTATTTTCTTCCATGTGTCAGCTTTGTCTTACCTTTGGTTAGGTATTTTCCTCCATGTGTCAGCTTTGTCTTACCTCTGGTTAGGTATTTTCTTCCATGTGTCAGCTTTGTCTTACCTTTGGTTAGGTATTTTCTTCCATGTGTCAGCTTTGTCTTATCTCTGGTTAGGTATTTTCCCTCCATGTGTCAGCTTTGTCTTACCTTTGATTAGGTATTTTCCTCCATGTGTCAGCTTTGTCTTACCTTTGGTTAGGTATTTTCTTCCATGTGTGAGCTTTGTCTTACCTCTGGTTAGGTATTTTCCCTCCATGTGTCAGCTTTGTCTTACCTTTGGTTAGGTATTATCCTCTATGTGTCAGCTTTGTCTTACCTCTGGTTAGGTATTTTCCTCCATGTGTGAACTTTGTCTTACCTCTGGTTAGGTATTTTCTTCCATGTGTGAGCTTTGTCTTACCTCTGGTTAGATATTTTCTTCCATGTGTGAGCTTTGTCTTACCTCTGGTTAGATATTTTCTTCCATGTGTGAGCTTTGTCTTACCTTTGGTTCGGTATTTTCCTCTATGTGTCAGCTTTGTCTTACCTTTGTTTAAGTATTTTCCTCCATGTGTGAACTTTGTCTTACCTCTGGTTAGGTATTTTCTTCCATGTGTGAGCTTTGTCTTACCTTTGGTTAAGTATTTTCCTCCATGTGTGAACTTTGTCTTACCTCTGGTTAGGTATTTTCTTCCATGTGTGAGCTTTGTCTTACCTCTGGTTAGATATTTTCTTCCATGTGTCAGCTTTGTCTTACCTCTGGTTAGATATTTTCTTCCATGTGTCAGCTTTGTCTTACCTTTGGTTCGGTATTTTCCTCCATGTGTCAGCTTTGTCTTACCTCTGGTTAGGTATTTTCCTCCATGTGTCAGCTTTGTCTTACCTTTGGTTAGATATTTTCCTCCATGTGTCAGCTTTGTCTTACCTTTGGTTAGGAACGGACTATTATTTGCCCCCAAGGAAGCTAAATGAACGGATAGGCCTATGTGTCATGAACTGTGTTTTGTGGGTTTGCCTTGGTGGCTTGTATACGTGTGTGTGTGTGTGTGTGTGTGTGTGTGTGTGTGTGTGTGTAGATGTGACAGTTATGTGTTGACGCGCGCGGTTGAGCATTTGTTATGGGTTTGGGGGCAGTTCTGATAATCATGGCCCAGTGCGGTTGGCTGGACTTAAATAAGCAACAATAAACAACAACCTCTATTGGGCACAGCAAGCAGCATAACATCAAGCCGTGGGTCTCCCGTCTGGCACCAAATGCTGATGACGATGCCTGCAGCAACGAGGAGGAGGGGACTGAAACTGGTGTCTGCTACACGGACCTTCTGCCTGGCTCGGAAGGTATTTTTGACCTTTCACTTTCGCTTTTACTTTCACTTTCACTTTATTCCAGTGCTTCTAGTTTCGATATCTTGGCGACCAATGGCTCTGTTTTGTTGTTCTTTTTGTTGGTTTTTCTGTTGGTTGTTTTATGTGTGTGTGTGTTTTAGTTGTTTCGTTTATGCTTTTTGTTGTTGTTGGTTTGTTTTGTTTTGGGTTTGGGGGTTTTTGTTGTTGTTGTTGTTGTTGTTGTTTTTGTTTTTTGTTTTTTTGTGTTTGTTTTTGTTTTGGATGTTTGCATGTGCAAGCCAACCCAGACATTTAGTTTCATGGAAAAGAAAAGAATCTTTTTAAAAAATGTGGCTTTTCATGTCTTTATCATGCAACGTTCATTCAGCTGATGACGTATATTACAGAAACACAATTATCTAATAGTTCCAAAAGCTTCAAACTACTGTTTCATATTTATGTTAAGTTAGAAAAAAAAAAAAAAACACCGGAAGTTCTTAATGATTTCAGTCACTCACTCTCTTTCAGTCCAAGCACTAAAAATCAACTAGCTAGAGGCTTTTAATATCAGGTCTTTACAGAGGTCGCCCATCTGAGGAGACCCTGCCCCACCTTACTCAACGTCTCAGTCGATCATGTGACGATCTCTCCTGTTCACTTCACCAAATCCTTGCAATCAGTTCTTTGAAGTCTGGCTTTAGAAACTGCCTCTTTTCAAAACAGCTCCTCCATATCTTTTCTTTTCCCGTCCATACTCTCTCTCTCTCTCTCTCTCTCTCTCTCTCTCTCCCCCCTCTCTCTCTCTCTCTCTCTGTATAGATAGATAGATAGATAGATAGATACGTGCAGGTTAATACTTTTAGTAGTGGTAGTAGTAGTAGTAGAAGCAGCAGCAGCAGCGGTAGTAGTAGTAGTAGTAGTAGCAGCAACAGTGGAAGTAGCAGTAGTAGTATCATAATCATAATCATCATCATCATCAATATCCTCCTCCTCCTCCTCCTCCTCCTCCTCCTCCTCCTCCTCCTCCTCCTCCTCCTCACCATCATATTCATCATCATCTCCAGAAGACACCTCCGCCAGATCCACCAACACCAATAAACCCATCAAAGCTGTGAAGCCACTGAAGAACGCGTCAGGCGATGTGGACGCAGCAGCAGAAGGAGAAGGAGACCACGGCACCTCCACAACCTCCTCCCCCTCCAAGTCGCGCAAACCTCAGGCGGCGCCCAGGCGAAAGAAGGACCTGCGCATCCCCGCTGTCGCTGCTGCTGCCGCTGAGGCAGGGGAGATGAGACCTGGGAAGAGGAGCGAGGAGAGTCTACTGGTGGTGGAGGAGGGCGCTGAGGGCGAGCGTAGGGTCCGCAAGAGCGTGTACTCCGTGCTCCGGCAGTCCCTGGCCGACCTTGACCCCGTGCAGGCCTACCTGGTGGACAGGCTGGAGATCGGGCAGCTCCTGGATGACTTCAAGGTGCGTGTGGTGTGTGTGTGTGGGTGTCGAGGGGTGGGTGGCTGGGTGCGGGGATGGGGTGTGTGGTGGATGGACACACCGTTGTGTGTTTTTGTATTTGTGGTGGTGGTGGTGGTGGTGGTGGTGATGGTGGTGATGGTGGTGGTGGTGGTTGTGGTGGTGGTGGTGGTGGTGGTGATGGTGGTGATGGTGGTTGTGGTGTTGGTGGTGATGGTGGTGGTGGTTGTTGTGGTGATGGTGGTGATGGTGGTGGTGGTTGTTGTGGTGATGGTGGTGATGGTGGTGATGGTGATGGTGGTGGTTGTGGTGATGGTGGTGGTGGTGGTGGTGGTGGTGGTGTTGGTTGTGGTGGTGATGGTGATGATGGTGATGGTGGTGGTGGTGGTTGTGATGGTGGCGGTGGTGGTTATGATGATGGTGGTGGTGGTGGTGGTGGTGGTGGTGGTGATAGTGGTGGTGGTGGTGGTGGTGGTAAAGTAGATGACAAAGGTGGTGGTGGTTGTAATGGTGATGATGATGATCGTGGTGGTGGTGGTGGTGGTGGTTCTGATAGTTAAGGTGATGATGGTGGTGGTGGGGGTGGTAGTAATGATGGTGTTGTTGTTGTTGTTGTTGGTGGTGGTGGTGATGATGATGATGATGATGATGATGATGATGATGGTGGTGGGGGTGGTGATGATGATGATGATGATGATGATGATGGTAAAGTAGAAGAAGATGATGGTGGTGGTGGTGGTTATAGTGATGATGATGATAGTGCTGGTGGTGCTGATAGTGGTAGTGATGGTTGTGATGGTGCTGGTGGTTATGAAGATGGTGTAAGTGGTGGTGGTGGTGGCGATAAAGTAGATGATGACGGTGATGCTAAAATAAATGATGGTGCTGTGGTGGTGCTCGTCATGTTTGTGATGGTGCTGGTGGTGATGATGGTGGTGGTAATTGTGGCGATGATTGATATTTAGTTATTTATCTGTTTAATGGTTTGTTCATTCATATTTTTAAGCACTATAAGTGTTCAAATGGAATCCTGAATGATAGTTACTTTTCATTAAAAAAAAAAAAAGGGAGAGATCAACACAGTTCCTCGTCACAGACAGAATATACCTTGATTGTCTTGTGTTTCGACAGAGCATCCCTGTGAC
Organism: Babylonia areolata; assembly: GCF_041734735.1. Taxonomy (NCBI): domain Eukaryota; kingdom Metazoa; phylum Mollusca; class Gastropoda; order Neogastropoda; family Buccinidae; genus Babylonia; species Babylonia areolata. The sequence continues at coordinate 37,816,717 of NC_134901.1, read as the reverse complement.
CATTTCGGGCTACTCAAGCGATGACTCCGTACTACAGGAGAACAAGAAGAAGAACAGGTTCGCCTCTGTACTGCCCTGTGAGTACCATGTGGATCTGGATGAACGTGAATATCGATTGTACTGTCTTTGCTGCTGCTGCTGCTGCTGCTGATAATGATGATGATGATGTTGATGATGATGTTGCTGCTGTTGCAGTGGCTAACAATGTTGGTGTTGTTGTTGCTGTTGTTATTGTTTCTTCTGTTGCTGCTGTTTCTGCTTTTTGCTGCTGCTGTAGCTAATATTGCTGTTGCTGCTGCTGCTGCTACTGTTGCAACTACTGTTGTTGTTGTTGCTGCTGCTGCTGCTGCTGTTGTTTCTGCTGCTATGACTAATACTGTTGTTGCTGCTGTTGGCGGTGGTGGTGCTGCTGCTGTTGTTGCTGATGCTATTGCTGCTGTTGTTGTTACTGTTGTTGTTTCTACTCTGGCTAATACTGCTACTACTGCTGCTGCTGTTGCTGCTACTGCTCCTGCTACTGGTGTTGTTGTTGTTGTTGTTGTTGTCCTGCATGTTCATGTTTATTCCTACCCCTGTTGTTGTTGTTCTGTTTTTGTTCCTTTTCCACGTACTCCCTCCTCGTTCTCCTTGTCCTCCGACATTCTCCATTCCATCCTAGTCCGGTACCTAACCACTGAACCAACTCTCAACATGCAGCTGCTTAGTCAGTACAGCGAATATTATGCGGAAACATCTGAACGAACAGGGAAACATTAATTACTCATTTTCAACAAACGTGGAGGATGGTGTATGCTGGGGAGAAAGAGAGACAGACAGACAGACAGACAGAGACATACAGAGACAAAGAGACAAAGAGACAGATGGATGGATGGATGGTTTATTCATATAAGGCCATTGCCCCTCATGAATGGGGTAAACAGTGTACAATATAGTATCTGCATTTGACTAATAATCATAATCTTAATCCTAATGAGTTCAGCAATCATGAAGTCATTACCCATCGCAACTGGAATGCTTTGTATAAATAAATTGAAAAATTCCTTACAATCCTTTCATTACAAGAAGCCATAAGTAAGCTTAACCGTAGAATATTATGCGGAAACATCTGAACGAACAGGGAAACATTAATTACTCATTTTCAACAAACGTGGAGGATGGTGTATGCTGGGGAGAAAGAGAGACAGACAGACAGACAGACAGAGACAGACAGAGACAAAGAGACAGAGAGACAGAGACAGAGAGAGAGAGGCTGAGGTTGGAGACAGACGCACAGATCGGCTGGGGACAGGTTCCTATTTGCTGTGCGCTCATTTCTGATCAGTCAGCAGGGTATTTCTCTGCGTGTTTGTCTGTCCTGTCTTATAACATCTGCCTGTCTGTCTGTCTGTCTGTCTGTCCTCTGTCTGTCTCTCTGTCTCTGTTGTTGTTGCTGTTTTGGGTGGGGGGGGGGTTCATCACACCCACTCTCTCTCTCTACCTCTGTGTCCGCACTCACTCTCTGTCTCTATCTATATTTTGTATTTTGTATTTCTTTTTATCACAACAGATTTCTCTGTGTGAAATTCGGGTTGCTCTCCCCCAGGGAGAGCGCGTCGCTATACTACAGCGCCACCCATTTTTTGTCATGATTTTTTCCTGCGTGCAGTTTTATTTGTTTTTTTTTCTATTGACGTGAATTTTCCAACAGAATTTTTGCCAGGAACAACCCTTTTGTTGCCGTGGGTTCTTTTACGTGCGCTAAGTGCGTGCTGCACACGGGACCTCGGTTTATCGTCTCATCCGAATGACTAGCGTCCAGACCACCACTCAAGGTCTAGTGGAGGGGGAGAAAATATCGGCGGCTGAGCCGTGATTCGAACCAGCGCGCTCGGATTCTCTCGCTTCCTATGCGGACGCGTTACCTCTAGGCCATCACTCCACTATATCTCTCTCTTCATTTCTATTCTATATCCTTATATTTCCTGCGTATTACACTGTTTTGTGTTTTCTCACTCTGCCTGTATATGCCCGATACTCTGTGTGTGTGTGTGTGTGTGTGTGTGTGTGTGTGTGTGTGTGAGCGCATGCGTGTGTATATATGTGTGTGTGTGTGTGTGTGTGTGTGTGCGTGCGCGCGCATGAGTGTATATATATATATGTGTGTGTGTGTGTGTGTGTGTGTGTGTGTGTGTGTGTGTGTGTGTGTGTGTGTGTGTGTGTGTGTGTCCGTGTGTGTATGACTTGGCAAAGGCCTGTTTTTTCGTGATGAATGGAACACAATGGAAGGATAACAAAAGATAGTTAATAATTATTTCCCTTTTCCGTTGGTACTGTAAATTGATCATTGTTGTTTGTCAGTTTCCCTACTTACTTGCGTTCGGATATCAGCGTTCGGGTTTCCTTGACGTTAAGACGTCCATCCTCTCTGTCTGTCTGTCTGTCTGTCTGTCTGTCTGTCTCTCTCTCTCTCTCTCTCTCTCTCTCTCTCTCTCTCTCTCTCTCTCTCTCTCATTACATTTTCTTTCATGAATCTCATACTTGTGTGTACATTACTATATTATTGTCCTTGTCATTTTCTTTGATATGTGTTGAAATTCAAATTTCTAATGTAACTTTTGACCACTACCCCCCACCCCCCCCCACCCCCTGCCCCCACCTTCTCTCTCTCCTCTGTCGATTTATCTCTCTGTCTGTCTGTCTGTCTGTCTGTCTGTTCTCTCTCTCTCTCTCTCTCTCTCTCTCTCTCTCTCTCTCTCTCTCTCTCTCTCATTCCATCTTTTCTTCTTTATTATCCTGTCTCGCGCCCCCCACCCCCACCCCCACTCCCACCCCTCCCCTCTCTCTCTCTCTCTCTCTTTCTCTATTTTCCTTTCTTCTGATATGAATTTTCTCTATTTATTCTTGTGTGTTTCTTTTTCTCTTTTTTTTCTGTATTTGTTTATATAATTTTGTACCTCAGGCCTGGGTGAAAAAAAAAGCATTCTTGCTATTATGCTTATCTCAATACCCTGGAAAAATAATTTTTTCGTTCGTTCGTTCGTTCGTTCAGTCAAATTAATCACATTACTTAAAACTACACAAACATGTAGTAGTAGTAGTAGCAGCAGTAGTAGTAGTAGTAGTAGTAGTAGCTGCAGTTCAAACCCATGTCATACTGATCTAATTTTACCAAGGTTCAGAGAGAGATACACAGTAACTTGTTTTTAGTATGGATTTGATTTTGTTTTGTTTTGTTTTTTTTTCTTTTAGATGACAAGAATCGTGTCGTTCTGACTGACGGCTACACGGAGGAAGAGGCTACAGACTATGTCAACGCCAGTTTCATTGATGTGTGTGTGTGTGTGTGTGTGGGGGGGGGGTTGAGGGAGAGGGGACTGGAGATGTGTGTGGATGTGTGTGTGGGGGGGGGGGGGGGGAAGGAAGGAGGGGGTAAGCGCGCGCGCGCGCGTGTGTGTGTGTGTGTGTTTGTGGCCGTGTGGGTGTGTGTGGGTGTGCGTGCGCGTGTGTGTGTGGGGGGGGGGGAGGGGGGGGGGTGCGGCGTGTGTGTGTGTGTGTGTGTGTGTGTGTGTGTGTGTGCGCGTGTGTGTGTGTGTGTGTTCTGAGTGATTTGACACTGTTCTGAAAATGAAACGATTTTCTTTTAGCAAGTTTGCAACTTTGATACATTTCTCATCCAAGCAGCTTATTCATAATACATGTATAGTTATATGCTGTACAAATGCACGCTTTTATTATTATTATTATCAGTTTGCAACTTTGGTACATTTTTCATACAAGTATCTTATTCATACTACATGTATAGTTATATGCTGTGTAAGCGCTGTATAAATGCATGCTTTTATTATCATTATTATTATTATTATTATCAGTTTGCAACTTTGGTACATTTTTCATACAAGTATCTTATTCATACTACATGTATAGTTATATGCTGTGTAAGCGCTGTATAAATGCACGTTATTATTATTATTATTATTATATATCTTCTTCTTCTTGATATTCATTATTATTATTACCATTATTATTATCTTTGTCATTATTATTACTGTCATCATCATCATCATCATCACCATCATGATTCCTGTTGCTGTTGTTATCATCGTCATCATCATCATCATCATCATCCTCATCATCATCATCATTATTATTATTATTATTATCATTATTATTGTTATTATCATCATCATCATCATTATTATTATTGTTGTTGTTGTTGTTGCTGTGGTTGTGGTTTTCATCATCATCATCATCATCATCATCATCATCATAATTATTATTATCATTATTATCATAATTTCTTGTTCTGTTGCCGTCAGGGTTACCATACTGAAAAGGCCTATATTGCCGCGCAAGGTGAGTGAGTGCTTCTGTGGATTTGGTAGAGAAAAATATATAAGTCAAATGCCTGATAATTATGTTATCAGCTTCTTCAGATTTCGAAGTAGTAATCATAAGCTGGAAATAGAAACAGGGAGACACAAAGGCATACCACGAGAGTTACGGTTTTGTAAGGTTTGTAACATGTCTGTGATTGGTGATGAGTTTCATTTTTATAATGGAATGTCCCAATTATGATCAGTTACGAAATAGTTATGTTCCTCAAAAATATTTGTCTCCAAAATCGGTTTTTTAATTTTTGTAATATGCTCAAAGGAGGCAAAAAAAAGTCATTTTAGCTGTAAGTAAGATGATTAGATTTGCAAATGTTGCCTAGTTATACTTTTGGAGTTAAAAGACATTTGTGTTTTCTCAACTTTTATGTGATATTTGGAAATGTTTGTTATGGGCACGAAAAGAGTATTTTGCAGTAATCCTCCATACTCCAATAGGAGTGAAAGGATAATTAAAACTTGAAACTTGAAACTTGTGTTGCATAATTATATTCCATCCATCCATTGCTACTCTGCTCTGTCTCTGTAACGCAGTGACGCCTCCTTGAGCTACTGAAACTGAAACTGAAACTGAACGTTCGTATGTGCGCGCATAATGTGATGTGGCTGTATTGTTCGTGTTGTTGTTGTTGTTGTTGTACCTTTTTTTTTTTTTTTTCTCAAGGTCTGACTAAGCGTGTTGGGTTACTGCTGCTGGTCAGGCATCTGCTTGGCAGATGTGGTGTAGCGTATATGGATTTGTCCGAACGCAGTGATGCCTCCTTGAGCTACTGAAACTGAAACTGAAACTGATCTGTCTCTATGCTCTGTCTCTGTGCTATGTGTCTGTGGGCACTTCGTGTCCTAATTTGTATTGCTGTGTGGTAGTGGCTGTGTAAATATCTGTCTGTCTGTGCATATACTCCCCTCTGTCTGTCTGTCTGTCTCTCTCTCTCTCTCTTTCTCTGTCTGTCTATCTCTGTCTCTCTCTGACTGTCTGTCTGTCTCTGTGTGTGTGTGTGTGTGTGTGTCTCTGTGTCTGCCTCTCTGTGTGTCTCTCTCACTGTGTGTGTGTGTGTGTGTGTGTGTGTGTGTGTGTGTGTGTGTGTGTGTGTGTGTGTGTGTGTATGTTTCTGTCTCTGCCTCTGTCTCTCTCTCTGTCTTTCTCTCTCCCTCCTCATTTTTACCCGGATCTTTTTTTTTTCTTTTTCTTTTTGTGTGTGTGTGTGTGTGTGTGTGTGTGTGTGTGTGTGTGTGTGTGTGTGTGTGTGTTTGTTTTGTTTTGTTTTTTTTGTTTTTTGTTGTTGTTTTTTTTTGGGGGGGTTGCAAATTGCATGCTGTCTTTCCTTCACTTTGTGCCAAGTTTAATCTCCTTCATTTTCATTATCTTCTCCTCTCCTTCTCATTTTCAGTGTCATCTTCCTTGGCAGTACTTTCTTCTCAAGCAATCTCCAAAAGCATTATCTCTTTCTTTCACTTCCGCGAAAGCCTTGCAATCAGTTCTTTCAAGTGTGGCTTTAACTCACTCAGTACGGCCAGTCCTCTCTTCTCCTCTACACAGACCCCTCGGATGTCCAGTGGGTGTCTCAATGACCCAACCTTTAGCTTCCGTCGTCAGAACTGTGGTATTCTTTGTCAACATTCACCTCTTCAGTATAAGAGGCTTCCGCTTGCAATATTTTGATGATGGTAACTGGGGTGAAACGCTGTTAACGTCGTCTCTTTCGCCGTTCGTATGGAGAGAGTTAAAACCTACCTCTTTCCAAAACAGCTCCTCAATGTGTTTCTTTTTTTTCTTTTTTTTGTCCATAGTTTCCCTCGCTCTATGTGTGTGTGTGTGTGTGTATCCCTCTCTCTCTCCCTCTCTCTCTCTCTCTCTCTCTTGGTCCCTATTTAT
>NC_134901.1:37762971-37800471 GCF_041734735.1 Babylonia areolata | reverse complement strand
CTAAGAGCCAGTGCAATTTTGCCTCCTAGTTTGAGAGTCATTGTCCTTCACAAAAAGACTAAGCTGTAAATGGTTTCCCATCGACTGGAGAAACCATTGATAATACAGCTCTCACTTTGCTGTTGGCCCAAATGTAAACTTATGTCAATCTGTGATATAAGCCGAGTGTTGTTAGTCCTGCAAAAGAACCGCATGATACGGGTTAGCATGATTATGGCAGCACAGCACATCATATTATCATCGGATAGCATGACCTAGTCCAACAAAGCACAGCATCATATGGACTGCCCATGTTGAGGCATAGCATAGCATATTTTTAGCCCAGCAAAACTCAGTATGAATTGAATGAACATATCTGACAGAGACAGATACAAATGATTGAGTGAGTGAGTGGGAAGTGAGTGATGGATGGATGGATGGATGGATGGATGGAGTAAATGATTCATCTTTTCAGCCGATGACCATGACTGAGTGGTTAGTTGGTTGGATAATTGATCGGTTGAGTAATTGATTGATTGATTGATTGATTGATGACTATGACTGAGTGGTTGGTTGGTTGGATAATTGATTGATTGATTGATTTATTCATTCATTGGTTGGTTGGTTGGTTGGTTGGTTGGTTGATTAGTTGGTTGGTTGAGTGAGAGAGTGAGTGAGTGAGTGACTGTGTGAGTGAGTGAGTGAGTGAGTGAGTGAATGTGTGTGTGAGTGAGTGAGTGGGTGGGTGAGTCAGTGAGTGAGTCAGTGAGTCAGTGAGTGAGTGAGTGATCGGCTGTATGATTGTTTGACTGATTGACTGATTGATTCTTTTTCTTTTCTGTTTTGTTTTTTTCCCCAGCCGATGACCACATCGTCTTCCTCACAGAACCCGTGGAAGACCGAGGAGATTACATCAACGCTGTCTTCATGCCGGTAAAAAATAAATTATTAATAATAATAGTTAAAATCTTCATCGTCATCAATATAAACAAAACAGTCTCAAAGTCTGTGGCTTTTTATGCCCTGCTCTCATGGTGACCTCAGTTCAATAACCCTCCACTTCTGTGCTTAGGAGTCCTGTCAATGTCGTCAGTGTCGGCAGATTCATGGGGGGGGGGGGCTGTTGTTTGAGGGGCGTGGTGGCGGTCTCCACTCTGGGAGGAACGCTCACTCAGTCTGGCTCCGCGACTAAGCCATTAATGTCGTTAGTAGGGGGCTTAGTAGGTGGTGTCCTAAGTACGTTAAAAACAGAACAGGCACCACTGAACACCACCGAAGTGACCCAGCAGCAGTGCAGGGTCTCCTCTGGTGTGTGGCATCCTGGCGACCTAACATCGATGGTTCCCTGTGGACTGCCGACGCTGGAACTGCGACGGACGAACCCAGATGCAGATGATGGGGCAGCAAAAAAAAAAAAAAAAAAAAAAAAAAAAAAAAAAAAATCTGAGGACATCACTTCCTCACCCCTCGTCTTGTCTTACGCACAGCTGTTCTCATCAGTCATTCCATGCTTTGTGGAGCTGGTTCAGGTTCCAGCTGTCTTGCTTAATTAATTAATGGCACAACATTCATGGGTCGAGAGTGCAGCAGAGTCTCTGATGTAACTTGCTTCGTTCGTGTTAGTCTTGAATTGCTGTACCGGAGAAAAAGTGCTGTGTTCTTTGGGGAAAGGGCACTTTACTCTGATTTTCCACACTCCACCCAGGTGTGAATGGATACCTGACTTCGCTTGGGGAAGGATTTTTTTTAATACATTATTAATAATAATAATAATAATAATGGTATTTATATAGCGCTGAATTTTGTGCAGAGACAAATCAAAGCGCTGGAGAAACTGAAGACAAGGAAGAGGCAGGGAAAGAGAGGCTATTTTGGGAAGAGGTGGGTTCGAAGGCCAGACTTGAATAAAGAGCTGAGTGTGGAGACCTGACGAGGCGAAAGAGGAAGTTCATTCCAATTACAAGGTCCAGAGACAGAGAAAGAAAGGCGGCCAACAGTCGAGTGTTTGAATCTGGGTATGCGTAAACAGAGTGGATCCGAAGCCAATCGTAGTGAGCGGGATGGAGTGTAGAGGTGAAGGCAGCCACAGAGATAGGAAGCAGTGAAATGGCCCCCGCCTTTCAATGCCCAAAACCCCTAGACTGTGCGAACATGAATTCACAGCCGTGCAAGGCTGTGGGACCCTTTAACCCCTTTACCTTTAAACATGAAATTAACTTTTTAACCCCAAACTCACTCTGGATGGCCAGTCGTCTCCCTTTCTTTCTTTCTTCCCACTGCCCCCCCCCCCCCCCCCCACCCCACCCCCCACCCTGCGCCACACACACACACAGACACACAGAGACCCCGTCTGATGTTCAGTTGGTATCTTCTTCTTCTGCGTTCGTGAGCTGCAACTCCCATGTTCACTCGTATATTAGACGAGTGGACTTTTTTACGTGTATGACCGTTTTTAAGCCGCCATGTAGGCAGCCATACTCCGTTTTCGGGGGTGTGCAATGCTGGGTATGTTCTTGTTTCCATAACTCACCGAACGCTGACATGGATTACAAGGATCTTTAACGTGCGTATTTGATCTTCTGCTTGCGTGCATACACTCGAAGTGGGTTCAGGCACTAAGCAGGTCTATACATATGTTGACCTGGGAGATCGGAAAAAATCTCCACTCCAGGTCAACATAGGTGCAGACCTGTTAGTGACTGTAATCCATGTCAGCGTTCGGGAGGGGTGGGTGGGGTGGGGGGTATGGAAATGAGAACATACTCAGCATGTACACCCCCTGAAAACGGAGTATGGCTGCCTACATGGCGGGATTTAAAAAAAATAATATAGAGTTTATAAAAACACGGTAATACACGTAAAAGCCCACTCGTATACGTATACATACGAGTGAACGTGGGAGTTGCGGGCCACGAACGAAGAAGAAGAAGATGATGATGAGGAGGAGGAGGAGGAGGAGGAAGAGGAGGAAGAAGAAGAAGAATATGCAGTAAACTCCTCGCTTTGGGTTCCCCTTCAACAGACGTTCTATGACCCACACGGGAGCATCGTGACGCAGCTGCCTTTGCCTTCCACCGTCATCGACTTCTGGCGACTGGTGTACGGAAATGACGTCAGCACCGTGGTATCCATCACCTCGCTCGACGACCAGGAAGTGACCGTGAGTTGAAAGAGCTGGCTTGGACGTTGTCGCTGTTCCGCCTTCGTCCTCGTCCTCGTCGTTGTTGTTGTCGTCTATGTTGTTGTTGTCTATGTTGTTGTTGTTTTTGTTGTTGTCTTTGTTGTTGTTGTTGTCGTTGTTGTTGTCGTCGTTGTTGTTGCTGCTGCTGATGTTGTTGTTGTTGTTGTCGTCGTCGTCGTTGTTTTGTTGTTGTTGTTGTTGTTCTTCTTCTTCTGCTTGTTTTTATTGCCGTTGTTGTTGTCGTTGTTATTGTTGATGTTGTTGTTGTTGTTGTTCTTGTTCTTCTTCTTCTTCTTCCTCTGCTTGTTGTTATCATCGTTGTTGTCGTCATCGTCGTTATTGGTGTTGTCGACACCATCGTCATTATCTTCTTCTTCTTCTTCTTCTCGCCCGTGTTTTGTATTTGTATTTCTTTTTATCACAACAGATTTCTCTGTGTGAAATTCGGGCTGCTCTCACCAGGGAGAGCGCATCGCTACACTACAGCGCCACCCATTTTTTTGCATTTTTTTTCCTGCGTGCAGTTTTATGCGTTTTTCCTATCGAAGTGGATTTTTTCTATAGAATTTTTGCCAGGAACAACCCTTTTGTTGCCGTGGGTTCTTTTACGTGCGCTAAGTGCATGCTGCACACGGGACCTCGATTTATCGTCTCATCCGAATGACTAGCGTCCAGACCACCACTCAAGGTCTAGTGGAGGGGGAGAAAATATCGGCGGCTGAGCCGTGATTCGAACCAGCGCGCTCAGATTCTCTCGCTTCCTAGGCGGAAGCGTTACCTCTAGGCCATCACTCCACGTCTTGTTGATGTTGTTATTTCATCATTATCATCCTGCTGGCGCGTCGAAACAGAACCCACGCAAGGCAAACCCAAGGGTTGTCCTCTGGCAAAATTCGGCAGAATAATTCCGCTCTCACAGGTACAATGGATACACGCATGCACTCAAGGTCTGAGTAAGCGGTGTTGTCCTAGCTATGCTGTTGGTCAGCCGGTATAATAATAATAATAATAATAATAACAATAATCGCTGAATCTTGTGCAGAGACAAACCAAAACGCTTTCGCACCAGTCATTCACACTCATGCATAACTCTAAAACTGGGAGAAACTGAAGACAAGGAAGAGGTAGGCAAGGGAGGCTATTTTGGGAAGAGGTGGGGTTTTAAGGCCAGACTTGAAAGAGCTGAGTGTGGAGACTTGACGAATAGAAAGAGGAAACAGTCCAGCAGATGTGGTGTAGGGTATATGGGTCTATCCAAGCGCTGAGACGCCTCTTTGAGATATTGTATTGTATTGTACAACAGATTTCTGTCTGAAATTCGGGCTGCTCTTCGCAGGATGAGCATGTCGCTAAACTGAGAGCGCCACCTTTTTTTTTTCTTTTTTTTTTTTACTGCCTGCAGTTTTATTAAGTTTTCATACCGACGGGCGCAATAGCCGAGTGGTTAAAGCGTTGGACTGTCAGTCTGAGGGTCCTGGGCTCGAATCACGGTGACGGCGCCTGTGGGTAAAGGGTGGAGATTTTTACGATCTCCCAGGTCAACATATGTGCAGACCTGCTAGTGCCTGAACCCCCTTCGTGTGTATATGCAAGCAGAAGATCAAATACGCACGTTAAAGATCATGTAATCCATGTCAGCGTTCGGTGGGTTATGGAAACAAGAACATACCCAGCATGCACACCCCCGAAAACGGAGTATGGCTGCCTACATGGCTGGGTAAAAACGGTCATACACGTAAAAGCCCACTCGTGTGCATACGAGTGAACGCAGAAGAAGAAGAAGTTTTCATACCGAAGTGAATTTTTCTACAGAATTTTGCGAGGGACAATCCTTTTGTTGCCATGGGTTCTTGTACGTGCGCTGAACGCATGATGCACACAGGACTTCGGTCTATCGTCTGATCCGAATGCTAGCGTCCAGACCGCCACTCAAGGTCTAGCTTGTGGAGGAGGGAGGGGGAAGGGGAGGAAATATTGACGACTGTGCCGGGATTCGAACCAGTGCGGTCAGATTCTCTCGCGTCTTCCTAGGCGGACGGGTTACTGCTAGGCCAACACTCAACTTACGGGACGGGCGCAGTAGCCGTGTGGTTAAAACTTTGGACTTTCAATCTGAGGGTTCAGGGTTCGAATCTCGGTAACAAGCGCCTGGTGGGTAAAGGGTGGAGATTTTTCCGATCTCCCAGGTCAAACATATGTACAGTACAGACCTGCTAGTGCCTGAATCCCCTTCGTGTGTCAGCGTTCAGTGGGTGATGGAAACAAGAACACACCCAGCATGCACACCCCCGAAAAGGGAGTATGGCTGCCTACATGGCGCGGGGTTAAAACGGTCATACATGTAAAAGCCCACTCGTGTAATAATACGAGTGAACGTGGGAGTTGCAGCCCACGAACTAAGACGGGAACTGAAAAAAAAAAAGATTAAAAAAAATAAAAATAAAATACCGGGAACTCTCCTCTTTCATTGCAGCCCCCCTGTCAGTACTGGCCCCTGGAGGAAGAGCAGGAGATGGATGTGGACCCTTACACGATCCGCCTCAGGTCCGTCTCCACAGTCTGCCCATCTCTCCTCGTCTACACCCTCTGCCTCAGCAAAAAGGTTTGGGTTTTTGTTTGTTTGGGGGGGTGGTGTGTGTGTGTGTGTGTGTGTGTTTTGTTTTGTTTTGTTTTTGTTTTGTTTTTTAAACCTGATTTGACTGTATTTAAGCATACAGAACCAACACAAAAAGAGGATTATACTTATATCAATGTGTGTATTTATCCACCAATTACCTTTTTTTGTCGTTTTTTTCCTCGTTTTCTTTTGGGTGGAGGGGGGGGGGGGTGAGGGGGTATGTTTGGTTGATTGTTTGGTGTGTGTGTGTGGTGGGGGGGGGGGTTGTGTTTTGTTGTTGTTGTTGTGGGGTTTTTTCTTTACTTTTGTTTTTTTAGCGGTTGAAGTGTGTTAACACCATGATATATCATCAATGATTTTCAAAGAACCTAACTCTCGTGGACACAGTTGGCGGAACTATGCGAAGAAGGAATCAACAGGCAGACAGGAGGGAGGCAGGGAGAGAGAGGGGATGGAGAGATAAAGAGGGGGATGGAGGGAGAGAGAGGGGTGGGGGAAGGAGAGAGAGAGAGAGAGAGATAGGGAGGGATAGTGAGAGACAGACAGACAGAGCGAGAGAGGGAGTGACTCGCAACAGTTCTCCCTCCTCTCCTCATTTCCGTACTTTCCAGTGCACTTCCGTCTCTAGAGTCCCCCCCCCCCACGTTCCCCCACCCCCACCCCTACTCCACTTCATCACAATCATCCCGCCCACCCCCCTCCCACCACCACCACCACCACCACCACCACCCCCAACCCTCAACCCCCCACTCCTTAATTCTTTCGCCCGTTCTCTTTTCCGACCTCACTCAGCCCCTAGACCGAGTTGAGAATCCTAGGCACTCTCAAACAATGCATTATCCCCGTCCAACACACCGCCACCCCCCCCCCCCCCCCCCCTACAGCCCCCCCCCCCCCCCCCCCCCCCACCCCCACCCCCACCCCCCACCCCCACCCCCACCCCAGCCCCCCTGGTCTGGCGGAACAATGGCCAGCACCAGATAAGACATGAACTGCATTGCCTCATCCGTACCGTCAAGAACAATCAGGATGCATGCGTTGGGTCGGCTTGACATCCTCATCTCCTTACTTTCCAGTTGCACGTTCGGACAAATCCATATACGCTATACACTACATCTGCTACTGAAGCAGATGCCTGACCAGCAGCGTAACCCAACGCGTTCAGTCATGCTTTGAGGAAGAAGGGCCAATAGCGATTTTTTTTTCACTCCGACTATATCTCTCTCTTTTTTTGTCTATAAATATATATATATATATATATATATATATATATATATATATATATATATATATATATATATATATATGATAGTCATTCGTGTCCGACTATGACCATCAGAACAGTAGAGGAGGCAACTGCTGTTCCGACTATTTCGGCTAGAATTTGATTATAGTGGAGAATGTCTTGCCCAAGGACATCCCCACTCTCTCGGCCAAGAGGGTTTTAGGACAGTGGGCGTTGGGATGGTTCCCAAAGGCCAACTAGCCCACAAGGCTGCAGCTGTAAGAGCCAGTGCAATTTTGCCTCCTAGTTTGAGAGTCATAGTCCTTCACAAAAGACTAAGCTGTAAATGGTTTCCCATTGACTGGAGAAACCATTGATAATACAGCTCTCACTTTGCTGTTGGCCCAAATGTAAATTTATGTCAATCTGTGATATAAGCCGAGTGTTGGGCCTCTTTTTGTCTACTAGGTGTATAATCACTTGTGGATCACAAGAAAAGTGTTTCTGTGAATACCCGTTGCTATGGAACAAATCAAAATGGCCGCCAAACAATGTATTAAAGAAATCGGGTTTGTGGTCCATGTGATACATGCAGACACTTTTTGTTATGTGGACTTGATACACAATGACATTATCTTCATTTTCATGTGAGATTGTGCTGATTCTTCAATTATTGTACTTTTTATGAATTTTTGAAATTTTGGGTATTGCGAAATCCTCAAAATTTACAATGGGTAAAAAAAAGATAGAAACTGCTATGAATTAATCATCTTTCTTGTTTCTTCTCACGGTTAGGGGTGGGGGCTGGGGGTGGGGGGGTGGGCGGGGGGCTTGGGATGTGTGTGTGTGTGTGTGTGTGTGTGTGTGTGTGTGTGTGTGTTTATCTTCAGTTTAACGTCTATTCACTATGTGTGTGTGTGGGGGGGGGGTGTATGTATGTGTGTGTGTGTGTGTGTGTGAAGAAACAGGTTGCATGCGGCAAGCAGTTGTGTTTGTTTGTGACCTATGTCATGCTGACACTGACTCAAATAACAGTTGACATTGTGTCTTGTTCATTTTATGGAGTGAAGTTGACAAGTACATACGGAGGGGGAAAAAAGGTGGTAGAAAGGTTAAGACGCTTATCTGTCAACACAATGTGCGAGATCTTATATACAGCATGTACTACTCTGTCTGTCTGTCTGTCTGTCTGTCTGTCTGTCTCTCTCTCTCTCTCTCTCTCTCTCTCTCTCTCTCTCTCTCTCAGTTGAGAATTGTGTATTCTATATGCCATTCATTTATTCTTGTTGTCGTTGCCATGCGATGTGCATGTAAATTTCCTCACTTTTTTTTTCTTCTTCTGCATTTCCTAGATTAGTTTTCTTTTACGAGGGTAGGATGAAAACGGGCCGATAAGTGTCTGTTCCTTTCCCCTCAGTAAAAACGTTTCGATTTCGATTTCGATCTCTCTCTCTCTCTCTCTCTCTCTCTCTCTCTCTCTCTCTCCCTCTAATCTTGATGGCAAAATTTATACCAGAAGCGCCGAAGATTAGGCAAAAATCACATCAATCAGCTACAAACTGCGCGGTCAGGTAAGTTTGAAATTTTCTTCAGCAGCCAATGTTGGAATCTTGTTTCATTGATGGAAGAATGAACGGATCTATTATGGGCTGGGGTGGCCTGTTGGTTGCTGCTACCACTTTTCTTCAAAGGAAGAACTTTTGTTCTGTTTCAATATTTGCTTTCACCATATTCATTCTTCCGTTTATTTTGATGTGTTTTGTTATGCATTTCACCCATGTTATAAGGATCTCATGGCCAATGACGTTAAAGTATCAAAGCGTCACAAAAAAAAGCGTCTCTCTATGTCTCTGTCTGTCGGTCTGTTTCTCTCCATACACACATACATACATACATACCCACATACATTCATACGTGTGTGTGTGTGTGTGTGTGTGTGTGTGTGTGTGTGTGTGTGTAGATAGATAGATAGATAGATCTCTCTCTCTCTCTGTACATGTATACATACAGAGAAAGTACGACTAATGGTAACTGGCACCCTGACCTGGTAAAGCTCTGTCTACAAGTTCTTCTTCTTCTTCTTCTGCGTTCGTGGGCTTCAACTCCCACGTTCACTCGTATATACGCGAGTGGGCTTTTTACGTGTATGACGGTTTTTACCCCCGCCATGTAGGCAGCCATACTCCGTTTTCGGGGGTGTGCATGCTGGGTATGTTCTTGTTTCCATAACCCACCGACCGCTGACATGGATTACAGGATCTTTAACGTGCGTGTTTGATCTTCTGCTTGCATATACACACGAAGGGGGTTCAGGCACTGGCAGGTCTGCACATATGTTGACCTGGGAGATCGTAAAAATCTCCACCCTTTACCCACCAGGCGCCGTCACCGTGATTCGAACCCGAGACCCTCAGATCGAAAGTCCAACGCTTTAACCATTCGGCTATGGCGCCCGTCTCTGTCTGCAAGTGATACGTAACATCAACGGCAATCAAGTGGATTCAAAATCCTGCTATTCCCCCCCTCTCTCTCTGTCTCTCTGTCTCTCTGTCTGTCTGTCTGTCTCTCTCTCTCTCTCCCTCTCTCTCTCTCTCTGTTGACGTTGGTGTTGTGAATTGACTCTCGCTTTTTTTTTTTTTTTTTTTTTTTTGGTTGCTTTGTTGCTTTTTTTTTTTCCAATTATTATTTATGCCCAGAGGGCTGGATGTAAAAAAAAAAGTACTTTGTGCTTACTCCTTTACCCTCGTAAAATAAAATTTCGTTCGTTCGTTCTCTCTCTCTCTCTCTGTCTCTCTCTCTCTCTCTCTCTCTCTCTGTCGATGTCCCCACTGCAGGGAGAGACCAAGCCCCGCGAACTACAGCTGCTGCACTACCAGGGCTGGGACGGCCAGACCGGAGGTGACGTAGATGATGTCTTTCACATCATCGACACTTTGATGACGTTACCTTCTTCGGAAGCCTACGTGGTCCAATGCACGTCAGTGGTTTTTTTTTGTTTTGTTTTTTTTTTTTGTTTTGTTTTTTAATGTCTGTCTGTGGGTCTGTCTGTCTGTTCGTCTGTGGGTCTAGCTTGACTACTGTAACTCTCTATTGTCTAGCTTGCCTGCTTCATCTATTCAGTCTCTTTAGCGCATACAAAACTCTGCTGCCCGACTCGTCCTCAGAAAGAAAAAAATCTGAGCACATCACTCCTCTTTTCCAACATCTCCACTGGCTCCCTGTCTCACACAGAATAAAGTACAAGATCAGCACTCTATGTTATAAATGTATTCACAAATCTGCCCCTTCCTATCTCTGTGGCTGCCTTCACCTCTACACTCCATCTCGCTCACTACGATCAGCGTCGGATCCACTCTGTTTACGCATACCCAGATTCAAACACTCGACTGTTGGCCGCCGTTCTTTCTCTGTCTCTGGGCCTTGCAATTGGAATGAACTTCCTCTTTCGCTTTGTCAAGTCTCCACACTCAGCTCTTTCAAGTCTGGCCTTAAGGCCCACCTCTTCCCAAAATAGCCTCCCTTCCCTACCTCTTCCTTGTGTTCAGTTTCTCCAGTTTTAGAGTTATGCATGCGTGTGAATGACTGGCGAGAAAGCGCTTTGATTTTGTCTCTGCACAAGATTCAGCGCTATATAAATACCATTATTATTATTATTAACTGTCTGTCTGTCTGTCTGTGGGTCGGTCTGACGGTCTCTCTGTCGGTCGATCTGTTTGTCCATCAGTCTTTCTGTTTGACAGTCTGTTTGTTTGTCAAATGAGTGTGTATAGTTTGTGATGATTGTGTATGTGTGCGTGTGGCGCGCGCGCGCGTGTGTGTGTGAGAGAGAGAGAGAGAGTTTCTTTATATTGTTAGTAGTAGTAGTAGTGATATCATCATCATCATCATCATTAGTTAAAACTAATCTCCTGTCCATGCTTTTGACACTTTGACGAAGCCATACACACACACATTTCCTGTTCCAGTGACGGAGTGCGAAGGAGCGGTCTCTTTTGCGCCCTGTGTGACGTCATCGCTCGCATGACGTATGACGAGGAGGTTGACGTCTACATGTCTGTACGTCACATCCAGAGCGTCTCTCCGCGTGCCGTGTCCTCTGTGGTCAGTAGTAGTAGTAGGAGTAGTAGTCGCAGTAGTAGTAGTAGTAGTGGTAGCAGTTGCAGCAGCAGTAGTTGTAGTTGTAGTGACGTGGGTCAGATCAGTTTGCTGTGGTAGTCAGGTCAGGGGCATAGCCCTTGCTACTGGTACCATGTAACCCAGTAATACCTGCCGCATGTGAAGTCTCCAAACGACGGACCAGGCGGAGGAGGAAACCTTTCCCAACGGCTGTGAAGGCGGAAGAGGATGACCAAAGGGCAGGGGGAGCTCTTATCCTTGGCTGGAAGTCCTCCTAGGAGACGGAGCTCCGAAGAAAAAATCTGCACCTGCCGAGGCCGTCCTACACGTGGCAGTATCTGCACCTGTGGGACTGTGAGCATCGGTAGGCGAGAGAGTGGGGAAGGGACTGCACAACTCCTCTTCACTAAAAAAAAAAAAAAAGTCACCTGTGCTGGTCAGGCAACCAAGCTAATGTCGGAACGACGAGCTAGCCCTTCAACACCCAGCTATTTGAAAACAAGAGAACACTGGCCATTAAGGAGAAGCGTAAGCGAAGGAAGCAGGGCTCAATTTCTGGAGACGTTTTCCCTTGCAACACCCGTGGGAAGTGCTACACATCCAGAATCGGCCTCTTCTCCCATATGAGGACACACACCGACAGATAAGCCTGCCTGCCTACTCATCCGTCGGTCCGACGGGAGACTCCATCGATAGTAGTAGCAGCGGCAACAGCAGTAGCAACAATAGCAATAGCAGCAGCAGCAATAGCTGTAGTGGTAGAGTCGTAGTTATTGTTGTTGGCGTTGCGGTGGTGGTGGTGGTTGAAGTGGAAAAAGAAAACAGTAGTAGTAGTAGTAGTAGCAGCGGTAATAACAGCAACAGCAGCAACAGTAATAGCAACAGAAGTAGTATCAGCAGTAACAAAAGCAGCGGCAGTAGAAGTTGTTGTTCTTGTGATAAGAAATTCAAGGGAGAGCTGGACAGTACAAGGTCTTCAGAGAAGAAGCCCCCCTTAGTCAAGTGTTTCGGCCCTTAACTCCTTACACTCTAAGGGGGCCGGGCCGCACACAGGTCATGACTCCTGTTTTCCTGGTCCTCAGCAGGTTCGAACCCGCGCCTCCAGGGTGATCGCCACTTCAGGACTGAGTCACCTTTTCTGGCAGACGTTTTGACCACTGAGCCATCATAAGCCTAGTTTGAATAGGGAATTTTAATCCTTGTGAAGTTTACTTTCATTCCTCCTCGACCAGATCCAGCTGGAACTCTCTTCTGCTGCTTCTGCCATTGCCTTGAGAGCCCATGTCCTCTCTCTGCCAGAAATCGACAGCTGTTTCATGAGGATGTGGGCAGATGCGCCCACAAACCCTCTTGCACCAATCTCTATGGCAAGGACTTTGGCTTGGAAGCCGGATTCTCTCAGGTTGCGGGCTAGGCTATCATACTTCTCGGTCTTGTAGATGTGGGCTTTCCTCCATTCTGCTTTCGTATGGCACAGTGAGCTCAGTCAGAATCGTTTGTTTCGTAGCCTTTGAATGGCGTACTATGTCAGGTCTCCTGCCGCTCAGTAGAAGTTGTTGTTCTTGTTTTGTTGTTGCTGCTGTTGTAGTTTCTTCTGCAGCAGCACTGGTAGTTGTAGATGTTGTTGCTGTTACTGCTGCTGCTGCTGCTGTTTGCCAGGTATATGTATGTGGAGGGATGGCCTAGAGGTAACGCGTCCGCCCTTTGAAGCGAGAGAATCTAAGCGCGCTGGTTCGAATCACAGCTCAGTCGCCAATAATTTCTCCCTCTCCACTCCAGACCTTCGAGTGGTGGTCTGGACGCTGGTCATTCGGGTGAGACGATGAACCGAGGTCCCGTGTGCGGTATGCACTTAGCGCACGTAAAAGATCCCACGGCAACAAAAGGGTTGTTCCTGGCAAAATTCTGTAAAAAAAAAAAATCCACTTCGATAGGAAAAAAAACTGCACGTAGGAAAAAAAAGGGGGGGGGGAGGCGCTCTCAGTGTAGCGACGCGCTCTCTCTGGGTGAGAGCAGCCCGAATTTCACACAGAGAAATCTGTTGTCAAAGAAAAGAGAAATACAATACAATACAATACAATACAATACAATACAATACACATTCCCAGTGATAAATGCCCCAGCGATTGACCACCAGAAATAGCACCGGTCATGAGCAGCGGCATTAGCCATTCTATTGTTAATCTGTCAGAAGCAGAAGAAAGACTTTGTATCAAAACCATTGTACCACTGCAACACAATATGTGCAGTGCTGTGTTGTGTTGTATCGTGTCGTGTCGTATTGTAATGTGTTGTGTTGCATCGTATTGTATTGCATTGCATAGCATTTCTATTGTATTGTATTGCATTGTATCACAACATACTGTTCTGGGTAAAATTCGGGTTGCTCTCCCTGCCGGGGAGAGGACGGACATCTGTTTATCACTTCTCTCGAATGACTAGCGCTCGGACCAGTGCTCAAAGTCTAGTGGAAGCGAGAGAGTTCAACTCTCGGTCTGAGTTTACGGGGACTCGAACCCGTTGATACTCGCTTCTTAGTGGGACGTATGACCACTTGGCCAACGCTCCACAATGCTGGTTGTTGCTCCAGTTGTCTGTTGCCCGAGTTTGCTTCTGTTTTGTTTTTTGGTTGTTGTTTTTTTCTTTCTTTTTTTTCTTTTTTTTTTCATTTGTGTGTCAACTGAACGCTTTAATTCACATCCAGTCTTGAACACCAAGTTAGCTGTTGCAAACTTCTTCTTCTTCTTCTTTTTCTTCTTCTTCTGCGTTCTTGGGCTGCAATTCCCACGTTCACTCGTATGTACACGAGTGGGCTTTTACGTGTATGACCGTTTTTACCTCCGCCATGTAGGCAGCCATTCTCCGCTTTCGGGGGTGTGCAAGCTAGGTGTGTTCTTGTTTCCATAACCCACCGAACGCTGGCATGGATTACATGATCTTTAACGTGCGTATTTGATTTTCTGCTTGTGTAGACACACACGAAGGGGGTCTGCACATATGTTGACCTGGGAGATCGGAAACAATCTTCACCCTTTACCTACCAGGCACCGTCACCGAGATTCGAACCCGGGACCCTCAGATAGAAAGTCCAACGCTTTAACCGTTCGGCTACTGCGCCCGTCATGCTGTAGCAAACAAAAACACGTTCAGACTCAACTTACGAAGCAAAAACCCTTGACTGTCTGTTGTTTCAGATCCAGTATCGTTACATCTACGAAGCCGTGCAGTACAGATGTTCGCAGATGAACCCCTATGTCAACGAGGTGCCTCCCCTCCGCTGCCTCCACCCGTTCTCTCCAACTCTCCAGTCTTCTTCAGCTTCTTCTCCACCACCTTCTCCAACTTCCATGTGACTGAGAGTGTTCCCACATCTTCTCCAACGACTACCCCCCACATCATTTTCCAGCAACGTCCCTATCTCCCCCCCTCCCCTCCCCTCCCCATCTTTCATGTGACTGAGAATGTTTCCACATCTTCTCCAACAACTTCCCCATGTCATTTTCCAGCAACTTGTCTATCTTTATCATCCGTCTTCCATGTGACAGAAAGTTTCCACATCTTCTCCAACACCTTTCCCGTGTCATTTTCCAGCAACGTCCATATCTTTTTTCTATCTTCCATGTGACTGAGAACACTTTCCCATCATCTCCAACACCTTTTGCCTTATATATATATACAGGTACTGACTGAGAGTCTTTCCACATCTTCTCCAACACCTGTCCCTTATTTTCTAATAAATTCCCTATCTTTTTTCCATCTTCAATGTGACTGAGACAGTTTCCACATCTTCTCCAACACCTGTCCCTTATCGTTTTCCATAGCTTCCCTATCTTATTCCGTCTTCCGTGTGAATGAGAATGTTTCTACGTCTTCTCCAAGAAAATCCCTTTCATCTTCAATAACTTTCCCATCTTCTTCAGCAACTTCCCCATGTCCTTTTCCAGCAAATCGCCTATCTTTTCTCCGTCTTCCATGTGACTGAGAGTGCTTTCCCATTTTCTCCAACAGCTTTTCCCTTATTTTCCAGCACCTTATCCGACTTTTCTATCTTCTGTGTGACTGCGACTGCCTCCCCATGTTCTCCAACAACTTCCCCATCTTCTCCAACAACTTCCCCATCTTCTCCATCAACTCCCCCATCTTCTCCAACAACTCCCCCATCTTCTCCAACAACATCCCCATCTTCTCCATCAACTTCCCCATCTTCTCCAACAACTTCCCCATCTTCTCCAACGTCACCATTTTCTTCAACAAATTCCCCAGCTACTCCATCTTCTCCAATAACTTCCCCAACCTCTCCAACAACTCCTCCATCTTTTCAAACTTCTTCACCATCTTCTCCAACATCTTTCCCATCTTCTCCAACAACTTACCCAACCTCTCCAGAAATTCACCCATCTTCACCAACAACTCCCCCATCTTCTCTAACACTTCCCCATCCTCTCCAACATCTTCCCCTTCCTCTCCAACAAGTTCCCCTTCCTCTCTAATCACTTATCTAGCCTATCTCCAATCTCTCCAACAACTCCCCTATCTTCTCCAACAACTCCCCCATCTTCTCCAACAACTTCCCTATCCTCTCCAACAACGTCCCTGTCCTCTCCAACAACTTCCCCATCCTCTCCAATCAATTCCCCCAAACTCTCCAACAACTCCCCTATCTTCTCCAACAACTTTCAAATTTTCTCCATCAACGTTCACATCTTCTGCAACGACTTTCACATCTTCTCCAACAACTCCCATAATTATCTTCTCCAACAACATTCACATTTTCTCCAACAACATTCACATATTCTTCAACAACTTCCCCAACCTCTCCAAGAACTTCTCCATGTTCTTCAATAACTTCTTCATTTTCTTCAACAACTCCCCCTATCTTCTCCATCAACGTTCACATCTTCTGCAACGACTTTCACATCTTCTCCAAAAACTCCCATATCTTCAACTACTTTCACATTTTCTCCAACAACATTCACATATTCTTCAACAACTTCCCCAACCTCTCCAATAACTTCTTCATTTTCTTCAACAAATTCCCCATCTTCTCCCAACAAATTCCCCATCTTCTCCAACAAAGTCGCCGTCGTTTCCATCAGTTTCACCATCTTTTCCAACTTCCAAGTAACTGCGGAGGGTTGTTGTTGTTGTATCATAATAATCACCAGTAACGTTTTGTTTTCACTCTGTCTTTTTGTTGTTGTTGTTGTTGTTGTTGTTGTTTTGTGTGTTGTTGTTTTTTTGTCATGTTTGTCAGCGGGTCAACACGACCGAAAAAAAAAAAAAAAAAAAAAAAAAAAAACAACCCTGCACTGGACAGGTTCTTCCTGAAATATTGTAGAAGTTTTCATCACCAATGGAGCCAGCGAAGAAACCAAAGGATTACAAATAAGTCGTATGATGATCCGGATAAGTGTCTCGACGTTGGTGAAATTTCTCTACAAAAGGTCCTTTCTTCGTCACTATTGGTTGATACAGGAGGGGAAGTAATTAACGAGAAAGGATTCTTCATCCCATTTGGGGGAGATAATGGAAAGTAATTATATATATATAATTATTGTATATACTTTTAAACTTGTTTCAGTGGAGCATGTGTGGAGGACAAGAGGGAGAGAAGGGAGGAATGGGAAAGAGCAAAAGAGAAATAAATGTGTACTAAGTGCCTTTTCTTTTTTTTTTTTTTCTTTTTCTTTTTTTTTTCTTCTTCTACTTCTCACTCAAGTGAGTGAGTTACACTGAAAAGGACTGTATACAGAACGAATTGCATAAAATATCTGAACTACTGACAGTGCACTGAAGAGAGCGTATTTTCCTTTCTTTTTCTTTCGTTCATTCTTTTTCTTTTTTCTTTTTTGTTGGTTTTTTTTGTTTGTTTTCTTGGTTGTAGTTTAATTGTTGTTGTTGTTACTGATATTAGGTTTTAGGGGTTGTTTTTTGGTTGTTTTTTTTTGGGGGGGTGGGGACTCGGGGGGGGGGGGGGGGAGGGGCACTGGGGGGAGTTGGGTTGCTTCTCTTTTTGGGGGATGGGTGGTGTGGGGGTTGGTGGTGTATATATTTTGCTTGTAAGGCACCGCTTCTAACAGTAATGCTATCATGAAAGCAACTGTGTTATTGCCACGTATCGTTGTTTTTGTTTGTTTGTTCTGCTTTTTTCTTCTTTTTTTTTTTTCGTTTTATTTCGTTGTTGTTGTTTTGTTATTGTTGTTTGTGTTGGGGGGGAGGGGTAGGGGTGGTGGTGGTGGCGGGTTCAACAAACAAGTGTCACATCAATACACGCAGACCTGAAATTATCAATCATGAAATGTCGATGATGATGATGATGGTGGTGATGATGATAATGATGATGATGACTATAACAATAGTAATAATAATCATGGTAGTCTCTCTCTCTCTCTCTCTCTCTCTCTCTCTCTGTATGTGTGTGTGTGTGTGTGTGTTGTAAATGACATTTTGCATGTGTGTTTTTTTATTACATAATTAAACAAAATTACGTTTTATAGTGTCATGATTTTGATAGTGCCTGTCTGTAAAATTTTCCCTATTTGTGAGGAGAGGATAGATAACAAGCCAAATGTACTTATTTCCATTTTTCACCCTCAATAAAAAATTTTTTTTAATTTAAGTTCATTCTCTCTCTCTCTCTCTCTCTCTCTCTCTCTCTCTCTCTCTCTCTCTCTCTCTCTCTCTCTCTCTTACATGCGCATTGATATATTATTCACACTATTTGATTCATTATGTAATATTTTTGTTAGTGGCCCACTCCTTTGTTATGGGCCGGAGGCCTAACAAATAAACCATTGTCTTGTAAAAATATCTTGTCTTGTCTCTCTCTCTCTCTCTCTCTCTCTCTCTCTCTCTCTCTCTCTCTCTCTCTGTGTGTGTGTGTGTGTGTGTGTGTGTGTGTGTGTGTGTGTGTGTGTGTGTCTGTCTGTCTGTCTGTCTGTCTGTTTCTTTTGAACTAAATTGTTTGTTCTCCCTTTCCAACATTTTTCAGCGATTTGAGTTGTTCCGCATTTGTGCAGTTTGATAGTCAAACTTACTCTAAACAGCTGTAATTTTACCTAGACCTGTAACAATGTCAGATATGAAAACTCCTTGGTTAATCAAGGATGGTTTTCGAATAGTTCATCTGAATATAAACCACGCTATAAACAAAATAACTGAAATATCTTCAGTTCTGTGTAATTCAAATAAAAACTTTCACGTGTTTGGTTTTTCAGAAACACATTTATCTGCTCATACTTCAGACAAAGATATTTCAATAGCTGGTTATAACTTGATTCGTAGAGATTCCAGCCGTTTCCGGGAGACTGGATTACTGATATACATCCACCGTTCCGTAAGGTTTAAGAGAACTGAAAGTCTAGAACAACACAACATAGAAGATTGGCTTGAAGTAAAACTGAAAGATTCCAAACCAGTTCTTTTATGTTTTCTGTACAGAGATCCCGCCGAAAATGTGGACTGGTATAATCGTTACATTTCTATGATGGAAAACGTCAATGAAGATTCAAAAGATATCATTCAACTCGGTGATTTCAATATTGATCTATCAAAATCAAATGCTCAATGGATACAAATATATGAATCTTTTAACTTGAAGCAGCTAATAAAGACACCAACACGTGTAACTAATTCGTCAAGGACAATAATAGACCACGTGTATGTAACAAACCAAAACACAATCATCGAGACGAGTGTTCCAGTATGTGGCTGTAGTGATCACTTCCCTATTTGCATCACATGGTCCAAGAAAGGAGCGAGAATTCCAAAACTTAACCACAAAATTATCACTTACAGAAACTTCTCGAAATTCGATAGTGACTATTTTCTTCAAGATCTTTTGAACTCACCTCTGAATAATGTGTACGAATTCACCGATCCAGATCAAGCTGTTGAATTCTGGTATACTGTTTTCTATAATATCTACAACAAACATGCTCCTCTTCAAACTAAAAGAGTCAAATATCGATAAAACCCCCATGGCTTACCAAAGAAATTCAAGTAAACATATATCTTAGAGACTATCTGTTGGTAAAAGGTTCTCGTGATGACTACAAAAAACAAAGGAATTATGTAACATCTCTCCTGCGAGCAGAGAAAAAGAAATACTTTAGAGAATTAATTGATCAAAAGAAAGATAGCAAATCTATTTGGAAAGCTATTAATCAGCTTACAAATAAAAATGCGAATACTTCTTCATATCCCATGAATGATATATCTGCTGATACATTAAATTATCATCTCTCTACCGTCGCACATCAGATAATTAGTAATGATAAATCGAAAGACAATGATTTAGAGATTCTAAAATCATTTTGTAATGAAAAGAATATTGACTCCGAAATGGTGATTACACCTGTTAGTGTCCACGAAGTATTAATTGCTTTAAAACGATTAAAGCAGACAGCAACGCGTGGTATCGATGGATTAGATGGTAAAATTCTTGAATTAGCTGCTCCTATTATAGCTGAAACCCTCACATACATCTACAATGTTTGCATAACCCAAACCACTTTCCCGGTTAGTTTTAAGCAAGCAAAAATAATACCCTTGTACAAATCAGGAAACCCTTGATGAACCTTCTAATTACCGCCCTATTTCTATTCTGTCAGTGCTTTCAAAACCATTAGAGCAACATATCTATAAATGTCTTCTATCTCATCTAAACAAATACAGTCTCTTACATCCTAATCAATCCGGATTCAGAGCCAAACATTCTTGTCATACGGCATTGGTGAAACTTACTGAGAGATGGCTTTCTAACATGAACAGGAAAAAATTCACTGGAGTTCTCTGTGTCGATTTTGCTAAAGCATTCGACGTTATTGATCATGAACTTCTCCTTAAGAAACTTGCAGTATATAATCTATCTTCCGATGCTCTGAAGCTTGTTTCATCATTTCTGTTTAATAGACAACAAGGGGTATACCTAAATAACAATATGTCTACTTTTTTACCAACCGAATTCGGGGTACCACAAGGATCTGTATTTGGTTCTCTATTTTTCTCATTGTACATCAACGACTTACCTTTATTCACAAAATCATCATGCGGACTGTTTGCCGATGACACTACCATCGATACTTGTCACACAGATCCACTTGTAGTATGCAGCAATTTGCAGGAAAATATCAACATTATTATTCACTGGTCACAGTTGAATCATTTGTCCCTTCATCCGAAAAAAACTAAATTAATGATGGTTTGTACCAGACAAAAACGTCAAAATTTAACCACCAATTTTCCTCCCATCTATATCAACAATGAAAAAATTGAAGAAGTGTCAAATCATAAGCTACTGGGAGTAACCATTGACAATAACTTATCCTGGTCAGCACACATTCAAACCCTTACAAAAAATATAGCTTCTAAAACTTACCAACTTAAAAAGATTAAGAACTTTTTAAACACACATGCTCGAAAGATCTTTTATTCTTACATTCAATCATCCATTGATTATGCTTCTACTCTTTGGGATTTGGATAGTTACAATATGATTAAATCTTTAGTTAGTGTCTATAAACGCGCCATCAAGCTTGTCTTAAAGAAGTCTTCTTCACTAACAGATGCTGACTACAAATCTCTCAACATTCTACCAGCTTAAGTCCAAACTGCTGTTCAATAAAGGAATTTTTATGCATAAAATTTTCCACGGAAATGCTCCAATATCTATTAGAAATATGTTCACTTTCAACGAGTTTAGGCATTCTCACAAAATCGATCTTCCCTTACCAGCAATTACATTATATAAATCAAGTCTCCTGTACTCAGGAAGTTGGTTATGGAACAGACTTCCTGCATATTTAAAACATGAAGCAAACTTTAAAAGATTCAAAGCACTATACCACGAATTTCTGATAAATAACTCAAATCTTACAACATTTTTTCCTGACATGTACTGATTCAACCCGTGTCAAATACCAAGTTTTCCTATTCTCCATATGCTTCTCTGTATTATTTTCAACATAAATCTTCTTCTTTTTTTTCTTTTTTTTTAATAGTAATTTTTTTTTTCAAATTATTATTTTTTTAAGCGTATATGCACCGTATATGTAAAATGAACAAATGTAGGAACAATCCCGCCCCCCCCCCCCCCCCCCCCCTCTCTCTCTCTCTCTCTCTCTCTCTCTCTCTCTCTCTCGTCGCTCTCCCTGCCTGTCTATTTGTATGTCTGTCTGTATATCTTTATCTGTCTCTTTCCATCTAGCTGTGTAACTATCTTCTTTTCTTCTTCTCGTATTTCCGTGATTTTTCTCTTGCTTTTTCACTTTTCCCTCTTTTTTTTCTTTTTTCGTTTTGCTGTTGTTTGTGTATTTGTTTTCGAGGGCTGGATGAAAAAAAAGCATGCATGCTTAATCTATTACCCTCAGAAAATAAAAATTATTCATTCATTCATTCATTCTGTTTCCTTGTATCAGTGGGACGCATGCGCATTTCGTTTTCATCTCTTTCAACCCCTCGTCTCCTCCCTCGTCTCTCTCTCTCTCTCTCTCTCTCTCTCTCCATCTTTTTGGTATTTCATTCTCACACTCACCCCTCACTTAACGGCCCTTCACTGTTCGCATTAAAACTCATCCAACCCCCACGTCTGAACGCTGCTAAGGCTTCGAAATTCGTGTGATTAAAACGTTTTCCGCATTCCTATAATATGCAAATAAAGGGAACTAACCTCTACGGTATTTCCGGCCATGTCCACACGTGTCAATTTGGAGGAAAAACCGGTCGATTTCATATACTGCATACACCCAGAATATACAAATATATATATATATATATATATATATATATATATATATATATATATATATCTTATTTGTTTTCGCCGCAGTATGACCGGGAAGCCTATGGAGGCTGCAAACACCTTGGGTTTGAATGGGTTAAAATGGTAAAAATGACGGATCTTCACCGAGACTTTCCATCTCAATTAACCCTTTGCATCTCCTGTCCATGATTATCAGCTATCTCTCTCACCATCTGCGTTGATGACCGCGCGTGCCTTGTCCAGTGCTGGGGTCAACGTGACACGTGATGGAGAGAGCAGGAACCTGGCGCTTCTAACACGTGCCGACTGCACCACAAACAAATAAAAAAGAGGGTTTTTTTAAATAAAAAAGACACGAATAAACAACCCTTGCAAGCTACATCCATCCTGCACGTTCCTTGATGTGAGGGGTGATGGCGGTTAGCTTTGGCATCAGCCCCCACCTCCTACCCCACTTCCCATCACCTCCCCCCACACACACACACACCACCACCACCACCACCACCACCACATCCATTCACCACCAGCCTCAGCTGTCAACGTCAAAGCGACAACGAAAAGCCCCACAGAGTGCGATAGTCATGTCCATACAAGCACGAGGAGGAAGTTGGCGGAGGGGTTAACTCTCTCCACACGAACGGCGAAAGAGACGACGTTAACAGCGTTTCACCCCAATTACCATCATCAAAATATTGAAAGCGGAACGCTCTTATACTGAAGACGTGAATGTTGACAAAGAATACCACAATTCTGACGACGGAAGCTAAATGTTAGGTCATTGAGACACCCACTGGACATCCGAGGGGTCTGTGTAGAGGAGAAGAGAGGACTGGCCGTACTGAGTGAGTTAAGGCACAGCAGTGCAAAAGAGACCAAAATGATGGTTTTTCATGATTTGGGTTTTTGATGGATTTTGATTCTTGAACATCTCTTCTATCATATGCATAAGTTTTGGGTTGTTGTTTTTTTTTTCACTGTAAAG
Source organism: Babylonia areolata (assembly GCF_041734735.1). Lineage (NCBI taxonomy): Eukaryota > Metazoa > Mollusca > Gastropoda > Neogastropoda > Buccinidae > Babylonia > Babylonia areolata. The sequence continues at coordinate 37,777,609 of NC_134901.1, read as the reverse complement.
ATGTCTTTAACGATGAAAAAATTGCCAATAAAGATTGCTTGCTGAATCACGAAAGTGTTTATTTTGATCAATTTCGACGCAAGTCGTCAAGTTTCTGACCTTGACAACTTACCTTGGACTTGGTCAATGATGAGTAAACCTACTACCATGAGACTTTGCTTAATTGTTTTATGACATGTTATTGAAGTTTTGTCACGAGTATGTATGAAAGTATTCTCTGGGTTTTAATTCACAGCAGTTCCAATCTTTTTACCCATTGTAAATTTTGAGGATTTCGCAATACCCAAATTTTCAAAAATTCATTAAAAATACAATAATTAAAGAATCAACACAATCGCCCGTGAAAATGAAGATAATGTCATTGTGTATCAAGTCCACATAACAAACAGTTTCTGTATGCACCACATGGACCACAAACCCGATTAATTTGATACATTGTTTGGCAGCCATTTTGATTTGTTTCCATAGCAACGGGTATTCACAGACATCTAATAACATTTTTTTTTGTGATCCACAAGTGATGACACACCTAGTAGACAAAAAAAGAGAGATTTATTTATTTATATTTCTTTTTATCACAACAGATTTCTCTGCGTGAAATTCGGGCTGCTCTCCCCAGGGAGAGCGCGTCGCTACACTACAGCGCCACACATTTTTTTTTTTTTTTTTTTTTTCCTGCGTGCAGTTTTATTTGTTTTTCCTATCGAAGTGGATTTTTCGACAGAATTTTGCCAGGAACAACCCTTTTGTTGCCGTGGGTTCTTTTACGTGCGCTAAGTGCATGGTGCACACGGGACCTCGGTTTATCGTCTCATCCGAATGACTAGCGTCCAGACCACCACTCACGGTCTAGTGGAGGGGGAGAAAATACCGGCGATCGAGCCGTGATTCGAACCAGCGCGCTCAGATTCTCCCGCTTCCTAGGCGGACGCGTTACCTCTAGACCATCACTCCACATAGTCAGAAATAGTCAGAAAGAAATAAAAGTCGTTATTTGACTGTAGTGTCTGGACGCTTATCATGCCAATACAGTGTCCATGAGTGTCTAGGGTCGAACCCCAGCCTCGACCCTTTCCTGTTTAGTTTGAATGGAAAAATCAAAGTGAGCGTGAAGTTATTATGATCAGACGATAAATAACTGAGGTCCTGTGTGCGAACACACACTTAAAAAGAACCCGTGGCAACGTAAGTTTTGTTTCTGGCAAAAACCCTGTTGAAACAAACCACTCTGTTAGGTACGCAAAATCTATAATTATGCATGCACACTCAGTGACTGACTAAACTCGCTGGGTTACTCTGATCAGGCAGATGCCTAGCAGATGTGGTGCAGCGTATGAAGGGTAGAGACGCCTCCTTGAGATCCTGAAACTGCAATAAGCCGACATCTGGGGTCCAGGTGTTGTCAACGTGTCACTGCTTACACGCCAACATCAGTCAGCATCCGTCACAGGCAGCGGTGATTGACACAAGCTGGTAGAACCTCCTTTTTTTTTCTTTTTTTTTTTCTTTTTTTTTTTGCATTCGTGGGCTGCAACTCTCACGTTCACTGGTATTATACGCGAGTGGGCTTTTACGTGTATGACCGTTTTTAACCCGCCATGTAGGCAGCCATACTCCGCTTTCGGGGTGTGTGCATGCTGGGTATGTTCTTGTTTCCATAAACCACCGAACGCTGACATGGATTACAGGATCTTTAACGTGCGTATTTGATCTTCTGCTTGCGTATACACACAAAGGGGGTTCAGGCACTGGCAGGTCTGCACATATGTTGACCTGGGAGATCGTTAAAATCTCCACCCTTTACCCACCAGACGCCGTCACCGTGATTCGAACCCGGGACCCTCAGATTGAAAGTCCAACGCTTTAACCATTCGGCTATTGCGCCCGTCTGAACCTCCTTCAAAAACGGTCAAAGCAAAATCCTTCATTACACACACACACACACACACACACACACACACACACACACACACACACACACACACACACACACACACACACACACACACACACACACACACCAACATAGATTTGATTACATCAATTTCCCAACCACCTCAAAAAAGCAACAAAAAACCCAAACAATTACAACAATTACCTGTCCCAGTATATGCCATGATGGTATTGCTAATTTGATCGTCTATTGCAGTAAATGTTCTGTGTTTGACGGTTTGTCTGTGAAACTGTCCCATCCGTTCTCATATGTTACTCGTTTTCTTGCATGTGAGATGTCTTATTTGCAGCAACAACAACAACAACAACAACAAAAAGATATTTTAAATAAAACAACAACCTAACTTGGAATTTTGTCAGAAACTAACACAAAGAAACGCATGAAAAATATTCCCGCAGGTAAACATCTAATTTGCCATCACGTGCACTTTCAAGGCCTGACTAAGCGCGTTGGGTTACGCTGCTGGTCAGGCATCTGCTTGGCAGATGTGGTGTAGCGTATATGGTTTTGTCCGAACACAGTGACGCCTCCTTGAGCTACTGAAACTGAAACTGCACTTATTTTGAGTACGCAGTGTGTGAAATATGAGCAGGAGTGCTCAATTTACCACCATGGCATCAAATTACTGACAAAACCAGAATAAAGCAATTAACTTCAGTGGAGAATCTGGCACAACATAGGTTTGGAAACTGTTTTTGTTTAATTATATCGTTTGATTGTATTTCGATGTCAGGCTCTCTATCAAGTGCGAAAAACACAGGCACCCTCCCCTTCACCCCCTCCCCTCCCCTCCCCTCCCCTCCCCTCTCCTTGAAACAGTGGTCTGTGTGCATCCGTGAACAGCGAGAAGGACGGATGACTAAATATTCACACACACACACACACACACACACACACACACACACACACACACACACACACACAATTTTTTTTCCCCCAGTAAACAACGAGAAAGAACAAGAAGTCCAATCACACCACATCCAGTCGGGGACACATGTGTAAAATCATCCGAAATTTGGAGACAAGGCTACTGCTAATGGACAAGCGGATTTCATCAGAAACATTTAGAAGGTATCTTCCGAATGGATTGATTAGGTCACCCTCTGATAATCTCGCATTGTAACCAGCGCCATCATCAACACATTCATCTGTATTGTCCATTACATACATGTCATCAGTTAGATCACTGACAATTAAGATAATCAGGGCATTGAAAGCAAATGTTCGTTGATTTCTTAAATGATTGAAAGAAAGAATTAATGGTTGTAGGTGGTAAGGTTGACATGATCATATCTAGATTTGTGATAGGATTTTAGAATATAGAATGTTTAAGACTTGTAATAAAGTAGAGTGATATTTCATAAACAGATATGTTTGAGGTGCATTATCTATATTCAGGTTTGGTGTGTCAAATATTGCCTGCCATTGTTTTAGATAGAAGGGAAAACGCAACCAGCCGCCGTGGCGAAGTGGTTAGCGCTGCGGACTGACGGCTGGGAGGACGCGGGTTCGAATCCCAGCGGAGGTGGGTTTTTCGGCCCGTGGCCGGCTCCTACCAAGAGTTGAGTGTGCTGTGGGCTTAAATGGGGAGACTGGGACCACACAGTCGAGTGTCATCCACTTCAAGGATGCGTCTTTGGGTGTGTTGCTCTAATTACTTGACCAACACTGCAAGTGTCTGTATCTCTCGCGCCTGGTTAACGCCGGGATATAATTATGACAGGAAGCGTAGAGTACAGCTTTTTCACGCAGTCCCAAACCAAAATGGACCTCCATGGCAACATCGTCATCATCATCGTCATCCTCCTCCTCCTTCATCATCATCAATACAAACAAAACAGTCTGAAAGTCTGTGGCCTTTCATGCCCTACTTTCATGGTGACCTCAGTTTCGATACACCTCCACTTCTGTGCTTGGAGTAAATCCTGTCAATGTCTTCAGTGTCGGCAGATTCATGGGGGGCTGTTGTTTAAGGGACGTGGTGGCGGTCTCCACTCTGGGAGGGACGCTCACTGGCTCCGCGATTAAGCCATTATTGTCGTTAGTTAGGGGGCTTAGTAGGTGGTGTCCTAAGTACGTTAAATCAGAACAGGCACCACTGAACACCACCGAAGTGACTCAGCAGCAGTGCAGGGTCTCCTTTGGTGTGTGGCCTCCTGGCGACCTAACATCGATGGTTCCCTGCCGACTGCCGACGTTGGAACTGTGACGGACGAACCCGGGTGGGGGGTGTGTGGGGAATCTGAATGAGCGGCGTGGGAGTACTGCCACTGAAATGGTGCAGATTATGGGGCAACAACAACAACAGTTTCAGTTTCAGTTTCACTTTCTCAAGGAGGCGTCACTGCGTTCGGACAAATCCATACACGCTACACCACATCTGTTGAGCAGATGCCTGACCAGCAGCATAACCCAACGCGCTTAGTCAGGCCTTGAGTGCATGCTTACATATTTGTGTACCTATGAAAGTGGATTTCATTTTACGTAATTTCGCCAGAGGACAACACTCTCGTTGCCATGGGTTCTTTTTTAGTGCGCCAAGTGCGTGCTGCACACGGGACCTCGGTTTATCGTCTCATCCGAAAGACTAGACGCTCAGTTTGATTTTCCAGTCAAACTTAGGAGAAAGGGCGAGAGCGGGATTCGAACCCACACCCTCACGGACTCTCTGTATTGGCAGCTGAGCGTCTTAACCATTCTGCCACCTTCCTCCCCCTGCAACAACAACAACAACAAAATAAATAAATAAAAAGGGAAAACGCTCTGTGAATTTTTTTATGTCGTTAATGCAATACAGATGACGAAAATGAAGTCCATGCTATATCTTATTGTTATATTCTAAATGACCTAGGGATAAAAGTGATGGAACCTAAGTACTATTTGGTTAACTTACGGCATCTAGAGAAATGAAAATTTCTTGACGAACGTGATTTGATTTGCATAGAAAGCACCGAAGCTATTGTATATTAGTACAATATCGCATACTTTTGGTTTGGGGATTCCCGTTGTTTGTTCACAGTTCTGGAAGAACTATAGTGTGTAAATACTCCAGCGGTTTATTTACTCTCAAAGACTGTAGAAATAGTTTGCTAGTGTTGAGGGCTTTTGAAGCAAGGTGTAGCTTCGCCAGTTAGTTTGACGCAGCATAAAGAATATGAATAAGAATAACTTTATTATCTCCAGCTGGAGAAATTTGGTCAGGTGCATAATCACAACATAGACAAGTAAACAACATGGGGACCACAACTGTAAAAGTCAACAACAGCTTTTACGAATATTACGAAGACACAAATGTAAAAAAAAAAAATATATATCACATGCACCGTTTCATACATACATCCACACACTGCTGGTAATAACTAGTATTCTTAATGTAAAGACAAAAAGAATTAAGAAACATTATTTTGAATATAATTATAAGCATAGCCTACTATATTGCACATTGATTATAATAGACAGATAAGATAAGAATAAAGATAAATTGCGGAAAACCACAACCAGATAAACAGCACACACCCGCACACACCCACCCCCCACCCACCCCACACACGCGGATTACTTGATTAAACAAGAGTAATAAACATATGTTCTCAAATAAAAGCATTTCACATACATATTTCTTTCGTACTCAGGTCAGTAAAATCCTCGTTGTTTAACTTCTAACATCTCATCCACTGACCGACCTTGCGGGTGAATAAGTGACCTCTTAATTAGTGTTATCAGTGGGCCTATTAACTCTATCCATACGAACGGCGAAAGAGACGACGCTAACAGCGCTTCACCCCAATTACCACCATCAAAATATTGCAAGCGGAAGGCTCTTATACTGAAGAGGTGAATGTTGACAGAGACTACCACAATTCTGACGACGGAAGCTAAAGGTTGGGTCATTGAGACACCCACTGGACATCCGAGGGGTCTGTGTAGAGGAGAAGAGAGGACTGGCCGTACTGAGTGAGTTAAAGTATAATGATCCAGATAGTGTTTTCTGCTTTTCGTCAAGATTGAGCATTCGTAGAATTGAAAACTGCATGCTAGAAACGGAACAATTCCATCTGAAGCAGCCCACGTTCTCGGTATTTCATTTTATTATTCAAACAAATACTATAGATCTAGATCAAAATGTGTGTGTGTGTGTGTGTGTGTGTGTGTGTGTGTGTGTGTGTGTGTGTGTCTTTTTGCCAGAGTATCCATTTCTTTCTTTTTTTATTTTCTTTCTTTCTTTCTTAATTCCTTTGTTGGATTAATTACAAGTATTCAAGGTTTGGTTTTCTTCCTCTCTCAAATCTCAAAATCAGGAATGACAAAATATCAAAGCATTAAGAAATTATCACTCACACGTGTCCATACACGTAAACACACTCAGAGAGAGAGAGAGAGAGAATATGTACTCAGGCTCACATTTCCCATATCCAGCTCATCTTACTTACCTTCACCTTCCGTCAAACTGCTTCCGCCCTAGCCCCCACACCTACACCTACCCCAGTCTTTTTTTCTTTTTCTTTCTTTCTTTTTTTTTTTCCTTTTTTTCTTTTCTTCCTTTTTTTTCTTCCTTTTTTTTGTGTGTCTAATATCACTGTTTGTGAACAACAACAATCACACACACACACACACACACACACACACACACACACACACACACACAGCATATACACTCACGCCATATTTTCCATATCCAGCTCATAATAGTATACCACCCACCTTCCACCCTTCCCCACTGCCCTTCAACTTACAAACCCCCCCCCCCCCCCCCCCCCCAGCACACACACACACACACCACCCTCTCTTAGTGAACGGGGTGTCGTAAAATCGATGAACAACGCCACCACCAACCTCTCTCTCTCTCACACACACACACACACACACACACCACACACACCACACACACACACACACTGCGTGCGAAGCATACAGCAACGCATACTATCGCATATATATACCCCTCCCCCCCACACACACACACGCAAAAGCCACTAGAACCGATTTCCGCCCAGAGCGCAGTACTCTCTTGAAGGAAACTCACACTGAACTTGCCAGACCTCAATCATAAACAGAGAGAGTGAACTGATATATCAGCCAGGTTTTCAGGTCGTTCACACCTGCTGAATACTAACTATCTCCATACGAAACGGCGAAAAAGACGAGGATGACACCGTTTCACCGCAATTAACATCATCAAAATATCACAAGCGGAAGGCTCTTATATTGAATAGGCGTATGTAGAGAACCAATACCGCATTTCTGACGACGGAAGCAAAAGGTTTGGTCATTCAGACACTCAGTGGAAGTCCGAGGCGGTCTCTGTAGGGCAGAGGAGAAGACTGGCCGTCCTGAGTGAGCTAACGCTTCCCCAAGTATCCGTGTTAGGAAGTTCGGGGCGTGGGGCCCGGCTTCCTAGCCAGTTGCTGTCCTGGGAAGAGAGTCTCGTCATCTGGAGTCTCCATCATGGCACAGTGCAGATTTTTCCAGGAGCAAGAAAAATACGACTACTTGCAGTTGGTTGTACCTGACGTGAATGGCATTCCTCGTGGTAAACTTGTGAAGGGACGGTTCAAGGAAGAGGTGGCCAGAAATGGGTTTGAAGTTATCACTGGTAAGTAAGTAAGTAAGTAAGTAAGTAAGCAGCCTACAGCTCATGGCGCACACGTTACACGGTGCGCTCATGTCCACGCACACACGCACGCACAAGTCCGTGTGCATGTGTGTTCTTTGGTTTAGCATCTTTTCACTATCAGTGATATTAGACGATTAAAGAAAAATAGTGGAGGGGGGGGGCGTTGGGGTGGGGGGGGGGGGGGGGGGGAGAAGAGGAAAACAGAAGCGTGTGTGTGTGTGTGTGTGTGTGTGTGTGTGTGTGTGTGTGTGTTGTGAGAGTGTGTGTGGAGGAGTGGGGGTGGGGGATCCGACATACGCGTCCTGTTCAGATTGTGTGTGTGTGTGTGTGTGTGTGTGTGTGTGTGTGTGTGTGTGTGTTTGGAGGGGGGGGAGGGAGGGGGGGAATGCGCGTTCTGACCAAAATTAATTTTGGGCCAAAATTTGTACAAAGATAACATTTTCAGAAGATCTCATCTTGTTGGGGTTAAAGGCAGAGTTGTTACGGTTAAGATTCTTGTTGTTTTGATATTACTGCTTACTAAATGTCGTGTTTTTAAGTGCAAATGGAATAAAAGTAAGCCTCACATTACTGCCTTCACTGGACTGCTAAAAAATAGATATTATGTGGAATGCTGTTCTAATGTGATGAAAAGCAGAAGACGAAAAAATGCTTTTTGACTTCCTTACAAACCACTGTTTGAACAATTTCCTATTTCAGAAGTAGAAAATAGTAAATCTAACAAGCATCTTTCTCTCTCTCTCTTTTTTTTTTTTTTTTTTTTTTTTTTTGTCGTTGTTGTTGTTTCGTAATGTTCCTAATTATATGACTGTCATCTGGATTTTTTGACGCATGGTTGTCTTTTCAGAGATTATTAATAATAATAACGATTGTATCTATTTTGCGCTGAATCTTGTGCAGAGACAAATCTAAGCGCTTTCACACCAGTCACCAGCATGCATAACTCTAAAACTGAAGAAACTGAAGACAAGGAAGAGGCAGGGAAGGGAAGCTATCTTATGAAGAGGTGGGTTTTAAGGCCAGACTTGAAAGAGCTGAGTGCGGAGACCTGACAAAGCGAGAGGAAGTTCATTCCAATGGCAAGGTCCAGAGACAGAGAAAGAACGACGTCCAACAGTGGAGTGTTTGAATCTGGGAATGCGTAAACAGAGTGGATCCGAAGCCGATCGTAGAGAGCGAGATGAAGTGTAGAGGTGAAGGCAGCCACAAAGATAGGAAGGGGCAGATTTGTGAATACATGTACGACGTAGAGATTGAAAGACATATTAATGCGAAAGTTGATTTGACAGTTTAACGCCCCCCACCCCCACCCCCACCCCTCCGCCCCACTCTCTCTCTCTCTCTCTCTCTCTCTCTCTCTCTTCTCTCTCTTTTCCCCTCTCTCTCTATCTCTTCCATTTCCATCTCTCTTTTCCTCTCCAGCTGGTTCATTCACACTGTTATAAGGTTCTGTATCCGAACTTTTCCCTCTTGCATCAAATATGCCAAATATTATATGTGTATGTATAATTATATTTTTATGCTTTGAATAATATTCAAGAAGTTATTCTCTTTCCCTGCAGCCCCTCTGCCTCCTCCCTAACAAATAGCGACTGACAAGAATCAGAATCAGAATCAGAATCAGAATCAATTTTAATGTCAATTAAACCTGAACAAGGTTTATAAGACACGCATGCAAAGTTACATGAAACCACGCACACAAAAAAGCAAAACAAAAATAGATAAATATTGAACAAGACATTGAATCACTCTTGCACGCTATGGCGTTTTTGACAGCAGTTACTGACAAATTTCCCAAACAGTCCCTACAAGTTTGTCTTCCAGTATTAGCTGGCTGGGTTTAATAATATTTGGAATGTAATTTTGAATTTTTTGTATGAATTCTATTCTAATTTCTTTGTATAATTCGCAGTCATCTAAGAAATGAAATTCATCCTCTATTGTTTGACATTGTAAACACAGTTTCCTTTCTTTTGGAATGTTGAAATATCGGCCTTTTTCTATTGCTAAATCATGACAGGATATTCTTAATTTGCACAATGATTGTTTTTGATTATAATTAAGATATCCTTCAAGCAAATAAGGCTCGGTTCTGTATTCACGAGTAATTTTATTATAGAATAGTAGTTTAGATTTATTAAGTTAAGTGTGCCAGTTAGGGTTGAAGAATAGCTTCTTTTTTGTTAGAAATGTGTGTGCTTAATTTTCTTTTCGAACGCACTTTGCTCTTTATGTATTTGGTGCCTTGCTTTGTAAAGCTAAATGTGAAAGACCAGTCTCTTTATTTTGATGTATTACCACTTAATGGTTCGTTATTTATGTGTGGTTTAATGTAATAACGTCCCTCCTGTATTCATGTATTCTGTTAATTAAAAAAAAAAGTGGGGGTTAATTGGTGTGTGTGTGTGTGTTTGTGTGTGAGTGTGCGTGCGTGTGTGTGCGTGTGTGTGTGTGTGTGTTTTCGTGTGTGTGTGTTTTTTCGTGTGTGTGTGTATATCTCTGTGTGTGTGTGTGTGTGTGTGTGTGTGTGTGTGTGTGTGTGTGTTTATGCTTCTTTTTTTTTTTTTGTATTGCTATTCCATAAATCTACAATTCTGTCATTGTATACCGATACGCTTTCAGATGTCTGCCTTCATGGTCTTGAGTCTGAGGCACCGCTATCAGTCTATGACGTGTTGGGCAAGCACTGCCCCAACGTGATCATGCGACCTTGCCTGGAGACCTTGACCCCGTGGCCTTGGGTGGGCAAGGAAGGTCGTCGCGTTGGCAACGTCCTCTGTGACCTGGTCATGCATGACGGCACGCCCGATCTGACGTCACCGCGGCAGCTGATGAAGGCTCAGCTGGACGCTCTGTGGGAACGGCACGGGCTGGTGTTCAAGTCTGCCTTCGAGTACGAGTTCAAGGTTTTCAATGCAGGGAGCCTGGACCCACTTGGAGGGCGTTATCATTTACCCTTGGATGTCGGGTGGTGGGGTCAGCACCGGGACCTTTTCTGTGACCTGGTGGATCTTCTGGAGGACATGGGGGTGGAGGTAATTATTGTTGATTATATTTTGATGTATGTATGATAGTCCGTCGGGTCTGTGACTATGACCATCAGAAACAGCAGATGAGGCAACTGTTGTCCCAAGTATCTATCTGGGCTAGAATTTGATTGTCAGTAGAGAGTGTCTTGCCCAAGTTACATCCCCACTCTCTCGGCCAAGAGGGTTTTAGGACAGCTGGCGCTGGGAGGGTTCCCAAGGCTGCAGCACCAATATCCAATGCAGTCTTGCCTCCTAGTTTGAGAGTCACAGTCCAGAAAAGACTCGCCTTCTCACTTTGCTGTTGGCCCAACTGTAAGCTTATGTGCTATGATATAAGCTGAGCATTGAACCCATATATTGATAATGATAAAAAATATAGATAAATACATTAATTAATAAATTGCAATGGGAAGTCATTTATAACTTAGTCTTTTGTGAAGGACTATGACTCTCAAACTAGATGGCAAGATTGCACTGGCTCTTAATTCTCCAGCCTTGGGGGTTAGCTGGCCTTTGGGAACCATCCCATCGCCGACTGTCCTAGAACCCACTTGGCCAAGAGAATAGCGATGTAACTTGGGCAAGACATTGTCTACTGCAGTCTTGGGGGCTAGATGGCTTTTGGAAACCATCCTAGCGCCAACTGTCCTAAAACCCTCTTGTGGGTTGGGTTTTCAAGGCCATGCACAGTTTTTAACCCGAAATGGGGGGATGGCATGAGCGTTTTCTAGCCACTGGGTGTTTACACAAGATGTTTACAGTAATTTCTTTTCACGGAGGTATCCTCCCTGATGAAGGAGTCCCAGCCAGGGCAATGGGAGATCAACACGGAGCCCTCGGAAGGCGTGCGGGGAGGGGACGTGGGCTTCTACGTGAAGAACGCAGTGAAGGGCTTCTTCCAATCCAGAGGGTACCTGGCCACCTTCATGACCAGCACCAGTCCTGAGGACTGGGACACAGGACTGCACCTGAACCACTCCCTGTGGACCAAGGTGAGTTCTTCCAGCATTCCGTGACCCTATGTGGGATGAGGGTAGCTTTATAGTACACGACAGGACGGGGTAGGAGAGGGCAGGGCAGGGCAGGGTAGGACAGGGCAGAACAGAGCAGGACAGGGCAGAGCAGGGCAGGGCAGGGTAGGGCAGGGCAGGGCAGGGCAGGGCAGGGCAGGGCAGGGCAGGGCAGGGCAGGGCAGGGCAGAGCAGAGCAGGACAGGGCAGAGCAGGGCAGGGCAGGGCAGGGCAGGGCAGGGCAGGGCAGGACAGGGGCAGGGCAGTACAAGACATCACAGGACAAAGCAGGGCAAAATAGGACATGTTTATTTTAAGAAACCATGTAGGAGTACATGGAAATGTAATGTTGCATATGGCATGTAATCAATACAAGATGTGAAACTCACTTGACATTGTGCTCACAGTCAGTTACAGTAGCCACACCCACTTGTCACTTGAGAGATACTATCTAGTATCGTGTGCAGCTGCACCAGGGGTTTTTCTTTCGCCATTTTCAACACTGAGTTGATGTGGATTTTGTGATTGTACAAACCGGTGAATGAGTGATAAATATGTCTTTTTATATATATTTGGATTTCATTGTTCTTGTGTAGGTACTAAAATTTTTTTTTTAAAAGAACATGTCATCTTTCTTCTGTTCTTTTCAACAATATTCTATCATCTGTCTGGTAGAAACAACCTGATCTCATGTGCTCTATAGGGGTTATGTTTGATTCCTTTGTGACTCATTTGCAGACCTAAATTTGAAAAAAAAGAAAAAAAAACAAAAAAAAAACACTTGAATCCAGCCAGTGGGCTTTTGCCAGAGACCATCTCAAGCACATTGATCAAATCCTTCACAAACATATAAGGGGTAGGTATGTTTTGACAGCGTGTTAAAAATCAATTTGAATAAGTAGGTTACACATGGTGTGCCGCTGGCCTCTTGTTCAATATACAAACAGCTGTTTCCATCACACGTGCACAATGAAGAGCATAAAAATGCGATTTTTTTTTTTCAATCGATGTATATGATAGTGATGATGATTATTAGGATTACAATCATGATGACGATGATGTTTGTGATGATGACGACGACGATGTTGATGACGACGATGACGATGAAGAAGAAGAAGAAGAAGAAAAAGATGATGATGATGGTGATGGTGATGATGATTTTAGTACTCAGCTATTGCTGTTGTCGCTGTTGCAGGAAGAGGGCGAGATGAAGAGCGTGATGCAGGACCTGACGGACCCGAACCTCCTGTCCCCCACAGCACGACACTGGCTGGCGGGGATCCTGGCCCATAGCCCTGCCCTCACCGCCCTCTGCTGCCCCACCCTCAACTGCTACCGCCGCCTCTTCCAGTTCTGCACACCGGGAAAGATCGGTTGGGGTCTGGACGATCGCAACACTGTGGTCCGCGTTCGTAACGCCCGCGACAACGTGTTCCTGGAAAACCGCCTTTCCTCAGGCACGTGCAACCCGTACCTCGCCATCGCTGCCACAGTGGCTGCAGGACTGGACGGCATCAACCGACAGCTGCCCTGTCCGAAGCCAACGGAAGCTGACCAGAAGGTTGAACTACCCAGGACCCTGGCTGAAGCCTTGGACGCTCTGGAGAAGGACGAGCAGCTGAGGTCCCTGCTCGGGGATCGTTTTGTGGAGTGCTACGTCAAGGGGAAGAGGGACAGTGAGGTTGCTCTTTTTGAATCGAAAGTCTTTGATACCAAGGAAAAACAAATGGAATTTGAGAGGAACCTGTACATGAGAACTCTTTAGTTATGTTTGAATCTTACCCTTTGACTAGTACTCACTGATACAGATTTATAGAGTTCATGAATGTGGGGATTTCCTCACGAAATGTACCTGCTATAAGAACAGGGGTGGAGAGGGGTCCTGGGGTTTTCAGTTGCAGTTTTTCATGGAGAATATCACTGTCTTCGGATAAATCCATGTATGCTTCACTATACCTGCTGGACAAACGTCTGACCAGCAGCGTGAACCAGTACACATTCCTATCTATCTTATCAAATTAAATCATGTTGTTCGTAGCCCAGCCGACCACTAAGGCCATATCAGGACTGATCTGTCTATCTATCTATATACCTGACAAAACGTACAAGTTATTTTGAACTTTATTCTTTCGTGTATTTGAAGCCAATAATTGTGAACTTCCTGAAACCATTTGGTAATAAAAGAATATAAGTCTGGAAGGGCTCCATTGCTGATTGGACAATAAAATATTTTTGTTGACATCGTCATTGTCATTGTCATTATTGTCACTCTCTCTCTCTCTCTCTCTCTCTCTCTCTCTCTCTCTCTCTCTCTCTCTCTCTCTCTCTCTCTCTCTCTCGATACCATTCTCTTGTCTGACTCTTACTGGGCTTCCAAATCAACTTCATTGTTTGAAAAGATAATAAGATCGATTATATTTGACTGTAAATCTCGACAAAACAAACTTAATGGTCTTAACAAAAGGTGGTTATTTGGGAGATGGGGAAAGATGGTTATATGGGGATGAAAAGGTGCGAGCGACAAATTCATATAAATATCTAGGAATGATTTTTTTTTTACAACCAAACTAAATATTAGTCATGCGTTGTCTGATGTATGTAGAAAAGCAAACACAGGACTCAGAAATATTATGGTCACTAAGAAAATTGAAGGCTTTTGACTCAAAATCTGTTTCGAAAGCTATCTGACACACAGCTCGAACGGATTATAACATATACATGCGAGGTATGGGGATTACGAGAAGACAGTAACACGAAATTGAAAAAGTTCATATGTATGTTTTGAAAAGATTTCTAAATGTACCCCTCAATCCATCAAACAAACTAATCAATGGGGAAACTGGGAGACATCCATTGCTGGTCAGGACATCTACAATACTGGCTGAAAATGATAAAGTCTAATATTATGAAATGCTCTTATTTCGGCATGATTATGGTCATTCTAGCTGCATATATATGGCTTCGGAGTTGTTCTGCTCAGCCAAGGTGTTGGTTATGAGCATGTGGGGGTTTTTTTTTTGTTTTTTGTGTT